>NC_068920.1:32137264-32448931 GCF_023091745.1 Budorcas taxicolor | reverse complement strand
CCTTTCCCAATCCCATACACTCACTCCCTCTTTTCCCATCTCTTCCTGTTCTTTGTTCATTCTTATCCTCCACTGTATTGCCCCATTACCTCATTTCCCCTTCCCATCTCTTTACTCTCTTCCCATCTTGCCCACTCAAGCCCCCTGCTTACCTTGCCCAGAGTGGAGAAGCTGAGCTGGAAGAGGAAGGAGAGAATCTCCACTAGGTCCATGCCCCGACTCTAGGGAGGAATGGGCAGAGACAAAGGGGGAGAGGTGGGAGGGAGGAAATGAGAGAAGATCAGGGAACAGAGACTGCGGGCAGCAGTCCCTCAGTGGGTCTGGGCAAGAGTAGGGAGTGCTGGCGGGCACCCCTGACCTGCTCACCTGGGCTGTCTGCAGATACTGCAACATAAAGTACCAGAGCTGGGCTGGGGTGTCCAGCAACAGGAACTGGAAGCCGGCAGAGGTAATGCAGGGTGGCTCTCCAGGTTCGGCACTGGTGACAGACAGGGCTCATGGCAGAGGTGTGCAGAGAAAGGCCACCGTCCCACCTGTGTGCCCACGTTTTTTTTGGTTTGTTTATCTCTTGCCATACTCTGCTCTACTCTCCTTTTAAAAATATTTATTTGGCCATGCCAGGTCTTAGTCGTAGCATGCGGGATCTTCCGTCTTTGTTGAGGCAAGCAGTATCTTTGTGTGACATGCAAACTCTTAGTTGCGGCATGTGGGATCTAGTTCCCTGACCAGGGATTGAACCTGGGGCCCCTGCATTGGGAACGTGGAATCTTAGCCACTGGACCACCGGAGAAGTCCCTCAGCCCGCCTTTTTCAGTCAACCTTCTCCAATCCTGACCCAAGGTGGACTCAATTTAGCAGGGACTCAAGGACATGGCAAAACAGAGCTGTTGTACCTCCGGCTTCCTCACCTCTTCATGAGCCCAGCCTGGCTGAGGAGCTGAGCCAAGTCCTGGCTGACGGCTGCACTGGGGGATCCCACCATGAAGTGCAGGACCACCTGAGGAACGGAAGAGAACACAGTTGGATGCCTTAAAGGCTGTGGGAAGCAGGAACACAAACAGAAACACCCACAGAGTCCCAAGTCCTCACCTCCCATCGCTCCTCGGCGTACTTGTCAAGTGAGGGGACGTCCCGGGCATGCTTGTCTGGTCCCAGCTGACTTGTGTCATCAGACCAGGCCTTGCCCCTATGCCAGGACGGCCAACAGTAAGGAACCCTACCTGTGTTCCCCACCCACGCTTCTGCCCTTAGTCGACCCTCATCCCCAGGGACCATGAGTGGGAGACATTTCCTACACCATGTAGCTCCATCTGGTCCAACTTACTCCCAAAGGAGCTTCCAAAAGTGGAGCCTGCAAGGTTGCAGAGAGGCCCCTCAGGAGCTCCCTGGCCAGCAATTCAATCACTATGTCCCCTACCTAATTCAGGAAAAGACGGAAGTGACATACCCACCCAGAAGGGCAATGCGGAGGTTTTGGCGGAAGATGGGGTTGAGGATGAGGCCCTGGAGACCACCAGGGAGCAGCTGGGTGTGCCAGATACGGAGGCCGCTCAGCAACCCCGTGCTTTCCTCCTGAGCTCTGGAACAGAAGCAGAGAGGTGAGGGAGATAACTAGGGAACAGAAAGGAGACCCACAAAGGTGTCAGTTTCTGCCTTTTCTAAACTGGTGATCCTCGGAACACCATTTCACAGAGTGAGATCAGTGTCTTAAGGCAAATTTCTTTACTGTAACACCTACCAGAGCCTTGTTATAGACATCACAACTCTCCGAGAGGCAAAATACAGTAATGAGAATTTCCCAAATGTGTTTAACTACAAGTTGTTGGTGTCCCCATTAATATTTCCTACAAGTGTTCCAAGAACAGCAGTTTGGGAAGCCTGGCTGTTGAGAAATTATCTGGCTAAAAATGCAGGAGAGACTCACTTGCTGAATTCCTTCTTCACCCACAGGGCTACAGCAGCTTGTGGCAAAGGCTGTTCCAGAAAGAGCATCCGCATCACCCAGTTCTTAGCCAAAGACGGGAGCTCCCTATAAGCGGGCAGAGGGACAATGTTAACATCAGAAACTGTCTTAGAACTGCATCCTTGCCGTCCATGGCCTCTCAAACATCTCACATTCACCGCCCACGCTTTTACCTGTCTTGCTGCCGCCACATCCTCCATCTGGCTTGGCCTGACACACTTTACTCTCCAAGCCCGCCACGGCTAAGCTTCTACCCACAATAACTTATTTCAATCTGCAGGCCCCATTACATTTCCCCACCATGGACCCTACCATGAAGGGGGTTCCTCACCTGAAGACAGCCAGGCAGGTGGCAGGGTGCCCATACAATCGATCCAGTATACCAGGGCTCAGGCCTCCTAGGAATTCCTGCAAATTCCTGCATTGTAGGTGTACTCGATTCAGTCCACCCCTGGAAGGGGTGCTCTCCATCACCTGAGAGATGCAAGTGTTAGTGTACCCCCACAAGCCATGCCAGCGTCACCCCTCACCTTTCTAATTCTGATTCCCGATCCACTGGCCCCCATGAAAACTCACCTATGGTTTCCTTTTTCATGTCACTCACCTCCTCTTGTTTCTCCCAATCCTGACCAACCTCTCCTCTTTTCCTGCCTTCTCACCTCACTTCTGACCTAAACACCAGTCTTCTCTCAATTTCTAGATAACAAAATTGTCAATTGTCCCATATTTGCAAAAACACTTGATATTTCAATGAATTGTCTCATCTTTACCTAAGCAGTGACAAAGATACTTGTTTGAGCCCAACCCTTTTTCCCTTCTGCCTCTCTTGGTCTGATCAGCCTATAAGTTCCAAATTTGTATGTTCTTCCCATCTACTTCTTGGCCCCACCTCGTGCTGAGCACGGCAGTAACTATTTTTCCCCTCCATGTCTCCCAAATTCAGTTCCACTTCTTTCCTCTTCCCTCACCCTATTCACCCTGATCTACACCGCACGATCTCCCAACTTGTCCCCTACTTTCCTCCCAATCCTCGCCTCTCTCTCAACTCTCTCTCTCATATTTCGCCATCCCTTCTCGCCTTGCACCCTTACCGTAACTCCGTGTCTATCCCCTTCTCGTGCACTCCGAGTCACAAGCCGTCGCTTATAGGAGCCAGTGGCTCCCTGGAAGAGGAAAAGGATGGCGGAAAATGACAGGGAAAAAATGGGAGAGAGACGAAGAATTTCACCGACTGGAGTTCAGATTGGAGGATTCAGAAGAGAAGGGAAGGAGTGGAGAAGTGGGGAGGATAAGAATCGGCGCTGCACTCGCCCACAGCAAGGCATGCTGGGAACTGGAGTCTTGTCCTTCCTCACCCGGGAGTAAGCTGAGGCGCGTCTGACTTCAACTCCCAAAAGGCACCGCGAGGAAGCCTAGCGGAGAGAGGCTGGCTTGTATTTAAGAGAGCCGGCAGCACCAGAGGTCTGGCTGCTTGGTTCCGCCTCCCTTTCCACCCACTCGGCTAACGGCGAGTCTAACTGACTGAACTGCGTGGGAACGCTGGGAGTAGAAATACCCCGAGGGCTTCCTGGCGGAGGTGCAGAAACTGCTTGGTGGTGAGGCGCTTACGTGTAGAGACGCGGGAAACTGGGTTCCTTGAGCTCAGTTGCTTCCCGTAAAATTGCAATAATGCACTTTCCAGAGCATTTTCTCAAATTAGGTGTTAATTCAATCCACTGCGCCTTCCTCGGTACCTAAAGTGAAGTCGCTTAGTCGTGTCTGACTCTGCAACCCCATGGAGTGGGGCCTGTCAAGCTCCACCATCCATGGAATTTTTCCAGGCAAGAATACTGGCGTGGGTTGTTGTTTCCTTCTCTAGGGGATCTTTCCCACCCAGGGATCGGAACCTGGGTCTCCCGCACTGCAGGCAGACTCTTTACCGTCTGAGCCACCAGGGAATCCCAAGTCCTCTACAAATGTTCTCATGTCCCGCATGCTTCCGCTCACCTCCCCAGTTCAGTTCAGTCGCTCAGTCGTATCCGACTCTTTGCGACCGCAAGGACTGCAGCCAGGCCTCCCTGTCCATCACCAATTCCTGGAGCTTACTCAAACCTCATGTCCATTGAGTTGGTGATACCATCCAGCCATCTCATCCTCTGTCGTCCCCTTCTCCCACCTTCAATCTTTCCCAGTATCAGGGTCTTTTCCAGTGAGTCAGTTCTTTGCATCAGGTGGCCAAAGTATTGGAGTTTCAGTGCTTCCTGTTTAATTAGAATATCCTAATAAATGCAGTTTTTAAAAGAAAAATTGATTGGCCTGATTTGATTTATGAAACTATTACAGGGTGAGGGAACTTCTTCAGTAAAAGCCAGAGCTACACGGTCACCCAAATTCCTGAAAGACAAGTTTTATTGGGAAGATCCCCTGGAGAAGGGAATGGCTACCAAGTCCAGGATTCTGGCCTGGAGAATTCCATGAACTGTATAGTCCATGGGTTCAGAAAGAGTTGGACACCATTGAACGACTTTCACTTTCACGTTTTGTTATTCCCACTTTGCAGACTAGAAAATGGAAACTCATTGAGAATAAGAAATTTGTGATTGTGATCAGATAGCTAGAAAGTGCTGAAACTGGGATTTGAAGTACATTTCCAAGTGACCAGGAATCAAAATGGTAAGACTAAAGCCTTGTTACACTTTGTAGCCAGCCCATGCATGTTTTGTTGCTCTATTTCTTGAGCAATGTTTAAAATCCTCAAAGAGTGACACAAAACTGGCAAAGCTACTTTATGACAGACGTTAAATAAGGTTAAAGGACAAATTATTATCTTTTATTTTGGGGGGCTCCAAAATCACCACAGATGGTGACTGCACCCATGAAATTAAAAGACGCTTACTCCTTGGAAGGAAAGTTATGACCAACCTAGACAGCATATTGAAAAGCAGAGACATTACTTTGCCAACAAAGGTCCATCTAGTCAAGGCTATGGTTTTTCCAGTAGTCATGTATGGATGTGAGAGTTGGACTATAAAGAAGGCTGAGAGCCATAGCATCATTATGCTTTTGAACTGTAGTGTTGGAGAAGACTCTTGAGAGTCCCTTGGACTGCAAGGAGATCCAACCAGTCCATCCTAAAGGAGATCAGTCCTGGGTGATCATTGGAAGGACTGATGTTGAAGCTGAAACTCCAATACTTTGGCCATCTGATACGAAGAGCTGATTCATTTGAAAAGACCTTGAGGCTGGGAAAGATTGAGGGCAGGAGAAAAAGGGGACGACAGAGGATGAGATGGTTAGATGGCATCACCGAGTCAATGAACATGAGTTTGGGTGGACTCTGGGAGTTGGTGATGGACAGGGAGGCCTGGTGTGCTGCAGTTCATGGGATCGCCGACTCGGACATGACTGAGCAACTAAACTGAACTGATAATCTGGGAAGAAATGGTGGATAAAATAGCCAAAATACAAAGAGCACTTATCACTCAAAAGCAGTAAGAAAAATAAACAATATAATAGAAATACTAAAAAATAACAGACAGTAAATGGAATAAACACAAGTGCCTTGTAACCAAATGAAGAAACTCTCAAAAGTGATTCTTGGGGCTTCGCTGGTGGTTCAGTGGTTAAGAATACACCTTGCAATGCGAGGGACACTGGTTCGATCCCTGGCCCAGGAAGATTCCGCGTGCCACAGAGCAACTAAGCTCGTGTTCCACATCTACTGAGTCCACACACTAGAGCCTGTGCTCTGCAACAAGAGAAGCCACTGCAATGAGAAGCCTGTGCACCGCAATAAAGAATAGCCTCCACTTGCCTCAACTAGAGAAAGCCTGTGTGTAGCAAAGACCCAGGGTAGCTAAAAATAAAATAAATACATCTTAAAAAAAAAAAAGTTATTCTTTGTGACCCCATGGACTATACAATCCATGGAATTCTCCAGGCCAGAATACTGGAGTGAGTAGCCTTTCCCTTTTCCAGGGGATCTTCCCAACCCAGGGATCGAACCCAGGTCTCCCTCATTGCAGGGGGATTCTTTACCAGCTGAGTCACCAGGGAAGTCCAAGAAACTTTCACCTTCACTCTTAATTGAAAGTGCAAATGAATCACCCAGTCGTGTCCGACTCTTCGCAACTATATGGACTGTAGCCCCCCAGGCTCCTCTGTCCATGGGATTTTCCAGGCAAGAATACTGGAATGGGTTGCCATTTCCTTCTCCAGGGCATCTTCCCAACTCAGGGATAGAACTCAGGTCTCCCTCATTGCAGGCAGACTCTTTACTGTCTGAGCCACCAGAGAATTCACTGTTAATTAAGGAAAAGTAATTTAAATAAATAATGTCCAGTTAGCAATGATAGTAATAATGACAACCTCACTGTTGGCTTCAGTATACATGAGCACTTGACCATATTGATAATACTTTCGTGGAAAGTTGACATAGGCATACCCTTCTAAGGGTAATTTGGCGATATGTACCAATGGTTTTAATGATTACCCTTTGACCTAGCAACTCCCCATTAGGAAGGTAGCATACTGAACTTCCACATGGGTAGAGAGATATACATGCAAAGATGTTTACTAAACTGTGTTTGTTGTTGTAGCCTGAAAACACTGGAGACAGCCCAGATGTTTATCACTGGGAGCTGGTTAGATAAAATGTGGGTCTTTGAAATATAGAATGCCAGGCAACACTTGCAGAGGAGGTCACTGCCTCCTGGCCTGAACTGTGGACCACCTATCATGACAGGGAGAAAAGGAGATTACCAAGTGGCACACCGAGTCCAGTGCCATCTTTTAAGTAAGCATTTATGTGTGCGTAAAACTGAAATAGGCCATATGCTTCATTTTAATCAGAACAAGCAAGGGGAGGTGGGTGGACTGGATCATGGTTCCCTACAATGTAGGGAAAACTAAGTCTGCACTGTCCAGAACAGGAGCTGCTAGTCACCTGTGGCTATTTAAATTAACTAAAATAAAATTTTTAATTCAGTTTCTCAGTCACAGTAGCTGCATTTCAAATAATAGCTGCACGTAGCTAGCAGCTACCTATTAGATGGTGCAGTTGTAGACCATGATCACAGAGTTCTCTTGGAGAGCCCTGCTTTAAGGGATGCAAGGAGTCTGATATCTGGCTGAGCACAGTCTGAGTTCTTAGAACTGGCCTTCAAGAGGAAAGTCAGCCTGGGCTCCTTGGAGCTGCGATTATGGAAAGAGCTCCCTGACTAGGGCTATCCACTCTGTGTATGAAAACATTCTATGATGGGTAATGGAGAGCTCATGTCTTCTCCCCTTCAGGTGTCCTGGAAAGAAGGAACAGAGCCAGGAGCTGCCAGGCTGTTCGCCATCAGTTTTTCCATTTCCCAGCTGTGCTGTCCTGGGTATATTGCTAACCTAACATAGGTTTATCTTCTCTGCAAAATGGCAATAACTACTTCCTGTGTTGAATTAACTAAGATATAAAACTCCAGAAAAACATCTACTTCTGCTTCATTGACTATGCTAATGCCTTTGTGTGGATCACAACAAATTGTGGAAAATTCTTAAAGAGATGGGAATACCAGACCATCTGACCTGCCTCCTGAGAAACCTGTATGCAGGTCAAGAAGCAACAGTTAGAACTGGACATGGAACAATGGAGTGGTTCCAAATTGGGAAAGAAGTACATCAAGGCTGTATATTGTCACCCTGCTTATTTAACTTATATGCAGAGTACATCATGAGAAACGCTGGGCTGGATGAAGCACAAGCTGGAATCAAGACTGCCAGGAGAAATACCAATAACCTCAGATATGCAGATAATGCCACCCTTATGGCAGAAAGTGAAGAGGAACTAAAGAGCCTCTTGATGAAAGTGAAAGAGGAGAGTAAAGAAGCTGGCTTAAAACTCAACATATAAAAAACGAAGATCCTGACATCTGGTCCCATTATTTCATGGCACATAGATGGGGAAACAACAGAAACAGTGACAGACTTTATTTCCTTGGGCTGCAAAATCACTACAGATGGTGATTACAGCCATGAAATTAAAAGATGCTTGCTCCTTGCAAGAAAAGCTATGACCAACCTAGATAGCATATTGAAAAGCAGAGACATTGCTTTGCCAACAAAGGTCCGTCTAGTCAAAGCTCTGGTTTTTCCAGTAGTCATGTATGGATATGAGAGTTGGACCATAAAGAAGGCTGAGTGTCGAAGAATTGATGCTTTTGAACTGTGATGTTGGAGAAGACTCTTGAGAGTCCCTTGGACTGCAAGGATATCAAACCAGTCAATCCTAAAGGAGATTAGTCCTGAATATTCATTGCAAGGACTGATGCTGAAGCTGAAACTCCAATACTTTGGCTGCCTGATGTGAAGAGCCAACTTACCAGAAAAGACCCTGATGCTGGGAAAGATTGAAGGCAGAAGAAGGGGACAACTGAGGATGAGATGGTTGGATGGGATCACTACTCAGTGGACATGAATTTGAGCAAACTCTGGGAGATAGTGAAGGACAGGGAAGTCTGATGTGCTGCAGTCCACAGGGTGGCAAAGAGTTGGACACAACTGAGCAAATGAACAGCAGCCTCGCACATAGAGGGTGCTCAGTAAGTAGCATTGTCATTATTTTCTAAAAAATAACTAAAAACATGTAAATTCATACCTGTAGTAAGTGCTATAAAGAAGAATCATGTGCTCTGAGAGCATCAAGAGGGGATTTGACCTGGTTGGGCAAATCAAGGAACGTTACTGAAGGACAAGCTGGAGTTAACAAGGCAAACACACCAGGAAACTATGTTCCAGGTGGAGGAAGAGCAAGCTGCAAATTCTATGTGGCAGGAAGGACTGTGTCCATCGGCGGGACTGAAAGAAGGCCAGTAGTGCACAAAGTAGGGGTAGGGGAGCAAACTTGCCCCGAAAGATTTTGTTCTATTTTGAGGCCCATGGGAAGCCATTAAAGGGTTTGGAATAAAGGAGTGGGTTTAGATTTGCATGCCTGAAGATCACACTGGCTTAAACAAACCAGAGAGGAACAGAAACAGATCCTGGGAGGTTACTCAGTGGTCCAGGCAAGATGGAGGTAGCATGTGCCCCGATAGGGATGGAAACAGAAATGATGACTTTAAGGGGAATTGGGGAAGCAAAGGCAACAGAGCTTCTGGGTAGACAGGACTTGGGAGATGAGAGTAGGGGCGAAGGGATGTAAGGATGATCCCCAGGTTTCTGTCTTGTGCAGCTGTCAGAAAAACACAGATGAGCAGCAGGTTTGAACCTGCTGAGACTTAAATTCAAATGAACCCAAGGTGATTGCCTAGGTCTAGAGCTTAAGACTTTAAAGGTCAGAGGTTTGGGAGTTCTTTGTTCTGTCAGTGCTTATCTTAAATTGTGGGTCATTGTGATCTGACCTGTGTAGTTTCCAGCAGGACTGAGACCTGTGACCTGGAACCCCAAGGGCCTATTAATACAACCTAAGATTAAATTATCTTTATTGTCACTCCATTATCCAGTTAACTCATTTTGTGAATGTCATCAACTGAGACCCAGGATCTTTATTTCACATGAACTGCCATCAAGATGGGTCTGCCTTTTCCAATATTTGCAGTGAATTTTTTTGTTTTCATTCCAACCAAATTTGAACTCTTTGTTAAACATTTTCCTGGTGGCTGTGGCTCATTCTTCCAGGCCTCTGAGATCATTTATGCTCTTGGTTTGGCTCTCAAACAGTTCACACCTGTTGGGTTATTTGCACACTTGATCAGTCTAATCCAGGGATTCTCTACCTGTGGCTTCCAGACCCAGGGATCCAAGACGTGGGAGGGTTTCCTAGAATTTCGGCAAGAAAAAAATTACACCTCTATTTTTATTATCCTCTAACATCACGGACTCGATGGACGTGAGTCTGAGTAAACTCCGGGAGATGGTGATGGACAGGGAGGACTGGCATGCTGCGATTCATGGGGTCGCAAAGAGCTGGACACGACTGAGCGACTGAACTGAACTGAACTGAAACTTAGCATTTCCTCCAAGTGTGACTGAGCAAAAGCCCCAGTATATTAGCAGTACCTGTGACTTGTCACTGATAGACACCATGGCTATTTTCATATCCCACTACAGCTGTAGAAATCTCAGAGTATCATTTATGCTCATTACTTTTTTGAAAATATCAGTAATTATTATACCTGCTGCTAGGTCTTAAGTACTTTTTAAAGCAGCACACATTACTATATCTCTTATTAACATTTTGGTCAACTTTCAATTGCTTTCCTGTTTTATGTACATGTAGTCATAATTGTATATGTGTATATATATTCCATATATGTATGTATATATATATATGTAATGTTTTTTAAACAGGTTTTAAAACATAATTCTGAGGAAGAATCAGTAGACCTCTCCAGACCGCCAAAGGGGTCCATGGGTCAGGCCTCCCTCTAGCCTCCTGCAGACCTCCGTATTCATGTGGGACCTTAGGTCCTACAGGCAAGGGTCTGACTTACGCAGAAACAGAACACTCTGCTGGGCAAAACACGTTAGGAAATGGAATAGGGAGAAGAAGGAAAAAAGGGGGGAAGGAAGAAAGGAAATGGGTTGTGGGGGAGCAGGAGGCAGATTTTGACGAAACCCCAAGAAGCCCACTCGCAGCTGTGGAAAACTCAACCTTTATTATTACCTGCCTAGTGCAGGGGATTAAAATAGCATTGAGCTAGATCCATATATTAGTGTAAAAATCTGTGTCTCTCCCCCCCAAAAATGTACAAACCCCAAGTGATTATAGAAAAACCAATGTGGCAGCTACGATAGAGATGTCCAACCCCAGGGCCACAGGCCATTGCTCTCTGTTTCCCCCCTAATCCCAATACTTATTCCACAGAAACATACAGGCTTGGAGAAGTTCTAGCTACAACACGGCAGGTGGGAGGTGGGGAGGCGGAAGGGTGGGGATAGGGATCACCCCCAAGTCCAGTGTTTCAGAGGATGGAGGAGGGAAAGGCCAAAGCTGAGGGCAATTCCAGGAGGAGATACAAGGGAACCCCCTTCTCTCTTTCTTGTCCTCCTCACTTCCCAAATTCTCAGCCAGTGGGGTCCAGTGTGTGACGGAGAGAGAGAGGCTGGGGGCAGCAGCCTTCTCTCCAGGTACCAGTGTTGTCCAGTGGGGCCCAGGTGCGCCAGTGGGCCAGGTCCAGTGTCTGCCCTATATCTTCTCCCAGCCTCCCCCAAGGGATGGCTCAAGGAGGTCAGAGAGGATCCCATCCACAGGGCCAGCTGGGTGGGCGGCAGGGGCTTCTAGGAGAGGAGCAGGAAGGAGGCATGAGAGCGTGTCCGGGGAAGGGAGGGCATCAGCTCCCTGGCAGGGCCAGCCCACCTTCGGCCACACTGCCTCTAAGAGGTGAAGGGAGGTCGGGAGGGGGAATGGAGTTGGGGTGCTGTAAGCTCCTCTTGTTTAGTGCACTGGCCTCCCCTGAATCCTCCCCGAGGAGGGCAGCTGGGTGTTGTGAGTCACACTGTGTTGACCGCATCTTCTGCCAGGAACCGATGCAACTGGGAAAACGGTGGTCGCTGCTCAGGCTCCCGGCTCCAGCACCGGAGCATCAGCTCATACAGGCTCAGCGGGCAGGCTGGGGGCCGGGACAGGTACACCTGCATTGTGGCAGCATGGATGAAAGGCAGGCAAATGGTCTTTAGTCCCTAAGATGACAGGCTCTGGCCCTCCCAGCCCCTCAGACCCATCTTCCTTCCCCTCTGCTCTCACCTGCCGGCCCTGGTCCCGGAAGAACTCCCCTGCATTCTCGATGACTTGCTCATCGGTGAGCTGTCCAAAGGGCTGGGCCCTGCAGAGCATCAGCACCTCCCACAAGGTGACCCCAAAGGCCCACACGTCACTGGCGGTCGTGAACTTCCCCTGGTGTGTGGTAAACCAACAGAGGCAGAGAAAGCCATCAGACAACAGAGACCCTCCTGCTCTCCCCACTGGGACCCCATGTCCACTCAGCATCACCACCCACCACACTCCCTCCCTCCCGCCCCCGACACTCCACCCTCCTTAGCTGGCCCTCTTTCCCACCAAGCCCACTCCTCTCCTCTGGCTTTGCCTTCCTTCGGCTGCTCCAGTCCTCGCCTCACCTCTTCCTGTTTCTATCCATCTTTCTTTCCATTTTCTGGTCCTGATTCCCAGTCTGTCTCTAGCTTCTTTATCTTCCTTTCTCTCTGCTACCCTGACTCCATCTCTCACACTCGATCTTGGCTCCTGGACTGCTTCCCATCACACCATAACTCCTTGCTTCCTCAAGTCCCTTGAGACCTTATCGAACATTAGCCCAAACTTTCACTTTAGTGATGAGGAAGACTGCAGTCCAGGGCAGGCAGGTGGACTGAACGAGTTCCCAGAGCTCCGAGTGGCAGTCAGTGCTGCCCCAGCCTCCCCTCCCTGCCCGCCTCTCTAGGGGCCTCTCACCATGAGGATGCACTCCCAGGCCATCCAGCGGATAGGCAGCACCGCCCGGCCCTGCACACGGTAATAGTCCCCAGCGTAGAGGTTCCGGCTCATGCCAAAGTCGGCGATTTTGATGGTGAAATTTTCCCCAACCAGGCAGTTCCTCGTGGCCAAGTCCCGATGCACAAAGTTGAGTGTGGCCAGATAGCGCATGCCCGAGGCAATCTGGGCCGCCACGTGCAGCAGCATCGGGTAGCTGGGTACGGGAGCCGACAACAGAGGGTCATGGGGCAGCCCTAGACTCATGCCCACCTCACAGATTGCTGGGAGATGAAGGAGAGCCCGCTTCCCAGGATTGGGTTCTCCCTCCTCCTGGGGCAGAGATGGAAAGTCCAGGTGGAGGTCCACTCAACCTTTCTCTACGCTCACCCGACCCCAAAGAGGCACCATGTTTATTATGCTCCCCAGTCTGCACTCAGGGGCAGAGAGAGAGTGGGGGAGAGAGCGCACAGGGCAGCTCCTGACCTGCACCACCCTCACTCATCATCTCCCGCCTTCCTGCCCCTCAAGTTCCAGATGAACACGGCCACGTGTGTCTCATCCCAGGCCCCCTCCTGGAACCTTACCTGCCTGCCCACCCCGTGCTTCCCCTTTCCCGCTGAGCTGGGGCGAGGGGAGCAGATGAGACCCCCTTGTGTGTGTACCTGATGGTGGGCCCCTGGGCCGCCTCCCCATCCCCGGCCCCCTCCGTCGCCTTGTCCTCTAGCTGGTGGGCACTGAGGAACTGGTTGAGGTCGCCGTTCTCCATGTAATCGGTTATCATGCAGAGCGGGTCGTCCTGCACACACACGCCCAGCAGCCGGATGATGTTTGGGTCCTTCAGCCTCGACATGATCTTCACCTCCTTCAGGAAGTCATTCCTGGAGAAGCAGGGAGAAGGTGGCAGGACAGCGAGGGGCTGCCCTGCAGTTTCTAAACTAGTACCCTGCACCCCTGCTCACTAGCCCCCAGCCACTCTCCCCACTGTTCCAGGTTTCCTCTTGATCACTTCTCACTCTTCACCTTCCAGACGCCATCCCTGGTCCTCACCTGGCATTCTTGGTGGCATCTGGCCGTAGGATCTTGACCGCTACCAACAAAGGGTGTCCCTTGCGCACATTGAGGGGGAAGTCAAGACTGACTAGATCCTGAGGGCTCTCTACCTCACACAGGTGCACCTAGAGGAAGAAGGTGATTTGCTAGGAGCCTCGAGGTTCACCAAGGTGACAGGGCCCACTGGGACAACACAGCCACCGAGGACAGGCTCCTGGCCAAGGGGAGGCCTGGCTGTGGCATACAGCCCCAGAGAGAGGCAGACACTGCAGACAGCTGGAAAGGAATCCTACTTACCTCCCCAAACTGGCCCTCGCCAAGCTTCTCCTTGAAGCGGAGCCTCGACCGAGGGAAATCCACTCTGGGGGGCCCATCCCCAGCCGCCCCTGGGGGCAGCGCGGGCACAGCATAGGTGTTGCCCCCGGTGACGCCCTGCAGGGTGACAATGTCAGCCTCGGCATAATGGGGGACGCTGTTCTGGGGAGGTGGGGGCAGAAGCGGGGCACCTGGCTTCTCAGGCTCCATATAGTCCCCACTGCAGGCTGGAGGGGTGAGGGAAAGAAGACAGAAAGAGGCATCAAAAACAGCCCCTGAGAGGCAAGGTTCTCCACATCCCCCACCGCCCAGAGGCCTCATCCCCTGCCTCCCAGGTAGGTGAGAGACGGGGTCTACCCTCCACTTCCTGGTATTCCACCCAGCAGCCTCAAAACAGAGGAGGCGCTGGCATGGGATAAGAGCTGCTACAGAGCTTTCAAGGCAGTGGAAATGGATAAGCAACGAAGGTCATGAACTCATGTTCTCTAGGGATCCTAGCACAGTCCAGGACCATGAAAAAGTCTTGGCTGAAAATGGAATTCCTCTACCCACCACCAGAAGGATGGTCCCAGCCATCTGGTGACTCTCCATTTTCCAAACCCTTGTCCCACTCACCGCCGGCCACTGCCATTCATGTTGCTGGGCTACCCCCTGCTTGCATCCTTTCATCCTCTCTGCCATGGTTACCCAAACCCTCCCTGGCCCAACACATCAAGCTCAGAGACAAGGAGAGACAGGGGCACATGGAGGGAGAGAACAGTGCCTCCCAGCCTGCACAACATGGAGTCTAGAGACAGGAAAGGAAGCAGAGCTGTCCCCGCTTAGCCCTGGGGAAAGGGTGACAAGAAGGCAACACAGGGGAGAGGAGGAGCAGACGGAAGGGAGGGGGCGTGAGCAGAGAGAGGACACGTGGGGGAGAGGGCCTCCTTGCAGCTCTAGAGAGGGCAGAGTGAAGGAGGGGTTACAGAGAGCCTGGAGCCACCGCTGCATCCTCCTCTCTGGCTCTGGGAGCTCAAGAGATGGGCGTGACAGGAGGAGGGGAACCGAGCTGAGAACCAGGGAGCTTTCTACTCCTCAGCTCAAGGGGGCGGCCTTAAAAAGGAGCAAGCAGCAGCAGAAGAGCGCTATGGGCATAAAAGCTTCCTCCTTGGGAGCTCAGAAGAGCAGAAGAGGCCACAGTGGGGAGAGGAGGGAGAGCAAGGTCTGAGGACTTTCCCTGCCCCAGTAGAGGTATCAGGAGCCTGGCAGAGCCTAAGGGTGGAGGGGCTTACCCTGGGTGTTGGTGGGTTTGGCCCAGGCGGGTGTGGGGGGGCCCGGGCCTCGAGGGGGGCGGGCGTAAGTGGCCAGAAGGAGACGGTAGGCTGGATTGGAGAGCAGCAACGCTGTCGGGAGAAGGAGGGGGGGAGACACGGGGAAGGGGTGAGACTCAAGGCTAGACAGAGGGCGGGCCGGGGGAGACAAGGGGGAGGGATGAGACTCAAGGCTAGACAGACAGGGAGACACAGAACAGGGCAAGACTAGGGCTGATGAGACTGAATGTACTGAGAGAGACGGTGTAAAACAAGGATCTGGAGAGTGCTGGGTAACTGGACGGATAGGTGATGGATGGACGGATAGGTGATGGGTGGATGGGTAGATGGATGGATGAATATATGTGGATGGATGGAGAGTGAGTGCATGGATAGATGATAAAAGAACAAACAGATGATGAATGGTTAATGAACGGATGATGGATGGACGAATGGATGCATGAGTATATATGGATGGATGGACAAACAGATGGAAAAATGACAGAATGGATATATAAATACAGATAGATGGACAGAATGAACATGGGGAGTCTAGGAGAGGAGAGGAGCCAGAAAGACACAATGAGAAGAGACTGGGGTGTGTGGGGGACACAGTAACAGGATGAGAGCGCTGGGAACTGTGGGAAATTCCGGAGGGAAATTATACGGTAGGGACATGAGTAACGTAGAGGGCTGGGACCAGGGACACAGAAATAAGAAAATGAGTTGAAACTGGGAAAGGAAAAGAAAGGAACGGTAAAGGAGAGAGGAAAGGATACACTAGGAAGACAGGCAGAGGATGGAGGTGGGACTGGGGAAAGGCAGGTCTTACCAGAGCTGTTGGGGACACCGGGAGCAGAGTGGGGGGGATTCCCACGAGGCCGCGGCTCCTGATAAGGGGGTGGCTCTCGGGGGCCTGGGCGGTTGTTGATGAGGATGGTATCCCCAGGGACAGAGAGGTGAACCGTCAGCTCCTCTTCTAATACCCTACGCTCGGCCTTGTCGTGGGGAACAGGAAACGTTAAGCGCAGCCACTGCTCAGCTGTTTGTTAATTGCTCTACCCGTGTGCCCTCCTTCAGTCCTCACTACAGGCCTGTATTGTGTCTACTATTATTCCATCTCACCGGCAAAGAAACAGGCTCCAGTGCGTTTAAGTCCCACAATGGGGTTCCAACCCAAATCCTACCAGTTCACAACTATCAACTTGAACACGTTATCACCACCACTGGACTCTCGCCCAGAAGATGTGGGCAGGGGTGGGGGTGTGCCCCACTTCTTCCAGTCGCCCCTCTAGCTCCACTCGCCACCTTTTCCCACTGGGCTTCTGCCCCAAGAGGTTGATGTGTGGGCCCCATCAGCGGGCCGGGTCTGGGTTGGCCAGAGAGGAGCCCCAGCAGGAGTTTGGAGAATAGGCAGGAAGTGAGGTCAGGGTGTGTAGCCTCCCAGCCTCGCCCCAAGGGATGGACCCAGGTGAGCTGCCTCCTGGCACCTATGTCCGTTGCCCGTCTCAGGCGCCCTCTCCGCACTCCTCCTAGATTCCTCCTGGGTTCCGGTCACTGCCTCTTCCTCTCACCCACAGGCCCAGGGATGGAGGCAGTGCTGCGGTGGGCAGGCCCTAGGAACTGCACTACTTCTGATTTACATACCCCCTGCCCATGTCTCTCGACGTGGGTTCCCTACTAAGCCTCCCTCTAATTATTCTCATCCGACTGCACTCTGTGGTCCCTGCTGGACCCCGAACTAACACGGGAGTCCCACTATCTGCCCCCGCATCCCACCCATCCCCCCATTGCCCACCTTGCTGAGAAGCCGGCGCCAGTGCAGCCGCCATAGCATGAGGGCAATGATGAGCAGCAGCAGCAGGATGATGGCCACCAGGCAGCCGATGAGGATGGCAGTCGGGCTCCCCTCGGCCTTGGCCACAGGCTGCTGGCCCCTTGGCTCCAGCTCTGGCGGGGGGAGCACAAGGGTCAGGACCACCGGAGAAACCCCCACCCATGCTGCGGGGGCCCCAGGGACGACTGGTGGCACAGGACCCACACGCCTTTAAGGGGGCCCGAGGGCGGCTCACCCAAGCTGCTGAAGTTTGTGGGAGGGGGGCCGGGTGGCCACCAGGGGGCTGGTGGGAAGGTGCCGCCCAAAGCCAGGGAAGAGTCATTCACAACATCTGGGGAGAAGGGAGGAAAAAGAGGGAGTCAGATAAGGGGGCAACCAAAGGGAGGCCCACATGCACGAGAGCCAAGGAATGACCTGCTGTTTGGTTAGAAGCGGGAGCAGGGCTTCCCTGGTGCCTCAGCAGTAAAGAATCCGCCTGCCATGCAGGAGACCAGGGTTTGATCCCTGGGTCAGGAAGAACCACTGGAGAAGGGAATGGCAACCCACTCCAGTATTCTTGCCTGGGAAATCCCATGGACGGAGGAGCCTGGTGGGCTGCAGTCCATGGGGTCTCAAAAAGTCAGACACGACTGAACAACTAAACAGGCTGCAGGGCTGATACTCAGTGTAGCAGCAGCCCACTGGGAAGGAGAGTAGGATAGGATCCTGGAGGGTTGTGGCCGTGGTAGGTGTTAACCTTTTAGTTGCTGGATTGTGGGGAGAAGCTGGTGCCAAGAATGACTATTTGGGGTCACTACAGGTTAGCAATCCAAGGGGCCTGGAACTGGGCAGAGACCAGGGGCTTACCGGAAATGAAGGAGATTTCGCTGAAGAGTAGCCAGGGCCCTGCAAAGAGGAAGCGGCATTGCAGGAAGCGGCCCATGCGGCCGCCCAGGGGCACTGACACAGTCCGGGCTCTGGGATCCCCCAGGCTGCCCCCCAGAGCATGGCGCACGGGCTCCCCCTCCCAGGCCATGGCCGGGCCCCTCTTGAAGCGACACTCCACTCCACCGGGCAGGCGGGCTCCCAGCGTGTGCATGTTGTTACAGTGGACCTGGGGGAAAGGGAGGAGGGACACAAGGTCAAGGCCAGGAGAGCCCGAGCGAGCACCCCGGGGCACCCAGCCTGGTCTCAGAGCCCTTCCTAGGAGCTGGTTGCACCCACCTGCATGGCCTGGAAGGCCCTCAGGCAAGGAGAGCCCAAGCAGGCACCCCAGGGAACCCAGCGTGGTCTCAGAGCCTGCCCTGGGAGCTGGCTGCACCCACCTGCATGGCCTGGAAGGCCCTCAGCCGGTCAAACTCAAACTCCATCTCCACGTAGCCACTGGGGAAGCTGTGGTTGCTCCAGCCCACATAGTCGTAGCCCGGCCAAACTCGTAGCTCCTGGCTTTTCCTAAAGTCATCCAGCCCCACCACACCATCTGCCAGTTGGCCCAGCCCTCCGTACTGCAGCCTGGCAAGCAGGGGGCCGAGGAAGAAGAGATTGGAAGAGAAGAAAGTGTCACCTGTCTGAGTGCTCCACAACCCTGCCTCCCAGTGGTCTGGCTAGCCTGGCCCAGCAACCCCCGACCCCGTCCCAAGCTCACACAGTTCTCTCTTCTCCACACCCGGGGAGGAGGGCGGGGTGGAGCACCTTGCAGTCACATGCTACACGAAGGCTCTGCCTCTAAGGGACACCGCTCAACCCACGATGTGTGTATTTACTGTGACAATTTACAATGGAGCTAAGTGTCTTCGCCTTTTCCTAATTTGCACCAAGTATCACATGAGCTAGTGGTCACCCTGCTACCCCTCAATCCTGGTCCTGTCCCTGGAGGCCCCACCCAAGCCATCCCTCTCTGCAGTTCCGCCCTCTCCCTGCCCAGACAGCTAACCAAACCCCTGCCCCACCCACCCCATCCACCCTCCCACCCCAGGCTCCGTGTCCTGCGGGGCCCGCTTCTTTCACCCGCCAACAGTGTGCGTGGTATATCCATCGTAGGTGGAGTCATTGAGGTGCACGGCCTCAGATAAGTACATCGTCTGCCCCACAGGGGCCGTGTAAGACAGGAGTCCATCTGGGGTGGGGGTAGGAGGGGCGTTAGGGGCACAGAACATCTAGCCTCCCTCCCCCACCCGTGTCAGGCCTGGGTGGGTTTCAGACCCCTCTCTCAAGTGCTGCCATAGGCCACTGGCATGGCAGAGGCAATGCTTGCCTATCCCTTCCTCACTCATAGAGACAGCTTCCCAACAGGAGAGAGGATCCTGGACACCTCGCTTCCCCATCCCCGCTCCCCCATCCCCAGGACAGGAATGAATCCTCGGGGTCTGAACACTCACCCTTCCAGAGGCAGCCATAGAGCTCCACCCGCAGACACACGCTCATGACCCGGTCTGCCCGGGGATAGAAGCGAACCAGTCGGGCCACCATGGGGGGCCCAAGGTCCTTCAGCACCACTCCCCCAGGATCCTCATTACCTAAGATCACCTGTGGGCCAGGACATGGGATAGATGGAAGAAGGAGGCTCCAGATCAGATCTAACTTCCCAGCCACCAGCGGCTTCCTGGCCCAGCCCACAGTGGCCACAGAGAGACCCACAAAGGGTGGGACCGAGCATCTGGGGCAGTGGAGTACAGCCGGGCCTTCAGTAAGACAAGGGGCTGCAGCAGAGCCCTCTGACGCCACTCCCAGCCTGACGGTCTGTCCTGACCTCCAGCGTCAGCTCTCCCATCCCTTCCCTGCCTGGCTCCGCTCATCCTGTTGTGCCCGGATTCTACCCAGGCCCTTGCAGTTCTGGACCCCTGCTCTGGCTTCCCTCTTCCTTCACCCCAATCCCTCTGTTCACTCAGCAGCCACTTGGCTGAGCACTCACTCTGCACCAGCCAGGCACAGCCGCCGGGGGTGAGCATCCATCCCTCCCCTGTAGGACTGAGAGTCCAGGAGGAGAGACAGCTACACAAGCAAGAGGCAGCAGGAAGTGGGGAGTTGAAAAAGGCTCTGAGGAGGTGATATCTTGGGGGAGAACTGAATGGAGGGAGGAACGCCTGGGCACAGCTGGGGAGGGAGAGCTTTCCAGGCACAGAGACTGGCAAGTGAAGGTGTCTTGAGACTGTGGGGTGAGCCCTAGAGTGTTCCAGGAACAGCAAGAAAACCAGCATGGCCTGTATGAACAGGGAGAGGACTAAGGGGTGTGGACAAGAGCCAGCCTGGGCTGAGCTTCTGCACCCAGGAGGGAGCTCAGCTTTTGTGCTGGCGGGGAGGAAAGCCAGCAGAGGGAGGGAGCCAGTCATGAGGCATCTGCTTGGCTTTTTCTCAGGCACCCTGGATGTAGCCTCCAGGTGAAAATGACTTCAGGAGAGAAAGAAGCAAGGAGAGCTGTTTGGAGACTACTGCATTCGTCTAAGCAGGGGATGGTGGGGCCTGGCCTGGGGCAGTAGAGATGGAGGTGCTAAGAAATGAGTAGATTTCAGGAAATATCATGGAGGCAGAACAAACTTGCCTTGCTGATGCTTTAAAGTAGGAGATGGGAAGAAAAGAGGAATCGGGGATAGCATCTTAGCTTACAGTGGTACCATTTCCTGAGTTGGAGAATGCTGGGGGCGGGGCAGGTTTGGGGTGGGAATGGGGATCAAGTTCAGCCTCAGAAGTTTATGGTAAGTTTGAGAAGCCTATTACACATCTAGGTGGGAAGTGGTCAGGTTTGCAGCACTTGATGGAGCTCAGGGGAGATGCCCAGGCTAGAGAGGGCACACAGTGCAGAGTTCTTAGTGTACAGTGCACAGCTGGGGCACAGAGGGGACCCACCCTTCCAGAGCCATCCCCGCCAGCCTCACCTCCTGGCCCCAGCGGTCCCTCCAGTCCATCCAGCGGTGGCCGTCCCGGGAGTAACGCAGTCGGTAGCTGGGAGAGAACTCCTTGCCCAGGCCCCCCGCGTGCCGTCCCTGGGTGCCCACCAGCGCCACAAGGTGCAGCCGCCGCAGGTCCACCTGGAGATACTCCTCCTCCTTGGGGAACACCGGCCCTGCAGGGCACCAGGCGCCATCTCCGTCGCTGCTTTCAAGCCTGGGAGGGGGCAGGAGGTCACAGGGGGTGCCTGGCCCTAGGTCTGCCTCTGTCTCCAGTATTTAATCCCCACCCAGACACTTGAAACTAGGGGGCGAGGGTGGTTTGCCATTGGCATTGGCCCTCTCAGAAGCCTCTTGACTTGGTCAGAGGGCTGGAAGCACAAGCAGCAGCCCCAGGGGTTTCCCTCTGGGACAGCCCCAGGTGTGCCGGGTACCTGCTGTGGCGAGCAGCGGTGGAGTCTGACCAGGAGCTGGAGGCAGAGATGTCACCATCTGGGATGGTCCGGTCCTGCATGCCCAGCGCGTAGCGGCACTTGGCTGGGTGAACACAGGCGTATGGAGGGTCAAGGCCACCGACTCAGTCTCCCAAGCCCCATCCATCAGGGACCCAACAGCCAGTCTCCTCACCAGGGTCAAAATGTCCCTTCATGTCAGCATCTCCAGTTGCCACCAAGAGCAGCAGCAGTAGAAATGAAAGGGCCCCTGGTGCCATTGCTCCAGATCCCTTGGGCCTATGGGGGCGGGGGCAGCATCTCTGCAAGAGACATAAGCGGAGGGGAGGTTAGTGTAAGGGCAATCAGGGAGACTGGCTCACGGCCAACACCCCGAGAGACACAGAATGGGCTGCTCTGGGGATAACTGCAGCAAGATGACCACAACAGTCACTGTTTAACAGCATCAGCGGTATTTTTAGAATGCTCCCCGTGTGCCAGACACAGCGCTAAACCCTGGTTTCCCTCCCCACTTAGGAGACCAGAATTCTCAAACAAGTGGGGGACCCCAGCATCTCCCAATCTCAGTGCCCGCCACAGCCCTGCTGACCCCTGACCCAGCAGCTTCAGCAACATCTGGGTGCTTGGGCGAAATGCAGACTCTCAGACCCACACAATCAGAATCTGCATTTTAACGCAATCCCCAGGTGACCTGTGCCTGTTACAGCTCAAGGATCCTGGCTCTTCCTCACTGGGCCCCAGGCAGCTTGTCCCACCCCACCCCTGAAAACCATTTCAACTACAACTCCTTATGAACCCAGGTACCTACCCTCCCCAGCCTCAGTCCCAGGCCCAGAGCCAGACCAAACTATCTTGACCTGTCTTCTTCCCAGCAGAGGTCAGCACTCAGTTCTCCAGGTGGTGGGATTCCTTGGGACTCCTAGCGCCACCCCTCCGACCTTTACCCTCTCTGCCATCAGGCCCCAAGCCTCCTATCCCCTCTACCTGCTCTGCTTTCCCTTCCTAAGATCTTGACACCCTATTCCCCCAGTTCCCAGTTTCTGAAGAGGGCTGCCTCAGAAGGAAGAGCCCAGGGCAGAGGGAAAGGCTGAGTTGCCTTGGAGATGAGGGCGGTTCTAAAGACAGGGAAGCCAGGTCACCCCAGGAGGTAGGAGGAGTGGGGGGGACACTCCCCCATCCCTTTGTCCTCCTCCAGCTGCTCCCACAATGCTCTAGGGCAGGAATGTAAGAGGCAGCTGAGACCCCACAGCTCCCCTGCAGCAGCAGCTGAGGGGCTACTGAGTTGTGGGGGGACCCAGCTATCAAAGGAGAGCTGGAACCAGAAGCATCACACCTGGTCCCTTGGGGGTCGGGGAGCTGACACCCAGAGCAGACTGCCGGAGCCCCAGGCAGGCAGCCTGGCGTTCCTGGGTGCTGCTCTCCACCCCCCACCTCCCCAGGGAACAGCGGGGCCCTTGTTCCCCTGAGTAACCTTCATGCCTACCCCAGATGAGTCATCGCAGCCAGACGGAGCAAGCAAGAGGAGCCTGGGGCATAGATACAAAGACAGAGGAAAGAAGGCAGGGGAAGACAGGGCGAGAAACACAAAGCAAGAGGTAAACAGACCAGGCTTCGAAGCGCAGGGCACAGAGCCAAGCAGAGAAATGCACAGAGGCGTCTGGGGCAATCTGTTCTCTGACACCCTGTCACCCCACTTCTCTCCACTGGGTCAGAAGCACCAAGGACAGGCCCAGAAGACCTTTCCCAACCCCGTCACAACCAATTACAAGCCAAAGGCTGGAACACTCTGCTGCAAGCCCATCACCCTCTTCTCCCAACCCCCACTGCAGACAATACCCACAGAGCTCTGTACACACACACACATATACACACGTGGTCACTCAAACTTATAGAGCCAGATGTAAACACCGGGGTTAGATGTAGGGTACACGCACACACATACACAAAACTCTGTCTCATAGACTTTCAGAGACAGTCTCATAAATCCATTACACACACAGACATCCCCCCCAACCCCAGGGCAAACACAGACACTTGTGCACACATCAGCTCCATCCACACCTCTGCATTCTTACAAGTCCACTTAGTGACTAGCCATCCTTCGACCCCTGTGAACCTGACATGATGGACACGTTCCTATGATCAGAGGACAGCGTGAGACACTCACACTTGGGTCCTCGGGCACAGGATCCCAAGAGAACTGGAGCCTACCCACTAATACTCAAGGTGACCATAAGGAAGTCAAGAGACTGGGGAACAGAAGGAAACTTGGGTGGCTGGAGTGACAATAAGAAAAAGCCATCTCTCTACTTTCCCATAGGCTCAGCTTTCACCTGTCTTCACTGTACCACTCAATCCCAGGCACGCCTATGTGCCATCAGCAACAGTGAGTCTGGCTGGGGGTGGAAGTGCTGGAAAGGAATGTCCACCCAGCAGGGGACCTGTAGGGTGAAGGCTGGAAAGGAGGGAGTGTGCCAGACACAGAGCTAACCCCTGGTTTCCCTCCCCACTTAGGAGACCAGAGTAGGGGAGGGACACTGAGGATGGTGCTCACTGGGCAATGACAGTATCTCCTGGCAGAACCAACTGACCATCCAGCGTGAATGAGCGCCTGTCGCTGGCAGGTTACGGTGTCAGGCCCTCTCTCTGCTGGGCTGAGGCCAGGCTGCCCAACTGGGAGCTGGCTGGGTGAGCAGGCTTAACAGTGAGTAGGTGCCCGCAGAGACTGGCCCAGTGGGAGGACAGGCCCACTTCTCCAGAAAGCTTGGAGATGATGGGGGGTGGGGGTGGGGACACCTGTTTTCCTGGGGTGCAGTGCCTTCCAGACTGAGTTAGGGGGTCCTTCCTCAAGACTGGAACACACTTTCTCGGAGGTCAGGGGTGTCCCCCCTGCCCGCATTTTCAGGCAGTAAGCCAGAGCGCTGGGGAGGCGGGCAGGGACTGACTTAGCAACGCTGGACGACCAAGTCCAGCCCGGGAACGTCCTGCTTCCCGGCCATGCCCTCATCCTTGGGCCACCGCGCGCCCCCGGAGTCCCGGGCCGCCGCCCTCGCCCCTCCACCCCGCCGGGGTCCTCCCGCCGCTCTCCCTACCTCTCATCGCTCTTCGCCGCAGACCCGGGCGTCCAACCCCGAAGCGGGGCCTCCTCGGCGGCGGCGGCGGCGGGGCGCGGGGAGGGGGAGGCAGAGGGAGCCAAGAGCCGGGAGCGCGAGGCGCCGGCGGGGCTCGGGTGTCGGGAGGCGGCTCCCGCGAGCAGCTGTCGGGGGCCTGTTCCGGGGAGAGGAGCCAGGGCTGGGGCGGCTCGAGCCCAGGCGCCGCCTCCCCCTCCCCGCTCGCCCGCTCCGCCGGCTCTCCGCGCGCCCGGGCCGCGGCCCTCCCTTCCCCCGCCCGGGCCGGACAGTCCCCGCCCGCCGCTCCCACGCCCGGCGCCGCCCTCCCGGCCGCGCGCTCCCCTCCGGCCCGCCACGCCCACCCGCATTCCCGCGCGCCGCGGCCTCCCCCAGGTAACCAGCTCCGCGCGCCCACCTCCCTCCACCCGCCCACGGCCCAGCCCCCGGAGCCCCACAAAGGAGGATCGCCGCAAGGAGGGCCAGCTGTGGACCGCTCAGGGCCTCCCACACTCCCTGCCCCCACGACGGGATGCCCCCCCCCCTTCCACCCACCCACCCCCCTTTTCTGGGCTCAGTTCCTAGAGAGGGAGGTGAAGGGGAGCAGCCCCAGGGCACAGGGAAGGAGCGCGTTCCCACAGGCCCGGCGCTGCGCCGGAGTTTGAATGGGGGAAGGGAGCGGGGCTCACCTGTCCAACCTGGCCTCCTAGACCTACTCTTTTCACATCACCAGCCTCGGCTTCTCTCTGACCGCTCTGAGTCTCCGGTCCCCTACACCCCAGCCCAGCCTGAGGGCCAGCTCCACCTCTCCCAGCCCTTTCCTCGACTTCCACCTTCCAGTTCCTCCCCACAAGCCAGCAAGGCCCTTCCCAGTCTCTCTCAAGGACCCTAGCGTCCAGACTCCGAGGCCCTGTTTCCCCTGGCTACCTGCTCAAAGCCTCAGCGTCCTCCTCAGGATAGGGCCCCCTCAGGCCCAGGCAGCTCTGACCCTGGTGGGGTCAGAGGGTCTGATCGCTGGCAAGGACGGGCCTGGACAGGTGAGCAGCGGGGGTGAGGAGGAGGACAGGGAGGCAAAGAGAAAATCACACAGTCAAAAAGGAGCGGTACCGAGAAGCTGGGTGCCAAGAGACTGAGTAGACAGATCCAGTGAGAGAGAGCAGAGAGCTGCTGGGTGAGGTGGGCAGGACAGAAGAGCTGTGCGGGGAGGTGTTCCACCCCGCTCAGGGGCTACAGGGGGCCCACCACCTCTCTCCACCCCCCACACCTGCCAATCACCTGCCGGGTAGGGTAGGGCCTCACGCCACTGCAGATCTCTGCCCCATTGCACCTCAGAGCAAGTAGACAGAAACTCACCCTACGTGCAGACCCAGACAACAGTCCCAAGAAAGAAACACGACGTCCTGGATAAGTACACAAGGGCACTACCAGGAAGAGATGGGCCCTTGGGAGAGGTGAAGGCACACATGGGCACGTACTCCAACCCCGGGTCAACCCACAAACCTTCGGGAACCCCAACTGCTAAGGGACTCACTAACAGACAGCCCCGTAGAATTGCCTCTCTGTCCCCTCCCACCAAAGCCCCAGGGTTCCCCGGCGTACCTTCCCCCTCCTGAGTCGGCCGCAGGGGAATCTGGGCCCGGAGAGGCCGGGCCGGGGGTGGGGCCCGCCGGGGGTGGGGCCAAGGTTTCCCGAGTAACCTCACCTGGGTGGACTCTCGGCCCCTCCTTCCCGGGCTGTTGTTCCCGGGAAGCCCCGGGCGGGCAGCCGGGCTGAGCTGCCGCCAGATCCCTCAGGGAAGGAGTCACAGCCCCTCACACCCCAGTGGGACATTCCACACCCCAGGCGCACGCTGACCCTGGCCAGGTGGCATGGCGGTGCCAGACCGAGGAGTCCACTGCAGAGAGTCAAAGAAACCATAGACTCCTGAAACCCTTGCTCCCTCTTGTCCCCAGGAGACATTCCTAGTTGGTGATGCCCACCTCATCCCAGCCCAGAGCTAGAGGAGTGGGAGGGATGCAGGACTGGGGCCCAGTGGAGTCAAGTGACAGCGGAGAGGGGGCTGGAGCCGGCTGGAATGCAAGGCTCTGAGCCGAGACTCTCAGGGGCCAGAGAGGGAAGTCCCTCCCATCCAGGCCCCCAGAGTAGTACCCAGGACTGAGTGTATCCACACACCTAGTGTATCCACACAGCGGTCGGTGGTCCCCAGAGCCCGCCCACATCTCCCGAATCACTCCCAACTCCAGTAGGCCCCCATGTCCTCCTGAGCCCCCAGAGGACCCTCTACCCCTCCTCCCTCCATGTCCTTCCATTCCGGGCTTCCCTCCCCTTCAAGCCAATGGCCTCCTGCTGCCCAGGAAAGAGGAGGAACAGCTGGGGAAAATGTAATGCGAGGCACGTAGGAGAGAGCAGCTCCAGCCTGCAGACCACCGGGCCACTACAGGGAACCCCAGCAGGACCAGTGAGAGAGAGGATGGGCCCTCCACACAAGTTGCTGTCCCCTTCCTGGGAGAGGCAGCTGCCTCTGGGACAAGCAGGCTGGGTCAGCAGCTGGGGAGAGAATCCTCTGGGGGGGTGGGGGGGCAGGGTGAGGGGGTGGAGAAGGCCCGGAGTGTGAGACAGGCCTTGATGCCACCAAGTCCACTTGGGAAACTGAGGCCTGAGAGGAGGAGGAAGAGAGGATGCAGCACAGGGAGGAAGATGGGACAGAGCTCAGCTGTGGGCAGCCTGGGGGATGGGGGGAGACGAGGTCGCGGCGAGAGAGCTCTGAGAGCAGGGGATAAACCAGGCTGCGGTAGAGGGGAACTGGGGACCGGAGAGAGGAAGGGAGAATGAAGACAGAGGGCGCTCAGCAGAAGATGGGAAGACCGGGGTTTGGGGAGAAGGGCTGGGCAAGCGAGAGAACTGGAGTGGAGGCAGGAAAGGGTGGGAGGGATGCTCAGCGAGGAGGACAGAGAAAAGAGTATCTCCTCCTCAAAAGGGGAGCAGATACACCAAGGGGAAAAGAGGTGGCTGGAACCCAGAGATGGGAGAAGAGGAAGACCGAAGCATAGGGATTGAAAGGAAGGGACCTGGGAGAAGAATAAGGGGCTGAAATGGGAAGGGAAAACTAAGGGACAGACTAGGGGGACAGGGGCCCCAATTCCAAAGGTTGAAGCGAATCTGCCTCCGGGTGTCAGGGCACGAGGGTCCCAGAACTCCCCTTGGAAACAGCCTAGCCCTAGCCCATCTGCCACACCTCGACCCCAACTCTGTTCCCCATGCTTTCCCTCCTCCCCACCCCGTGGGCTCAGCCGCACTCCCCTCCTCCCACCACACCTCCAGCCTGGACCGCCCGGTCCCTCCCTGAGAGGGGAGGGCCCAGCGGCAGTCCCCACTCCTGCCCTCCCGGTTGGGCTCTGGCTTCCTCCCTCTCACCTCCAGCTCAAGGTTCTCCTGGGTTGCAGTTCCCCCCGTCTCAGGGCTTTGGGGTTCCGGCTCTGGGGCTGCCAAGGCCGCCTGGCTTTGTCCGCCCATCCGGAGCCCCAGGAGCAGCTGCCTGGGCCAGCTGCGGCCGGCTTCGATGTGACCATGGCAACGCAGCCCGCTCCCCTCGCCGAGCCTCCCAGCCCCCGCAGAGAGGGAGGGAGCAGCCAGGCCAGGGAGAAAGGGAGGGGAGGCCGAGGACTGTGGACCGCAGGGACCACAGACAAAGACCCCAGACAAAGGGAGGCGAAGGGAGGCCGCGAGGCAGCGAGGGAGAAAGCAGCGGCAGCAGCCTGAGGCTGAGAGGCAACAGGCATTTGGTCCTGCTGAGGGGGGAGAATCCAGGAGGACAAACGGACAGGAGGTGGGAGAAGAGATTAACAGTGGTCCTTCCGAGGCCTCCTTCTGGGTCCCTAGCAATTCATTTCCTTCCCTCAGGAATTCTCTCTTCCCTTCTGGGGAGAACAAGAATACCAGCATCCTAGTTGGCTACCCCCAAAGTATTATACGGTGAGTGGCTCCCGCCAGTTACACCAAAGCATAAGAAGCACCCAGGCCCTATAGGCACACTCAAGTTTTCAAGAACAATCCCACTTTCAGATATTCTGACCGGTCATCTTTGAAGTATAAACATCAACGTCAGTCAACATGTACTCTGATTCTTGACCTATAAAATATGCTCCCCAAAGCCAAAGGGGCCCGATTAGGCCTGGAGGGAGCGGAGCCAGGAGGGAACAGTGACGAGGTCTCACGTGAGAGGAAGCAAAGTACCAAAAGGGAAGGAGAGAGAGCCAGGCTTTGCTGCTGAGAAGCAAGGATCGAAACTGCCATCCGCCATCTGCCATCTAGCTCCTCTGGCTGAGTCCTACAGCCTCTCAGTCTCCTCATCAGAAAGATGGCATTAAGTACCCGCTCCCAGGGTCTGCTGGGATGATAATGTGGGATGGCATACAGGCTCCACTGATGGAGACAACCATCAAAACCCCGCTAACAGAATCTCCATCTGTGTCTTTTCTTATGGGTCACTTGGGTCCCTGAGTCCCACCTCCCAATTCATCCTACAGTTATGAAAGGTTTGTGCAGGGCAGGGTTCTGACAGTAAGAACTGCGAAGGATACATTGAGGAATACAACCGCCTCTGCATCCTCTGGGCATTTACAGTCTAGAAGGGGAGCCAGGCAAGTATATACATGTGTAAAATATGTATTTATATATGTATATGTGTGTGTGCTTGTATATGTATAGAATCACAGAAGACACTCTGACCCGTGCTATAGTCAGAGCTGGAAGGGACTGTGGGAAACCAGGAGAGGGGCAGGCCAGTCCTCCTGAGTTCTGGAGGAGGTAAGATCAAGGACAACATCATGGATGAGCTGGAGCTTGAAGTGGGTTTTAAATCAGACAAAGATCTGCAGAAAGGAGTCCAGGCCATCCCTGGCCAAAGAGGCTGAGGGAACAATAGCAGAGAGACGTAAAAGTGGGTTATGTGAAAATGCAGCTGTGACTGGAAGACAGAATCTGCCCGTGTAAATCCAGGGGTAGAGTGAGGTGGGTAATCTCAGAAGCAGTTTGATTTACTCTGAAGGTGAGGAGGCAGGGCGTTGGGCTTCTGAGCTGGAACACCGCATGGCATGATTAGATGTGAGGTATGTGGTTTCCGGCAACATGGATACACAGCACGGAGTAATGGCTGCGGAGGAGGAGGGAGGAGTTAACACCTTTCTCTCGTCCTCCTCCATTTGGGGTCTCTCCCGACCAGACCCCCAGCCAGGAATGCCGTGCGCAAACGGTAAGATCCTACAGAAAAACACATGCTAGGCACTCTCCCTGCGTCTTCACCGATCACTCGGTAGTCCCCTCGGGGCCTCTGAGGTGCATGGGGCAGAGCGCTTGGTAAAAAGGCAACCAGGCCCGGAGAGGTTGTAACTTGCCTTAGATCTGTGGTGAGCTGCGGCTTCTCACCCAGGCTCTCTAGATTCCTCCGCCTCTCTCTTCCGAGAGCGCCCGGGGCGGGGGCCAGGAGGGAGGTGCCGAGTGGCTCCCAGAGCGGCCAAGCTAGGCAAAGGCCGGAGCCGCTGGAGTCCTGCCCGCCTTGGAAACCGCACCTTACTTCAGTCTTCTGTGGACCCCACGGTCCCAGCAATGAACAGGAAAACCACGGGAGGGCGCTCGCCGCACAGGTGACCAACACTAGAATAATTGTGAAAGCCTGGAGGGAAGGAGTTTCAAGCCCGGGCGCGGAACCCGGCGGGGCCGAGCTCTGGAGAGGCAGCCAAGGAGGAGAAAAGACAAAGGCTGAGCCAAAGCTCAGGGTAGCTTGCAGGGCTCATTAGGGCGAAATATCCTCACAGTCACATAGCAGAAATATTGTTATTTATAGACAGAATCTTAGAATCTTTCTCTATACTATCATCCTTTGCCAAAGCCTGTGGCATTCTCAGCAACCCCTGGCCTCTTCCTGATAAGAGCTGATTCCTGAGCCTTGCTAGGTAGGTGCCAGGCTCTGCCTTCAGCACCTGCCAGAATCATCTCTCGTGGCACTCACTGCAGCTCTGTGATGTGGCATTTTGAGATACTTCGTTTTACAGGGGCCGAAACAGGATCAGAGAAGTCAGGAACTTGCCCACAGACATATACATGGCAACTGGCAGATCTAGAGTTCAAACCCAAGTGCTTTTGACAGCAAAGTCAACATTGGACTGGAGTGTCTCACCCATCATTATTGGTTCAACTATAGGGATCTGTCATAAACCCTCACCCCTTTCTTTATCACCCTTGAAGACCCTGGGACATTAACTTCTCTATAACTTTCTTCATCTCCCAAGAATGTTTCTATTCTTGGGGCCCAAATTATTCTCGTTTGTGCACAAACAGCGTGCAGAGATTGAACAATGGCTAACAATTTGCTCAAGGTCATACTGGAAGTCAAGGTCAGCTGTAGGATAGTGTTTCTCAAACAGATCCCATGAATTGTCTGTGAAGATTATTAAATCCCATGTTTTCGTCTCATTGGTAATTTTGGGGAAAGTGTTTTAAGCATGTTCTGGATACTACGTAACTGATCTAGGGCCCTGTGTGCTAGTACCTGCATTCCTGTTGTGTGTTTACCTGCTGATGGTCAAGTTAGCACTTCTTTAATTGTCTGGGTTGCGTTTGTACCAAGTGAAGTCCAGGGGGCATGTACTGACAAAAAATTTCTTAGTTATTTGAATATACACAAGTCGGGGGAGAACTGAGTCATGCTGGGCACACAGTGGAATATCATGTCAGCTGCAAAAGAACCAGTTAGGCAGTACCTGTACGTGTTCATGTTGCCAACAGCAACTTCATTTCAGAAAAACACCGTTCATCACATCGTGTTTCTATGCTGTGCTTAGTCGCTCAGTCGCTTCTGACTCTTTGCAACCCCATAGGCTGTAGTCCACCAGGCTCCTCTGTCCATGGAATTCTCCAGGCAAGGTACTGGAGTGGGTAGCTGTTCCCGTCTCCAGGGGATCTTCCCAACCCAGGAACTCAACCAGGGTCTCTTGCATTGCAGGTGGATTCTTTACCATCTGAGCTACCAGGGAAGCCCCCATCACATCAAATTACTTTTATTTTAATTTATCTTTCTACTTGTATTTGTATTTATTGCAGCTTAGTTTTGGGTTTATGACTGTTTAAGTCCTGAAGCATGAGGGTTCATAGTTAGCTGCATTTGCACATAATTGTAATAAAAATAACTTAAGTTCATGAGAATTATATTTCTTCCCTAAAGGTCCCTCAGAGCAGGGCTAAACTTGACCTGGCCCTTCAGGAGTCTCCAAAAGAAAGCTATAGCTTTGGAATCTCTGTTAAAATCCAAACCCTCCCCTCCTCTGAAGATCCAGAGCAGGGAAGTTAGAGCCTGGGACCTCTGGACTTCTGAGAATTGACGGGAGAACATGAAGGTGTGAGAGAGACCACCACAGGCTTTAAGTAGAAGGAAAGGTGAATCATAAAAGATAATGCTGGGTAAATAAAAAAACAAAAGAAACAAAAGGTTCTGAGTTAAAAAGTTTCCCAGAGAAAAGAGCTCTCAGTTAACGTAGTGGCTTTATAGTATCATCAAGGACCAGCTTTTTTCCAGCTGTCTGCTTTCCCATCCTCAGTGTGTCAAGACTCAGCATCATAGACTTTGGTTGCCCACCTCAATGGTAGATACTGCATCCTCAACAGTGTCCAGAGGGCTTCCCTGGTGGTCCAGTGGTTAAGAATCCACATGCCAATGCAGGGGTCACAGGTTCGATCCCTGGTCCGGGCAGATCCCACATGCTGAGGAACAACTAAGTCCTCGAGTTGCAACTACTGAGCCCGCTTCCTTAGAGCCTGTGCTCCACAAGAGAATGCATTGCAGTGAGAAACCCATGCACTCCAATGAAGCGTAGCTCCAGCTTGCTGCAGCTAGAGAAAGCTTGCTTACAGCAACAAAGACCTAGCACAGCCAAAAAAAATAACAATTAAAATTTAAAAAATAATAATGTCCAGAGGCATAATCTTTCCTGGAAGTGCCCCAGCCAACTCCGCACTGAATACCCACCATGTCACACTGGGTCCAGAACCCTGCACCTAAATCCCCTGTGGCAAGAGGAATGGCTTGGCTGGACAGCCATCATAGTAATATAGCTCTTTCCGCTGTGAAGAGACCACCTTCTCTGAATATATGAAAGGACGACGCTGAACCAGTAAATAAAATTTCTAAAAGGTTTGCCAGCAAGAAATTAGGGTGGCCGTTATGTGAGTGCCAAAATTGTCCTCTGCAAAACGTGTTCATGAGATTGGACAGGCTTTCTTGAAAGGACTTGCCCACCACACCTAGAGATTTGGATCTTATCCAGTAGGTTCTGGAAAGCGTTTTTAAGAGTTGAGTCTGGACATGATCAGATTTGTATAATGATAAGTTGCTTCAGTTGTGTCTGACTCTTTGTGACCCTATGAGCTGCAGACCGCCAAGTTCCTCTGTCCATGGGATTCTCCAGGCAAGAATACTGGAGTGGGTTGCCATGCCCTCCTCCAGGGGATCTTTCTGACCCAGGGATCGAACTCGTATCTCTCATGTCTCCTGCGTTGCCACACAGGTTCTTGACCACTAGCACAAGCTGAGAAGCCCCCATTGCATAATGTTATAAAGAATAAAGGGACTTCCCAGGTGGTGCAATTGGTAAAGAACTTGCCTGCCGATGTAAGAGACGAAGTTTCGATCCCTGGGTCAGGAGAAGGAAATGGCAGCCCACTCCAGTATTCTTGCCTGGGAAATCCTAAGGACAGAGAAGCTGAGCAGGCTACAATCCATAGAGTCAAAAAGAGTCAGATATGACTGAAGCAACTTAGCATGCATGCATAAAGAATAAAATAAAGGCAAAGTGGAATTAGAGGCAGAGTTGCCAGTAATAAGGCTATTTTTTTAATGTGCTTCTAATTCTAAATTATACACATACCAGGAAACAAGAACTGGCAGATGGATGGATAGCTCATCATGCCCTCTGGATCACAAGGGCAGCAAAAACTCCCCTTTGGGAGAACTTCCACCGTGAACTTCACAACTCTTCAGCCATGGGAGAGGCTAAGCTGAATACGAACAGCGGACCCCCAGTGCCTGACTAGGACCCAGAACCACCCTGTGTGTGTGGAGTCAATCAGAGGTTGGGGTGGGAGGGAGCCTGTAATGTTTTAATCAGAGGAGGCTCACACATGTGCTAAATTGTGCCACTATGCTCCTGAAACAGACCACTGTGTCCCATTGAGGGTGCTACAAGTGATGCCCTGAGACTCCGAACTGTCTAATTTTAAGCATCATGTCATAAACTACACTCCCATCTGTGACATATTCATGGGTGGGGGAAGCAGTGTCCAAGGGGCATCTCATGCCCCTATCACCGAGATTCCAGAGAACCCACTGGCAAGGGCTTCATAATGACCTGTGCCCTGCCTGAATGGAGGGCAAGTAGTGGTATAGACAAAGCGGCCTATGTCATCCTCTGGGCTGGCTGACTCCCTCCGTTCATCAGATAAACAGTCTGCCGCCACCACACAACCACGTGACCATCAGCTGAGGCTTGAAGTTCACAGAGCTCTGGAAAATAGCATTCAAACTTTGCCTGTCCACTTGCCACTGCCTACAATCGGCGGCCAGAGGCAGTGTATTAGTCACCTTCTGGAGGCTTCCTCCAGCCTCAGCAGGCTCCCACCTGGAGTGAGGCTTGGGCTTCCCAAAAACCCCAGTCTGAGGAGTTTGGAGGTGGGAGGTGGAGGAAGAAACTTTTCTGCAGCGATCTTTCCTCCCCATCACGGAATCAGCCTTTTAACTTATTGAATCGACATTACAACATCAGTTTCAGAATATTCTACTTGTCGACACAGTGAAAACTTTCCAAATGTGAAAGAATCTCACACTTGATGAAAGAATCATGGGATCCCATTAAGCGGTATCTTCTCTTAATGTTTCCGTAGTGTGTGTTTTCACATCCTTAGACACTTCACAGAGGGAGGGACTGAAAGTTTCTGTATTCCAAGCAACAGAACAATTAGAAAGTAAGCAAACGAAAATGAAAATCTGAAATTCTAATTGTTAAAAAAAAAAAAAAACAACAATTTATGTAGCTGGTTTTCCTGGACAGGAAGCTAAATTCCAGGGCTGGTATTCGACTCTGGATGACCTTCAAATGGAGCAGGAACCTCAGCTGGGTGTCTCTGGGATGCTGAGGGCTGAGCAGTAGGGAAGGCCCAGGACAGGATAAGACAGGCAAGGGGCTGGGTCTTGCTGTGCTTGCTGGAGTGTCCTTTCCTCACCTGGGCAAGTGGGGCAAGAACACATTTCCTTTAGGTGTCATTTGGGAGCTGAGGAGACTCTTCACCTTCACAGAAAACCCCGAGGAAGGATGGCTCTGAAGGTGTTCAAGGCCAGATCCAAACAGTACCAAGTCTCTGGGGTTCGCACCTGCTGCCCAGGCCTTGGGGCTATCTCTGTTCTAAGTGACAGATGATATTCTATGGTTTTCTCACCATCAAGATACAGACAAATCCCTTTCTTTCTTTTTTTCCAAATCCCTTTCTTCATCTTAAAATTCCTAAAATGGGCCTCCTAATCCTAATTTAGACCTGGATTTTCCTTCCCTGTGTAGAAAGCTCCAGGAGTAAGAACTGGAAATGGGTTGACTATACCTGCATCTGACATTTACTTCCCTTTTCTATGAACTGCTCACTATTGAGCCATTGAATCTCCAAGTGGGTGAAGAGATCGATGAGGAATTCGTGCTAATCTTAACATTATTGGACTAAAACGTGTATCCCACCTGTGAAGAGAACTCCTGAGAGTCGTGCGGGAATCTGAGGACAAATACAGTTGATCCCTGAGTGTTAGGCTGTCCCTGCTGGTTGCATCCAGGTATGACTTGGTGCTTGTGGGGTTTGGAGTCCCAGGTAAGGGGTGCCCTAGTCTGCTGTGGGTCTTTGAGGCTGAGGAGGTGGGAGGAGGAGGGGGTATGAGAGCGGTTATGGCAAGAGGGAACTGAGAAAGTGAAAACATGCAAGGCTGGTTTTGTGCTTCTGTACACTTTTGACCCTGGGGAATCTTCAAGGACTTTTTCTAATATTTATCTTAGATGGATGGAGTCACTCATTCAATAAATATCCCAAACACTCTGTAGGGGTTGGGAATAAACAGTAAATGAGATGAAGCTCCAGCCTTCAAGGGGCTTTCTAAGTTTGTTTTTTAGTCCCCCAAGGACAAGATTGAAATCCCAGGAGAAGAGGTTTCGTTGAGGCCACAGGGACCACCTAACATCCAGATGTGTGGATGGAGACACAGCTCCAGCCAAAGCAAAATTCCTTTAAAATTCTGCTGATTGTGAGTAGTAAGTCAAAATAGGAAACCTGCAGGATAACATCCTAACTCATTTATTTCTTCTTTCTTTCATTTCATTTTTGCCTTGATGCACAGCTTCAACCAGGGATTGAACCCAGCCACCGCAGTACAAGTGCGGAATCCTAACCACCAGGAAACTCCCACTGGATCACTTCTTATACAAAGGAAACCATTGAGTTTTTGCTGAAGAAAGGAGACAGTAACACAATGGGAACCACGTGGCAAAAATGTAAATTGCTCCCGGTGATTGCTACTATCTTGATGATCTGATAAAATGGTGTATAAAGGTAGAGCAAACACACCCTTGTGATAAAGCTGGAAATTTCATCCACAGTGAAAGATGCTAGAGGCAGTGCCAGGGTGGGTTGGAGAAAATCAAGACTGGTGTCTGGAAAAATAGTTGAGAGGCTATTGAAACTGTCTCAGTGAGCAGTGTTGAACGCTTGAGTAAAGACAGCCGCCAAAGGCAGGTGGGGACAGATGGGAGACAGACTTCCAGGCAGGAAAGACCTATGTAGGGGAGACGGAGGAAGAGGATTATAGAGAACACCTAAGGCCCGTGTTCTTTCCTCATATACCATGTTGTCTTGTCATGGAATAAGGACCCAACTTCAGTCCAACTTTTCCACTTTATAACAAAAGGAGGACATTAAAACCCAGGAAATGGAAACTCTCATCTATGGCTGAACTGCAGGTTGAGGGATGGGTCCCAGTGGAAGCCAGGTCTCCTTCCCTGATCCCACCCTTTCTGCAGGTGCCCTTTAGAGCCAGCCGGGCCCTCTTTCCACACCCCTCCAGCAAATCGGAATCCCAGGGCTGGGAGCACAGACTATCCCAGGGCAGTGCACAAGCCTCTCTTCTAGTGCTGTGACCTTGATAACTGCATTCTGCCTGGACCACACTCTCTCTGTTTCATAACTGCAATACATGATTGCAATACATTACATGTTCCTACTGATAATTAGAAAGGCGCTGAGTGTTTGGATGAAGAACTGTATGCAAACAAAATCCTTCTTTGTAGGCCCATTAGTGGTAATAAACTGGAATTAATTTGCAAACATCTCATTGAAACTGCAGGAGAGGGAGGACTTTGGAGGCTGCCCTCCAGTAAGAGAGGGTTAATGGACAATCGTTGTTTGGTCAGCAATTACTCTGGTAAAATTTGTAATCTTTTATGAGCTTATTTTAGTAAAAATAAAGAATGCTTTCTAAACATAATAAAATCTTAAAAAATTTTAACTGTGGTAAAATACACATAACATGAAATTTACTACCGTCACCATTTTTAAATGTAGTGTTCGGTTTGTTCACATTGCTGTAGACCATCATCACACCTTTCTCCAGAACTCTTTTCATCTTTCATGACAGGTTCTGTACCCGTGAAACAACCCCTCATTCCCCTCTTCCCCTAGTACCCACCATCCTACTTTCTGTCTCTACAAATTTGACTACTTCTTATAAGTGGAATCTTAAGTATTCGTCTTTTAGAGGCAGCTTATTTCACTGAACATAATATCCTCAAGGTTCATCCATGTTGTAGCATGTATGTTAGAACTTCCTTTCCTTTTAAGGTTGAATAATATTCTACTTTATGTACAGACCACATTCTGATTATTCATTCATTCACTGATGGACTAAGGCTGCTCTCATCTTTGGCTATTATGAATAATACTGCTATGAATATGGGTGTGTAAATATCTCTCTGAGACTCTGCTTTCAATTATTTTGGGTATGTCCCCAGAAGTGGAATTGCTGGATCATATGATAATTCTGTTTTAATTTCTTAAGGAAGCACTACTCTGTTTTCCACAGCGGCTCCATGATTTTACATTCCCACCAACAGTGCACAGAGGTTCTAATTGCTTCATATGTTCATCAACACTTGTTATTTCTGTTTTAAAAGTAGCCATCCTAATGGTGAAGTGGCATAAAACCTTTTCAGGACATAGGTTTACTAAAGATTTTGATCTCTCCTATCCCAACTTTGCATAAAATCCTAAATTATTTAATCACAGTGTTTTCATTCAAGGAGATTTTTAGGAGCATAACCCCCACGGTTAGAGAAGGAATACTATATTGTCATCTTAAAGTCTTTATCAACTAGAAAGGTAAAATTTGAATTCTATTTTACTTTTCTTTCATTATCAGTGAAGTTGAACTTTTCACTAAATTATTAGTTATGGTTTCTCTGTTGTGCATTGTTTGTGTCTGAATTTCTTACATGGCACAAAATAAAATGGAAATAGCTATTGGATGCTATGTGATAGCTTCTGTTCTAAGAGCTTCACATGTAGTAACTGAGTAGTTACTGGGTCAGTTAATCTGACCCACCATGAGGCAGGTGCAATTATTACTTAATGGAGGAAACAGAAGCACAGAGAGGTCAATGAACTTGCCCAAGTTCCCACCCAGGAAGTCTGGCTTCAGAGACTGTGTCCTTACTTATAATATGGCCAGTATTTTCTTAAGTTATTTGTTTGTTTTCAATGTTTTTCCATAAACTATAAAAATAAAAACAAAATTGTGGTTTAATTTATCACCATACTCCTTTTTTTAAAAAAAAAACTGGACCATTTAACCTTTTAGCCAGCTTAGAACATCCTCTTCCTTTTCAGATAATAGAAAATATTTGGATTTTTGGTATATTAGATGTTTCACATATGTATGTATTTTCCCAGATAATCATTTCTCCCCAAATAGTTATTGAATTATATTTTTTCTTCCATTGTTTTGTGATGGTACTTTTCTGCTAGTCTTTATTTCCTAGTTGCTGTGGTTTTTTTTCAAATGAACATTATATGTTCAATCATTTCTTTGAGGATACTGAAGTCTCTTTCTGGTTGTTCTACTCTTTTCATCTGGCATGAATCTGTCTCTGGAGTGTTGATGTTGCTGGCTGCCTTCCTCAGTGTGAGTTTTCATGTATTCTGGAATTTTCGTTTATAAGTTCATTTCCAGGTTTTCTCTCTCCCTTCTCTGGTTCCCTAGACCAGCAGAAAATAGGCCTCCAAGACTGCCCTCAGTTTCTCCCATACCTCCTTCTTCAACCTGACCCCTTTCTCTGTACAAATTCCCCTTCATTTACCTTCTCTCAAGGTCTTACACCTCCCGTGCCTGGTCTACGCTGACTTGACCCCTCTTACCCCAGGATTAGAAAATTTTTGGCCTCCTTTTATATTTTTGAAGTTATCACAGTGGCCTGGCCAGTCTCTTAAGCAGTTTTACTGCAGGGAGTGGAGAGTTTCAGATACTTACAGCACAGTAAGGGTTAACCTCCAGCGCTGGGCCCCAGGGGATTCCTGTGGCAGCTGGTGAGGAGGAGTGCTGCTGCCTTAGGTAAGGCGCTGTCAGCGTCTATTTGCTTGAGGGTTGACAGGCTTCATGCACAGAACTCACCCAAGCAGAAGCAACAGCCAAGTACAATGAACTTGACCCAATAATAACAAAATCTCGAATGTTACATTTTAAGTGCTTTTTTTTGAGGGGTGGGGGGTGTTTGGTTTTCAGTTTTGCATCAGGCTGAAAGCTCCTTGGTTTCAGAGACCACATTTATCTTGTTCACCATGTGACTAGCGGGGACGAGGAATTCAGGAAATTTCTGGAGTCAATGGATGTTTGACAGCATCCCTGCTCCAGGGATGCATCCCTGCTCCAGGGATGCATCCCAGGCAGAAAGAAGGCTGAAGGGCAACCTGGAAGCTGTTGTCCTACCAGCTCTGCAAGATTCCAGAGCCTACAGGCATTGCAGAGACTGCACTAGTGAAGTGGATCACAAGAGGAAAAGCATCTCCCCTCTAGGGATAGACACCCCCACCTCCTGCAGATTTGGCATCTTAAGAGCTCCAGTTCAGTGAGTGATGCTCAGCGGGAGATGGAGACAGTTACCGTATACTGAATGACTAGATTTGTGAGACCTGTGACACCTCACTCAGACCCCCAGAAATACTTAGAGAAGGGGACTTTGCAAGGGTTGAAAAGAGAAGCTAAAATTTGGCTTATTATCTTAAGATGACCCTATTTGCATATCCCAGGTGGCTCAGTGGTAAAGAATCCATCTGCCAATGCAGGAGACATGGGTTCAGTCCCTGGGTCAGGAAGATACCCTGGATGAGGAAATGGTAGCCCACTCCAATATTCTTGCCTGGACAATCCCATGGACAGAGGAGCCTGGTGGGCTATAGTCCGTGGGGTCGCAAAGAGTCAAACACGACTAAGCGACTGAACACGCACCCCACCCATAGGCTAGTGAGATGCAGGGAAACTCAGGCTACATGTTTTAACTCAACCTTGAAATACTGCTTGCACCACAGACTAGGGTGAGAGATTCCCTTGTTCTGTTGGGGATAGTGGCAGTGGCGGAGTCCTGCTACAGGCGGCCTTGGGTAAAGTGGGCTGGAAGTTCAAACAGAAGAACAGAATGCAGTTTCACTAGAGCTTCTGGACATGTTCATTTCTCCAGGATGCCCTGGAAGATAAGAGGTAAGTGGGTGGGGGTGGTGTTTGGAAAGCAAACAGACAAGACAAATGAGCTCTTATTCAAGACAAATGAGCTTCAAAACAAAAATATTTGAATCTCTTCCTCAATAAGAAGGGAATCTTGGGGAAGGGGCCAGAGCCCCTTTACAGTGCTGAGCCGGGAATGTCTCCATAAAGCTGGGACCATGGGTGGAAGAAGAAAGAGGGTAGCTCTTTAGTCTCTTGAGGAAATCTGAGACAGGCCTTTTCTTCCCTTCAAGCCCAGGGAAAGGGGCTTCATAGTATCCTTCAGAGAGTTTACTGTGTGTTCCCTGCAGTGTGGAAGACAGGGTGAACTGGTGGCTGGCTGAATCTGAAAATCATAAAAAAAAAGACTGGCTAGCTGCCCTGATGGTGGAACAAGAGAGGTTGCTGGGCTGAGCAGCTGCCAGCCTTCCCAGATTCCAGCACTGAATTTATGACGTTTCCTATGGACCAGATGTGAAGCCTGATGCAGTATGATGTTAGATGCTGTCCAAAAGCGTTACCCAGAGGGGTTTGGTGAGCCTGATGGAGTCCTGCCCAACTCCTAGAGACTGGAGAAAGAAATATAGTTTACTAGCCTGAGCAGGGCACTTGCCCACATTGAACGATCAGGGAGTGAGAAACCCTAGCAACAGGAAGGAGTTTTCTCCAAAAGAATCCACAGAACTGCCTAATGAAAGGCAGGATCAGCTCTGCCTAAAACCTTAGGCCATCTCACTGGAGTTCTAGCCAAATAAGTCCTCTTCTGGTCCGTTTCAGCTTCTCCCTCTCACCACTCAACCCTGTTGGGGTCCAAGGTAAGCTAGCAAGATGATGCAGGAAAGACAGAAGCATGCATCCAGGATGAACTGAATAGTTAGTATACAAGTGCAGCTGCCGGGGGCAAAAGCTTCTGTTAAAAAGAGACAACAGTTGAAGTACTTTTCGCGGAACGCTTCTGACATAAGGACTCCTGGGCTGCATATGTTAATTCTACCAGGTTGGGGACAGTGGATCCTTCTATCTGCCTGTTCTGCCATTCGCTAAAATGCTGTTCTCACCTGAAAGGTTGAAATGACCCATCACCACATCTGCAGGGTCCTTGTCCCAGCCAGCAGGAAGAGGGAAAGAGGAAGGGGAGCACCACCCCCACCGCAGTCCAAAGCATTGCCAAAAAGTTCCTCACCCACTTTATGTGCTTATGCGCTTGGTCACTCAGCCGTGTCTGACTCTGCGACCCCATGCACTGTAGCCCGCCAGGCTCCTCTGTCCTTGGGATTCCCCAGGCAAGAATACTGGAGTGGGTTGCCCTCCTCCAGGGGTTCTTCCCATCACTCACTTTACTCAGACCCTTTTGCCCAGAAGTTAGTCACATGGTCACACCTAGCTTCAAAGGATGCTGGGAAATGTAGTCTTTATTCAGGGTGGCTACAAGTCCACCAAAAATTTGGGAGTCTTAGTAGTAAGGAAAAAGAGGTGAATGCACATTAAGGGACAATAGCAGTTTCTGCCGCAAAGCAAGAAACAGGAAACGAGAGATCACCACACACTTCAGTTCCAGGTGACAGCAGCTGGTCTGTGGCACAAAGAGAGGAAGAAGCCTTGAATTTAAACAAAGTTTGAAGTTTTTACTATTACATGAAACCAGACCATTTAATTACTGGCTTTTAGGGGAAATTAAACCAAGTGACCAAAAAATAAATAAATAAATAAATAAACCAAGTGACCTTTGATTACATAGGTGGAATCTATTTGTTTCTTTTTTAAGATTTTGTTTTTTGGCTGTGCTGGGTGTTTGTTGCTGTCCACAGGCTTTCTCTAGTTGCAGCAAGCGGGGGCTACTCTCTAGTTAAAAGGCGCTGGCTTCTCACTGTGGTGGCTTCTCTTGATGGAAAGCACAGGCTCTAGGCACTCAGGCTTCAGTAGATGTGGCTCATGGGCTTAGTTACTCCACAGCCTGTGGGATCTTCCTGGACCAGGGATCGTGTCCCCTGCATTGACAGGCAGATTCTTAACCACCAGACCACCAGGAAGCCTGGAACCTGTTTTAAATGTCCATCAAGGAGCAGAAGTAGAATGAGTCCCACCAAATGGGTTTAAAGGGACAGAGAAAAATGAAAATAAAATAGCTTGTCATCCTCCCTTCTATTAGTTAGAGTAGACTAGGCTATGGTAGTAAAAAAAAAAAAAAAAAAAAACTCAAAGTTAATATAATACAAGTTTTTTCTTATATAACAGTCTTGAGAAGGTTTGCATTCCAAGAGCAGCTGCCCTCCTTGTGGTCTGTCAGGTGCTTGGACTGATAGTGGCTCTGCCAATTTCAACTTATGGCTTTCAAGGTCACCTTGGATGTCAAGCTCCCAGTCAGCCATAAAGGGGAAGAGAAAGGAGGAGAAGATGGGAGATTTTTTAACAGAGCAGGCCTGGAGGTTGGTATGTACACTTCTGCTCACATTCCACTGGAGATAACTTGGTCTCCATTGGCGATATCTTGATCATTTACCAAACCTGTTTGGAAGGGTGTCTGGGAAATGTAGTCTGTGTGCCCCAAGAAGAGAGGAGTTTGTTGTATAGCTGATGGTCTCCACCTTTATGCCCCATGATTTTTCTTACCTAGTGTATAGTTGTAACAATGTAAATGGTTATCACGAGTCACCAAAAATCCAAAGCTTTCCGACCAAAGATGATTTCTGGTTGTACTATGCCAGGTCTAGAGAAAAAAGCATTTAATATGCTGGCTAGAACTTTCCTCTAAGACACTGGAGGAGTAGCAGCGTCATAGGAGAAAGAGAAGGGGACTGGTACAAAGCTTATGGGTGCTGCACCAACAGTATCCGTGGGCTCACGGGCAGGGTGCTTGGGGTGGCACCTACACAAGGTTTAGAATGGTGGACAGCTCCAGAAGCATGCCAGTAAATTTCACAGCAAATGTTGGAATGGAAGGAGAATATCACGTGTAGGTGTTAGAGACCTCTTGACAGAGAGAGGGGGAAAAGGGACCCTTGGAAAGTTCCCTGGTGGCCTGGTGATTAGGATTCCAGGCTTTTACTGCCATTTGCCCAAGCTCAATCCCTGGCAAGAGAACTGAGATTCTACAAGCTGCACAGCCAAAAAGAAAAAAAGACAGGGACCCACCTATGAAAAGATGGCAGTTCTGGTTCACCCCCTCAAATCAGGAACAGTGGGCAAGACCCACTCTTATGATTAGTGACGCCAAAGAAGAGAGAACGAAAAGAGGAAGCCTAAAACATTTGCAAGAATGGCCAGGAACTTGAGCCAGGGGTGTAGTGTAAAGCTGAGGACCCAGTGCCTCAGAGTGACATCCAGGCAATGACTTTAAAGGCCGCCACTGCTAGTGGGGCACCAGGCCCACTAGGGGAGCACTGGACCCACTGTCTACTTAGTGCTGCGGTTAGGCTTGCCTTTCCCTGGCAAAGTATAACAATGCCATGAACAACTGCCAGGGACTGAGAAAATCCTGCTTCTCATTGTGGTGGCTTCTCTTGTTGCAGAGCACGGGCTCTAGAGCATGTGGGCTTCAGTAGTTGTGGCATGAGGTCTCGGTAGTTGTGGCGTATTGTTAAGCTTTTGCTGGAATATATATAACCTTGAATATCACTCCCTCCCTCCAGTTCTTACCAAAAACTCAGTTAAGGGAAACAAAATTCATGTAGGGTTCCTCAAAGAGTACACAGTCCCTCCAGTTCTATGGACTGTGCAATTACAGACGTTCATTGCACTATGAATTTGGATTGCATTGTTACAAACCTTAACAGAATCTCTTATAATGAATTTTGGTTTGGCATGATGCTGTCAGCTTCAAGGAATGCAATACAAGTTGGGCATAATGCTGAAGAATTTATAGATGAAATGCTATGACATTTGGAATTTGTTTTAAAAGATCCCTGGGTGGGGTTGGGGCGAGGGGAAGTAGTATGGGTAGATTAAGTGAGTATGACCAAATTTTGACAGTTGTTGAAGCTTTGGGAAGGATACAAGACTCATTGTGCTCTTACTATCTTCGTGTAGGTTTGAAAATTATCATCAAAAGCAGAGTGTTTTTGTTTTTTTTTTTAAACATGGCTCGTCTCAGGACTTAATGAAGCTCAGGTTCTTTATGTCTCAGCACAGAAGGAATCCAGTGAGAGGCAAAATGATAGGCAAGTAGATTTAGTAATATTTTTTTATAAAGGGGTTGCAGGAAAATGGGGCACAAGAGGATGGCCATGTCCCAGGTCTCCGGCGAGTTCCTGGGATGGGCCATCAAGTGTGGGTCCTTGGCTTCGAGCAAGAAAGAATTCAAGATCAGAGCCATAGAAAAGTGAGAGCAGAGATGCACAGTCCATAGAGAGTGGTCCGTCTCAGAAGGTACACGTGGCCTCTAAATATGGAGTGGTTAGTTTTTATGGGCTGGATAATTTCATTGGCTAACAAGTGGAAGGATTATTTCAACTATTTTAAGGGAAGAGGCAGGAAGTCTCAAGCCCACTTTTCGGCTTTTTATGATCAGCCTCGGAACTGTCATGGCAACTGTGGGTGTTATTGTGTTACTGAAAGCAGGCTTCAGCCAGGCTGCTCGCCTCTCTGAAGACAACACTAGAGGGGCAAGGTTGGTGGGAAGTCTGCTTTATTTTGGAGGCCAGCAATGGGGGGAGAGGGAGGGGGGAAGGCGGCAGGCAGATTGCCTGTCCTTGAGAAGAAACTAAAGCTCCTTGACTTTGCTTAATGACTAAACTGTTATTGCTTTGTCCAGTTTGACTACTTTGCTTTGCTTTCTTACTTCTCTGATTAAACTTATTCTTTGGCTAAAGTTTAACAAAAGGCAGACTGAGGACATGGGGTGGGGGCTGGGGTAGGGAAGAACCCTGTATTACAATGAGCATGTAATGAAGCTCAAGGTCTACTGGAAGTTGAATCTTGCTGCCATCTTGGTCCTAGCAGGTTCTAACCAGATTTTGTTGTAGCCTCAGTGGCTATGGCATTCTTTTAAATGTTGTGCCCTGCCGCCTTCCCTCTTATCTCAACTACAGTATACTTTTGATGAGAAACTAAGGGCAATTTTAAGTCTTAGATAAAATAATATTTATCTTAATCCAGTGCCTAGCACTGAGTAATCACTTAGCGAGCAACAGCTGTTTATTGTATGATGATTTTATCAGAATTGATTTGTATTAGTAGCCTGACCTACCTAGAATTTGGAGATTTCCTTTGATATTGGACGAAGGACAAAGGGGAAAAATATCTTCTTTCTGAGAGGTTAGTCATAAGAGGTTTTCTGGGAGCTGACTGGATATATAGAATTTCTGGAAGAAATTTTAATGTTTCCAGAGTCTCGATCCAGAAAATGAAATTTTAGTATAAAATAGTTTAACCAAAAATGCAAAGATAGCTTAATATTTTAAAATGTATACACATTTATCATATCTGTAAGCCAAAGGAGATAAACCACAGGATCATCAAGATTAGTGACAGCTAATAAAACTGAACAATTAATACTATAAGTATACAAAAAAAGAATTCTTAGAACCTAGGAATAAAAAGACATTTTAAAAAATCATGCTAAAGAATCAACAACCCAGATAATATATACTGAAACATTCCTATGATTATGTAAATTTCCCACTATAGCCACCATCATTAGCTATTATTTACATTTCCTAGGCAAACATATCCAAAACAGTAAGATAATATAAAATTAAAGAGCTTGAATGTATATTGGATATACAGGAAAAAATGAAAAAAATCAAAGTATTCTTACAGCCTTGATTATATGCCTAGAAAATCAGAGTGTCAACTGTAAAACTAAATGCAGATATGTGGACAATTGCAAAATAATATATAAAAGCAATAGATTTTCTATTTATCAGCAACAACCTGTTGGAAAATATAATTCAGAAAATTCTTATTCACAATATTGATATATGAAATACGTAAGAAACACTCAAGAGAAATGCATCCATTCACATCCCTAGAAAGAAGATTAAACATTTTGGAAGGACCATAAACATTAATATGAATACCCCAAGTTCTTGAATGTGAATCTTCAATATTGTAAATACATCAATTTTCCCCAAGTTATCTTTGAATATAAGATAACTACAATAGTAAGAGGACTTTTAATGTAATAAATTTTCAAGAGATTTTGAGGGAAAAAAGAAAAGAAGGAATGAAAGGGTGTCAGATGTACTAGATGTTAAAATACACCGGAAAGACCTGATAGTTAAAATGAAGTCTTGCTGGTACTAAAACTGCTTAACCAATGAAGCCCACAAAGAGATCTGACTAAAGCCCACAAAGAGATCTCAGTTGTATGTAAAAATTTGGTATATTGGGACTTCCCTGGCTACCCAATGGTTAAGAATCCACCCTGCAATGCAGAGGACACGGGTTCAATCCCTGGTCTGGTCTGGGAAGATCCTATATGCTGCAGGGCAACTAAGTCCACATGCCGCAATTACTGAGCCTGTGCTCTAGAGCCAGCAAGACACAGCTACTGAACCTACACACCCTAGAGCCTGTGCTTCCCAGCAAGAGAAGTCACCACAGTGGAAAGCCCGCATAACGCAACTAGAAAGTAGGCCCCACTCACGGCAACTAGAGTAAGCCTGTGCAGCAATGAAGACAGTGCAGTCACTACATTAATTAATTAATTAAAAATGTTAAAAATAGAATTTGATATATAAAAATTGATCAACGGAAACCTCAATTAAAATAGTCAAGAGGCCAGAAGGGGGAGCTCTCACACCCCATGACAATGTATTTCAACCAAGTGTAAGTGTCTTAACAGGAGGAAGAAAGACTTCCTCTTCTTCCTGGCAAGAGTTCAGCCAATGAGAGGCTGTCACAACTCAGCCAATGTCATGCCACTATACTCTGAACTCTCAATTTCTCCAGTGGACTCTCTATTTACTACAGCCCCTCCAACTTCCTTTTCCCCTTTTAAAAAGAGTTTTCCTCTCCTTCCTGCTCAAGGACTTGCATTTGGCTTGCTGTGGTTACAGGCTCTGAATTGCAATTTTTTGCTGATCCAGAGTAAACTTACCTTTGCTAGGGAAGTAACTGGCAGTTTATTTGTTTTAGGTCAACAGGTATATGGTAAAATATACATTTCAAACTAGTGGGAAAAGACAGTTTTATTATATTACATAACATAAATGGTATTTTGTTTTTAACCATATGAAATACATTAACGATTAGGATTTTCTCTCTATACTCAAAATCAATTCCATATGAACGTTAACACGGAAAATGAAAATGCGGAATTGTGCAAGGGAGGAAGCCAACTGTATTATATGTTTCCTGGGTTAATCTTTAATCTTGTTCCATCCCTAAGAGAAGGCAAAGAATAACTAAATTGTGACACTCTTTCATGTCTGTGTCTTGACATAGTCCTCAGCTTCCCTCATCTTTTAGAATACTAGTTCCCTTACAATGGCTGGACCTTTATTACATCCAGTTTCAATTCCTACAATAACTGGAAGCTTGGATCCTATGCTTCCGTGATAAGACACTTGCACTTGGTTGATTTCTTTTCATAATGCATTTGCTAAACACTCAAGTTTTTGTGATAGACTTCTCAAAATATGTCAGCATCTCTCATCTCTATTTTATAAAGAAGTCATACCACAGTAGCTGCGGAGTGTTGGTTCTAGTACCCGCAAGGGGTCCCAAAATCTGATGATGCTTAAGTCCCGTAGCCAGCTCTCTGTATTTGCCAGTTCCACATCCACAGATTCAACCAACCTCTGGGGGTAAACATATCATGTGATCCACAGTTGGTTGAATCTGAGGATGCAGAAACTGAAGTTATGGAGGGCCAACTATATTACTATACAGCGTATGTGTGTGCTAAGTCACTTCAGTTGTATCCGACTCTTTTCGACCTCATGGACTACTGTAGCCCACCAGGCTACTCTGTCCATGGGATTCTCCAGGCAAGAGTACTGGAGTGGGTTGCCACTCCCTTCTCCAGGGGATCTTCCCAACCCAGGGATTGAACCTGGGGTCTCCTGCATTGCAGGCAGATTCTTTACTGTTTGAGCCAAGGTTGGGGACACCAATGGAATAGTGTCCAAAAACCAGAGGAAGAATTTTATGTGTGCTGATATGGAAAGATACCCAGAGGAAGTAGTTAAATTTTTAAAAAAGACGGAGCAGGCTATATATAATATGCTTTTTTGTGTAAGAAAAAAGAAAACAGGGCTTCCTTGATGGCTCAGTGGTAAAGATTCTGTCTGCCAGAATAGGAGACACAGGTTTGATCCCTGGTCCGGGAGGATCCCACGTGCTTCAGAGCCTGTGCTCTAGAGCCCGTGAGCCACAACTGCTGAACCCATTGGCCACAAGTATTGAAGCCTGCGCACCCTAGAGTCCGTGCTCCACAGCAAGAGAAGCCACTATGAGAAGCCCACACCACAACTAGAGTAGCCCTTAGAGAAAAGGCTGTGCAGCAGCAAAGTCCCAGCACAGCCAAAAAAACAGGACTTAAAAAAAGAAGGAAAGAAAAAAAGTACATCTGCACAAAGAAACTTTGGAAGGATAAAAAAGTCACTATTATATTAAAAATGGTTACTTACAGGGGCAAAGTGAGAGAAAACAGAGAGAAGGACCTAAATGGGAGTAATATTTCTCATGTACTTTTTGATATGTGTTTCATTTTAAACTACATAAATGTAATCTCTTTAAGAAGATTGGAAATTTAAAAAATCCATACACGATTTGTTAAAATCAAAGAATCCAGAGACCAGATGTTCAGTAAGTGAAAAACAAAGGACATTTATCAAAAATATTTGGGTTTTACTTTTCTGAGCAAGCCCCTCCTCTGTTTCCATGCCCTTTTTATTTAAATAATTAAATAAATCCAAACCTTGGAGACGTTTCACGAAAATTCTGCCAAGGAAAATACCAAGAACTCAATGGCCAGAGGAGCCCTCAATGCAATAAAGAAAAAGCCATGAAATGTTCCAGATGGCTTGAGAAGCATGTTACATTTATCATTTTTGGTTACAAAGTGTGCATGAAATATCACATTCTTCATTTTTTTCTCAATTAAATGGAATCTGCTCTGTGTCCCAAACTGCCAGACTGCAAGGAAATTCAACCCTAGTCATTAGTGAGGCTCCCTCCTCCCTTCAGGAGACTGTAAAACATCAGGGGTTTAAGCAGTGCCAGAAGAGTTGAGAGCAAGTCCCTGGACTTGCTAACTAGGGTAGCTGGCAGCTCAGGCTGCTGCAACAAAATACCACAGACAAGGTGGCTTAAACAACACGCGTCTCTTTCTCACAGTTCTAGAAGCTGGGGAGTCCGGGTGCTGGTAGCTTCAGTGTCTGGTAACAGTTCTCTTCCTGGCTTGCAGATGGCCACTTTCTCACTGTGTCCTCACATGGCACGGTGTTGAGGGGAGGCATGCTCTGGTCTCTTCCTCTTTTTATATGGGCTCCACCCTCATGACCTCATCTAGACCTGATTACTTCCCACCCATTACAATACCATCGCACTGGGGATAGGGCTTCAACACTTGACTCTGCGGATGACACAAACATTCAGTCCATAGCAGCAGCCATTGTTTCTGCTGTTCTCTCTGATTTCAGAGGTTGCTGTCAACCCTGGAGCCCCCTGCGTCAGGCCCAGCATTGCCCCTTACAGATGTCCATATTACTGACTGCAGAGTCTCCCCTGGGGACCCTGGTCTATGTGCTCCAGCCTGGGAGAAACCATTTCTTCCTCTCTGAGCATTCCCCAGCTATCGTCGAGTCTGGGTGTGCTCTGGGCACAATCAGGGATCTAGGACTCCACTACTCATTTCGGGGAGGGCACCACTCTTCCAGATCCCAGAGATTCTCAGCCTCTGCTGCTCAGCACATACCCACAGCCCACTTCTGTCTCTCTCGGCCTAGGTGTTTGCACATAACCCAAATGCCAACACCCACCCACTCTCTCTATACCCAAAACAGCAGCTCTGAATTGAGAGCAAAAGCTTCATAACTTTCTCAGTGGGGGAAACATACATAGCGCAATAAGAACAGAACAAAACATAATTCCACAATAAATTATTCTGCCACAAGCCTGGCAACAAAAAGAATTCTAATAGACTGAAGACTTGGCAAGTTCTGTAGTAGCTGCATTGGCAAAGTGAGTCAAGGAGATGGATTCTTGCAGAACCAAGGACATGGAGGCTCCGGTCCAGGTAGCAATTCAGATGTTTCAGTTATCTATTTTTGTACAACTGCTCCAAACCTAGTGACTCAAGACAGCCTCGCTCATGATTTTACCTGTCATTTCAGCAGTTCTACTCCTATCAATGTGGACTGGGATCTCTCTCAGTTGGCAGAGAGTGTTCAAGTCCAAAGTGTTCAAGACAGCTTCCCTCACATTTCTGTCTCCTTGGGGGGACCACTGGGCTCCTCTGGTGTGCCCACAGTGCTGGGCATGGCTGCTCCAGCATGCAGCCTCAGGGAGTCTGGACTTCCTGCATGGTGGTTTGGGCTCCCAGAGAGTGTTCCAAGAGACTGGAAATGGAGGTTGCCTGCCGGGGTCCAGCCCCGGTGGATCCAAGGTGATTCGAACGTGGGGACGGAGTCGGCGTCCTGGAAAAACCTTATTTAATTACAGATATAGAGGGAGATTAGAAACAGATAGTGTAGTAGGAGAATTAGTGGAGAAAAGAGGCTGAATAACTGGTTTACATGGAATACCAGTCACCACCTACGTAGGCCACAGGCGTCTTTCCATTCTCCCAAAGGAGAGAAGGCACTGAGGCCTCCCCAGTCCAATCTCAGAAGCCCAGGCAGAATTAGCAGGCTTGGTGAGTACCCACATTTCAGATGGGAATTCAGCCAGGAAAGCGAGAAAGAAACGACATGGGGGAATCAGTCTTTCCAGAAACTGATCCGATTTCTTTATTTTTCAGGTTTGTTTATATACCTTTTTGTTATACATAGGGATGAATACAGAGTCACGCGGGGGTCAGCAGACCTGACCCTTGTCACAGTCAGGTGCTTCATATAAAATTATACAAAGGTCTTATGAGTTTCATCATCTTCTGGCCATGAAGTCTGCTGACCTTTTATGGCCCTTTCTGATACCAGTCAGTTAACCAGAAAACTTATTTTTCCAGGGGTGATTTTTTCTTAAATCAGGCGCTACCCTCCAAATACAGTTGCATTCCTATAGGGTGAGGGTGTAGTGAGTTACAATCAAGAAAGGAATTTACTTAACCTAAGGTTTAACATGATTAATCTTAAAGGTTAATACTTATTTCTCCTATATGCTAGTTATATTCATTATAAGGGCAGGAATATGGAGATTTAGCAGCAAATATTGGCTCAACAAATGTAAACCCTTCACCAATGTTCCCCTTAAGATCTATTTTGTCTTAAGATAGTGATAAAGTTACATTTTTGCATAGCAAGGACACAGTGATTTATAACAAAGTTCAGTGATCTATAACAAAAGAGAAAATTCATTAACTCAAAAAGTCTAGTATTGCTAACATCAAAAAACTACTATATTTCCTTTTCTATATTCCAAATACATTGATTAATATATTCCCAGGTGCCTAAGGATATGGAGGCCTGATGGCAATCATTGACTCATCAATGAAAAAAGCCCTATGCTAATACTCCAAACTCTCTGTGCTGTTTATGGTTGAGAGGTTGTCACACAAGCTAGTCTGTCAGCAGAGAGGTTTGACCTGAGACATCCTTATCACACCCAGGGCAGGGAATTAGCAGTAATTATTGGCACGACAAATGAAGAAAAAACCCTTCACCAATATAATTTCTAATCAACCCACTATACTATACTAATAATTTTCTAACTTCTCAAAAGAGTCTGTATTTAGAAAGTTTTAAAGCATCCCATGCCTCTCACAGTTGGGAGGCTGTAAACAATCACATGCGGCCGGATGAGCCTGATCAGGCAGGCCAGAGAACCTTCAGTGTTCATAAGCTGAAACACTCTTGTCACGCCCAGGAATTTTTATTAACTGGAGCTGCAAGTTAACTCCTTCTCTGAGAGAAATGGTTATGGGGGAGAGCTCCCCGTAAAGTACTCTGGTTTTGGGGGTAGATGCTCGGGAACAGGGGGTTTCCTGAGGCTTGATCATGCCTTTGCGTATGCCAAGCCTCCTTCCTCATGACCTTTGCCATGGGCGGAGTTCCTCACGCTGGCCCCCAACAGTTGCCTAGGTCTGGAAAGTGGCTCAGCATCGCCTCCACCAACTTCTATTGATCAAAAAGTCCCAGAACCCACTCAGATTCAAGAAGACCCCATTTCTCAATGGGAGAAGTGGCCAAAAGCATTTGTGGCCATCTTTAATCGCAAGCAGTGGATAGAATTAGTCTTCTTCCTCCATGTGAATCCAGGTGAGTTGAGACTTGCCTGCTGCAATGAAACTGGGGGTGTTGGAGACGATACCAGGAGACCAGGAACTGATATCAAGGAGACCTCCAGATTAATCAACAGTGTCTGCCTGCTTGATGTGAGCAGCCCACCAGTCATGCTGCTGGATTTACAGATGCTGATGCTCATATACTGGAGGTCCGACTAGTATTTTATGAAGGAGGAAGCAAATTGTAGGCTCACAATAACACAAACCCCATTTTATCCATTTTAGTTTTCGCAGGAGCTGAAAAATGCATGAGATCAATTCAGGATGCCATTAAACAGTTGGTCAAATATATATATATATATTGATTCACAGAAGATGTCAAAAATGAAGAGTAAAAGTCCTTCATGACTTAAATTCTGCCCTGCCTCCCCTCCTCTTGATAAGATGGGAGCAAAGATCCTAGGAGGAGGGCTTGGAGCACAATGGGTACTGAAATAATAGAAAAGTGTTCCCACCTCCTCACTCCATTCTGGAGTCTCATGTTCTTGCACTGAAATTTAAAAAAAAAATGTTTTACATAAATATAACATCTGTATCGAAAGGCACACAAATCCCAGTGAACTTTCACACACCGAGCAAGCACATCTATGCCACCAGCACCTACACTAAGGAAGGAACATTCCCCAAGTGCCAGGGGCCTCCCTCAGGCCTCCTTTTAGTCACGCCCCTCCCCTGAGGGTAACCATTCTTCTGGTCTCTACAATTTTGCCTAGACTTGAGCTTTTTATAAATGGAATCATACGCTATGTGCCTTTTCGGATCTGGCTTCTTCCATTTGACGTTTTGTCTGCTGATTCACTGCTTTGTCGCATGGGGCTATAGGATGATAATGTTGTCTTCACTGAGAAGTATCCACTGCACAAATCTGCTACAACTTTCCTTCCCATGCTCCCTGGGGGACACGGCGCTTTTGTGTGGGGAGCAGCTCTCCTGCCTCTAGCTGGGGCCAAGGGCTCTGCTGTGAGGCAGCTGAGGTTCTGCCCTGTGGGCAGCTCCACATGCTGCTTCCTCCTCAGCGACTGCAGGCTCCAAGAAGCCAGACCGAGGTCTCCCTGCTGTTACAGACCTTTCTGCCATCTCTGCCCCTTTCCCAGAGCTCAGCCCAAAGACCCTCATCCTCTAGGACCCACAATGTCCACAGCCTCATAGAATCCCCTCAGTCTCACTCCAAGGGAATCCCTTCCCTTCGGGAGTCAGGGGTGGCTCTTAATCTCTAAGCGCCGGGCTTCTGTCCTGAATCCACTCATTTCCCTCAGGGGGACTAGTGTTTGAAACACAGGAGCCGGAGAGGATCAGCAGGCCCTACCTTCTGCCTTCTCTCTCCACCTCAATCTCTCCCCGCTCCTGCCATCTCTTACCTACAACGTGGGCAGGACTATGTTGCACACGGTTCTTTTTCTAGAAGGGCCTGGCCTTTTCTCAGCCTGCACCAGAGAATAATAAGGCCCGCAAGACCCTGAAATTCCTTCAGACTTACTCGATGGCTTCTAACAGCACCACCCTTAAGTGTTGTGACCCAGCCAGAGAGCGTGAGGTGCTTTAAAGGGAGCCAGAATCCCATTGTGATGTTCATGTTGGAAAGGTCCCCTTGGCTCCATCTTGCCCTGTGGAGCCCCTCTTTTCAGCTCCCTCCCCAGTGACCCTCCTATACACCTGAAGCTGGATCAGCCATTGCCCTCCTCAGATGCAGCCACACTCTCTTCTCACCCAGGCAGATTCTTCCCTGAGCCTCCTTGAAGGACTCGTGGCCCCACCTGCATCCTCCAGAGCATCCAAACAGAGCAGGAAGGATTTGCCAGCAACCAGGGCTCTCCATCCTAGCAAAGGTGCCTGCTGGAGGGCCGTGCAGCAAATCTAGGCGCCCTCCTTACACTGATGTCCCTCTCCACCTGCTGCTGAGGCCACTATAGCTTCAGGATGATCTCAAGACCTTGGTTGCCAGATGAGGTAGACGGGGGGGAGGGGGGGGGGCGGCGGGGGAGGTTGGGGACGGCATTAGGGGAGTGACGGCACATGCAACCCCTCTTGTTTCTCTCCGAGTCCACACTGTGATGTGTGATTTCAACATTACGTCACTACATCGAAGTAAGTTAGAACCTGAACCATGGCAGGAGACGAGCTTGACTACATAAATTAGGAAAACGGAGGCACGATTCAATATGGTCATCATGTAGAAACTCAGGTGTGCGCACACCAGCACATCTAAGATGGGGAAAGGGCTCCCCCTGGTGGCTCTCCCAGAGGCTACCCGCTGCAAGTTCCGGCTCAGGGCCAAAGCCCAAGCCCAACAACCTGCAGTCTCCGGCCGGACTAGCCGACGTCACTTGCCGCAAGGCCAAGTTATGACTCCTGATATTCTCTGTCCTGAGATGACACCCAGTTCCAGGAAGAACGTGTTTCTGGGGCAGACTTGCACAGGCATCTCAAGAGACAGTGGCAGAAAGGGAGCCAGGGCCTCTGGGTGGGGCAGAGGCTGCGGCTCCCTGCCCCTGAATTCATAGCCATGAGGGCCCTCAAGCTGAAGATCTGGTTCTGTTTATGCTGCAAAAGAGGCACCACTTTGCCTGCAGCTCTGTGTTTCAATCACCTTGCCTATTGGCATGAGAAATATTCTGGTGCAGCAGGAGAGGGGGAGGGACCTGGGGCCATGGATGTGCCCTGCCTCCAGTGTGGAATGTTGGATAATTTACTCAAGAGGTCCTAAGGCCATGGTGCACAATGCCTCAGGTACATCCCGGCTGCTGTATGCACCATTATTTTCTGCAGGAATCCCTCAGATTCTAAACTTCTGGTTGTCCATCTAGAAACCATGTCAAGCCACCAATGTTCACTCTGCTGTACTCCCTGGTGCTGGATCTAGCCTGGCTGGAGACCCTCGGTGACATGTTGGCATGGAACTCCCAAGGAGAAGCCTTCCTGCTATTTCAGAACAGCAACCCCAGGGCTCCACTGATGCGTCCTCACATTGGGTGGGGGACAGCACCATTTCCTCCTCTCTCATGTCAGATTACTGCTGTAAAGCTTCCTACCTGATCCAGACTGGAGAAAACAACCAGGACATGATTGGAGGAACTTGTGAGACAGGCAGACAGGCTCCTTAACTCATAGCAGAGAGCTACAATGAAAAAATGAGAGAAAGCAACAATGAACGCTTGTACATAATGAAACAGACACATGAGTGAGATAGAATAGAGAACCCAATAGAATAGATAGAATCGACAAAGCAATGGTGGATAAACTGTAAGATAAAATAAAAAATCCATTTTTAACCAGGGGAGATTATCCTCATGGGTATTCCCAGAACTGAATATAAAAGCACAAAAGATGAACAAGGCTGATGCTGTAGCTTTTTGGAGTCTGGATACAGTCAAGGGCAGCTGGTAATTCAAGTCCTGTCAAGTGATGATAAAGAATTGAATTGCCCACTTGAGCTAGGGGACCAGAGTAGTCAATTCATATCAAAAATTCAGGAGCTGTGATTGGTCTCTTCCCATCATCTCCAAAAAAACATAGATTGAAATAAGTTGCTACTGACTTTGCCTGGGACTGTGGCCTACAGAGCATCCAGTGCTGCACACGCCTGTAACCCAGCCTCCTTCGGCCGTGGGGCTGGACTGAGCCGTCGGCAGGGCAGGCCAGGGCGGGAGCCCTGGCTGCCGTAGAAGACTTCACACTGGACAGGGCCCTGGGGAGGCAACTGCTCAGTCGCTGGGTAAGGAGTGAGGAACTGGAGATGAATGATGGAAAACCCGGAAATGACCTGGAAACTAAAATTCCACAATACACAGAAACTAACACTAAGAAAAGCAACCAGCAGCGTCAAAACTCCAGAGGCAGAGTCACGCCAGATGAAGTGAAAAAAACAATGACCAGAAGGAGACTTCAGGATCCTCAAAGAGATGACTGAATGTATAACGTTTATTAAACAAACAGCGATTAGGAGATAAAGACCAGCAGAAAGGTACCACCACGAAACAATGGAACGAAAAGTATAATTCAATAAATGGTTTCAGAGAGAAGATTCTTTGGAAAATACATACAGGGGCTTCCTCGGCAGTCCAGCAGTTAAGACTTTACCTTCCAGTGCAGGGGGTGGGAGTTTGAACCTTGGTTGGGGAGCTGAGATCTCACATGCTTCAAGGCCAAAAAAAGAACCAAAACTTAAAACAGAAACAACATTGTAACAAATTAAAGACTTTAAAAATGGTTCACATAATAGTCCACAAAAAAATGAAAAAGAAAGGAAAGAAAATGCATATTAATACATATATAAACATTTAATATAAAATTTTTTCTATTATCTGAAAAGGACAGAATGTTCTAGACTGGCTGAAAGAAAAAGAAATGTACTGGGAATTCCCTGGCAGTCCAGTGGTTAGGACTCTGCTTTCACTGGCAAGGGCATGGCCCCTCAAAAAAAGGGGTAACAAAAGAAAGGCATAGGCTGATAATTATTTTTTAATTTTATAGTTAATAGAAAAAAATCAAGCAGGTTGGGAAAATATTGGCCATTCTGTAGCTAAGGGCACAAACTCTGAATCCAGGCTTCCTGGGTAGGACCTTGGACAAGTTCCCTGATCTCTCCATTCTTCTGTCTCCTCCATAAAAATGAGATTAATCATTGCACCTGCCTCATGGTGGGTCAGGATTAACTGCGCTACTACATGCGAAATTCTTGGAACAGTAGCTGGCACACTGAAAACATTCAGTAGTTATTTCTGCTTTATATTGTACCATGTAAGAAATTCAGACCCAATTCACAGCAGAGAAATCATAACTAATTAACAATTACAGGGAAAAGTTCAACTTCATTCATAATGAAAGAAAATTAAAATAGAATTCAAATTTTTACCTTTATATTTGGTAAAGACTGTTCAAATGACAAAGAATATCCTTTCTCTAACCATGGGGGGTATCGTTTCCTAAAAATATTCTTCGATAAAAACATTGTGATTAGGGAATTTAGGACTTTATGCAAAGTTAGCAGTTTGGGAGATCAAAATTATCAGAAAACCTGTGTTTAAAAAGGTTTTACGCCACCTCACCATTAGGATGGCTACTATCAAAATAGAAAATAACAAGTGTTTGTGAGGATATGAACCAATTAAAACGCTTATGCACTGTTGGTAGGAATGTAAAATCATGGAGCCGCTATGGAAAACATAGTGGTTCCTTAAGAAATTAAAAACAGAATTACCATATGATCCAGCAATTCCACTTCTGGGGACATACCCAAAATAACCAAAAGCAGAGTTTCAAAGAGATATTTATATACCCGCGTTCATAGCAGCACTGTTCACAACAGCTAAAAGGTGAAAGGTGAAAGCAATCCAAGTGTCCATCAGTGAATAAATGAGTAAATAAAACATGGTCTACACATATGATGGAATATTATTCGATTTTAAAAGAAAACAACTACTGAGCCTGTGCTCTAGAGCCCATGCTCGGCAACAAAAGTAGCTACCACAATGAGAAGCCCATTCATTGCAACTAGAGAGTAGACCCCGCTGGATACAACTAGAGAAAGCCCCTGGGGGTAGCAGGGAGACCTGTCACAGCCTAAATAAATAATTAAAAATAATAAAGGAAGAAAGAAATGGAAGTTCTAACATATGCTACAACACGGAGGAACCTTGAGGATATTACTTTCAGTGAAACAAACCAGCCACGAAAAGACAAACACTGTAAGATTCCACTTATAAGAAGTAGTCAAATTTGTAGAGACAGAAAGTAAGATGGTGGTTGCCAGGGGCTGGAGGAAGTGGGGAATGAGAAGTTGTTTCACGGGTACAGAGCTTGTCATATGAGATGAAAAGAGTTCTGGAGAGAATGGTGGTGATGGTCCCACAGTAAAGTGCAATGTATTAGCCTGTTGAGCAGTGAACAGTAGGAGCTTGGACTCAGTAACGATCTTTTTTTTAAACTGTAGTATAGTTGATTTACAATGTTGTGTCAATATCTGTTGTATAGCAAAGTGACTCAGTTATACACATATAGACTTTTTTTTAATATTCATTTCCATTATGGTTTATCACAGGATATTGAATAGAGTTCCCTGTGCTACACAGTATGACCTTCTCGTTTATTAAGACCTTCTTTTCTGTATTCTTTTCCGTTATGGTTTATCATAGGCTATTGACTATAGCTTCCCGTGCTGTACAGTAGAACCTTGTTTATACACGGTAACAGACTTGATTTCCTCCAATTGTCTTTGGTAACCTTTCACTGTAGATGAAATTTCTGGCTTTAACACAAGGGTGTGTTTGCTCTGCCTTATGTGCCATTTTATCAGATCATCAAGATCTTAGCAATCACCAGGGATCAATTTACATTTTTGCAGCATGCTTATGCTGCTTTCTCTTGCTTTCTTCAGCAAACACTCAATGTTTTCCTTTATATAAGAGGTGATTTAGGGTATTTTCCTGAAGGTTTGCCATTTTGGCTTATTCCTCGCATTTAGCAGTTTTCAAGAAAACCTGCTTTTGCTGGGAGCTGTGTCTCCATCCACACATCTGGACCCTAGATGTTTCCTGGGGTGTCATAGCACCTCTCCTGGGATTTCCATGTTGTCCTTATGGGGCTAAAAACAAACTTCGGAAGCTCCTTGAAGGGAAATTCCCTGGCAGTCCAGTGGTTAGGATTAGGTGCTTTTACTGCTGGGGCCCAGGGTTCAATCCCTGGTTGGGGAACTAAGATTCCACATGTTGCTCAGCACAGCCAACCTAAAAAAAAAAGACAAAAAAAGCTCCCTGAAGCCTGGAACTCTGCAACATTTACTGTTTATTCCCAACCCCTACATAGTACCCAGGATATGTATCAAATGAATGACTCCATCCATCTAAGATAAATATTAGAAAAAGTCCTTTAAAATTCCCCAGGGTCAAAAGTGTACAGAAACACAAAACAAACCCTGTATGTTTTTACTTTCTCAGTTCCCTCTTGCCATAACCGCTCTCATGCCCCCTCCTCCTCCCACCTCCTCAGCCTCAAAGACCCACAGCAGACTCAGGCACCCCTTACCTCGGACTCCAAATCCCACAAGCACCAAGTCATACCCAGAGGTAACCAGCAGGGACAGCCTAACACTCAGGGATCAACTGCACTCATCCTTAGACTCCCATAGGACTCAGCACTTCTCTTCACAGGTGGGATTCATGTTTTAGTCCAATAATGTTAAGATTAGCACTAATTCCTCATTGATCTCTTCACCCACTTGGAGATTCAATGGCTCAATAACGAGGCGTTTATAGCAACAGGAGGTACATGTCAGACGCAGTATAGGCAACCCATTCTTGCTCTCAGGGGGCTTTCTACACGCACACACACGCACACGCACATGCACACACATGCACACACACGGGAGGGGAAGAAAATTCAGGAGGCCCATCTTAGAAATTTTAAGGTTAAGATGTCTTCATGGAGAGGAAACAATATCAAAATATCAACTTAGAACAGACACTTGGAATGTGATTTCTTGTGGGCATTTTCAGCAATGATTATCTCAGTGTTTTGTTGGGATTGTTTGGGGTGGCAGCCTTCCCCCTTCCTTTAAAAAAATGCACTCAGTTTGCCCTCTGGTGGCCAAATAAATTAGAAACACAAGATCACACAGTTGGTGGGCTGGAAAAAAAGTATGCATGCGTCGTTTTCGAGTAATTCCCTTTTGTCTTTTACTTTCCTCCCATATTCCCGTTAGAATTATCATTCACTCTGTTAAATGGCAGGGTGTTCAACTTGATGGCGTCCAGATCACTGCAGGAAATGATAAGGAATTTTGCTCTTGCTGGAGGGGAAGCTGGTTCCAACAAAAGGAAAAAAGACATGCTAGGAGTTAGTCCCTTTGCTGGCCAAATGTGTCAAGTTTCCAGATGATAGAGGAAGAGCAGAATCTTCTTAGTGCATCCAGCTTCTCAGTTAGAAGCATGGCATTAGAATAGAAGAGGGTAGAAAAATGTGGTAAGCAGGATTCGGAAACAAACACCTAAGAAAGAACGTAAGAGAAAACATAGCTGTTCTAAATGTGTTCAAACTCGCTTGTCTGGATGGATTCCACTCCAGAGCTCTCAAAAAATAAAAAAAGCAATTAACTCAGAGTGTCACCAACTCACTGCCAACAGTCTCTGAGGAACCACAGACAGGCAGAGAGAGGTTACAGAGAATGTAACTCTGATTTCCTAAGATGGAAAAGAAGGTGAATGTTAAAAACTACTCATCAGTGACCTTGAAAATGACCTTTGAGTCATTTGAGGAAAAATCCTCAAATGAGATACAAAAAGGTGTTTTGTGAGCCTTTAGGAGAAGCAAACGTGGCTGTTAGGGCTTCACAGGGGCTCAGCAAGGGCAGGTGACGCTAGACTCTCCTCTCGTCGTGTTCTCTTGTCAGGATTATAGACCAATAGAATGAGGGCAGTATAATAAACCAGGGTCTGCATTTGATAAGGTGTCTCGTGACATCTCACGTCACATCCTTCTGGAATAAGTGATTGTACAGTTAGGAGAAACTGGAGCTGATTAAGTGATAGTAACCCAAGGTAAAGAACCTTCCTGCCGATGCAGGAGACAGAAGAGATGTGGGTTTAACCCCTGTGTCGGAAAGATCCCCTGGAGAAGGAAATGGCAACCCACCCCAGTATTCTTGCCTGGAAAATTCCTTGGATAAAGGAACCCGGAGGGCTACAGTCCATGGGGTCGCAAAGAGGCAGATATGACTGAGCCCACAGCACTACCTAAGGTGCCGGAAGGTTCTCACCACAGTCCTGCCCTGTTCAATATTTGTGTCGTGTCTTGTGTGTTGTATAAACACACAAGTGTGTGTTTAGCAAATATGTGGATGGAGCAGAGTTTTAAGACATAGAAAACTCATTGGACTTCAGAATCAGTACCCAAAATCCATCTGGACAGGCCAAACAGATTCTCATGGGATGAAGTGGATCTTTCCTCTCTGTCCCAGATCCCATTCTCTTGTTTAATGAGTTTTGCCCAAGGTTTTTCCTCTGTTTACAGCTGTGCTAAAATTTGCCTCCCCCAGATCCTCTCTCACTGTGGGGGAAGGCATCTCATCCACTTTAACCTCAAGGATTCCTCCTTCCATCTCTCCAGTACAGAGTCATCACCCAGTGCTGAAACTAAAGTCATTGGCAGTGTGTGCCTTGACCAACTCCCAAACGCTCAACATCAACCCATCAGCATGTCCTCAGCCTCAGTCTCAGGGACCGGGCAACATGTCCGTCTTATTCTGGGCCAATCACTTTTTAGCCTTAAAGTCCACCCTCCCTCTTCTCCCCAAGACCTTGCTCGGTCAACCCTCCTGCCTCTTGCCAGTGTCTTCATGCAATTCTTCTCCCCTGGATCCTTCCTACTCAAGACAAGTGAACAGAAAGGGGAAAAAAGAAACCTTCATTTTTGCTTTTACTCTCTTCTTTTACCTTCCCTTGTTTCCATCACTCTCTGTGGGCAGTTGGACTCTCTGGAAACAGAAGCCAAAGTGGAGTTTGGGATGCAAGATGTCATTTAAGGAACAACACCAGTAAAAGCAGAACAGGGCAGAGGGAGGAGAGAAACCAAGCTTCGGTCCCGGCAATGCTTCCTCAGATAGCTCTGTGGAGTGCTTGGAGCAGGTATTCCCAATCGGAGCAAACCAAAATAGGCTGAAACAGCCAGGCCTTTCCGCCTCGGCCCTGCTCAGTCACCACGTGGGGCTGCTGGAGGAAGGAGACTGTAGGAGCAGACAGTTAGTGACCTCTGTGTCTGCCGCGCTCTCCTTATTTCTTATTCCTCTCGGCACCTGGAAAATTCACCTTCTGTCTCCGCTTTTGTTCCCCTCATCTCATCCTTTGGCCCACTCCAAATCCAATGGACACATCTTGATTCTTACAGCAGGAAGTCTCTGCTGCATCCACTGGGGCTGATTCTCTCTCTCTTTTTCCCTCTCTCCTCAGTCTCCACTCCCTTGACTTCCATAACTCCCGCCCTCACTTCTTCCTAGCAGCTCTGCCGTCCCTTCCTGGCCTCCTCAGGGGTCTTGTCCTCCTCTCACCGTCTGAGTGTTGGGACTCCATCCTCAGTCCACCCTCCTCAGTCCACCCTCCTCCTCTCACCCTCCCAGGGTGACCTTGCCCACTGTCAGCTCTTTAATTCCCATTTACATGCCAGTGACTCTGAAATCTACTCTCCAGCTTGTTGTCTCTCTCCCCCTGGTCCCATCTCAGTGCTAACAGTGTCAGAACAGGGAGGTCCTGCTTCTCCTTTCCTACTGTGTTCCCACCCTGGAGAAAGCTCTTTTTTCCAGTGCAAGGACTGAGGGATCCTTTGAACCTGCTCCATCACATTCCTTTTCTAGATAGCTAACCTTGGTCAGTCCTGTTTGGGCATGTGTATGGAACTACTTTGAACAATATCAAGAATTCTACATATGGAAACTTGCATCACTGATATATAAATAGCTGATGCTGGGTGTAGAAACTAAAAAAAATTCATCACTTCTTCCCTGACCACACCCAGGACTTACCTAATCAGGTGTGAACCTCTGACTCAACAGGTCCCCAGAAAAGTTATTCAGAATTTCTTTATTACAGGAAATGAGAGGTGGTAGTGATTTATTTTATAGCTTGTGTTTCTCCTGAAGAAAAGAGTTCTCTGAGCATGTGATTTCTAGCCAAGCTTTTTATTTCCTGTCCTATATCTGAGTGGCAGGGGTTTCCCAGGTGGAAAGAATCTGCTTGCCAGTGCAAGAGGCGCAAAAGACATGGGTTCAATCCCTGGGTCAGGAAGATCCCCTGGAATAGGAAATGGTAACCCACTCCAGTATTCTTGCCTGGAGAATCGCATGGACTCAGGAGCCTGGCAGACTATATAGTCCATGAGGTGGCAAAGAGTTGGACACGACTGAGCTACTGAGCATGTACACACTTGTGTGGCAGAGGCCTTTCTCAAGAAAAAGTGGGAAATGGTCTTTTCTTTCTTTCAGTGTATCATGCTTGCTGTATGTCTGTCCTTTCTTCCCAAATTGGAACTTCCGGCTGAATTTAGTGAAACTTCTCAAGCAAGTGCACTGTGCCAAGGGCAGGCCTCTGTACAAGACAATTCCTGCCTTAAGGAATCTGAAGGGTGGTGCAGGCAATAAGTCTAATGCAAGCACATGCCAGTTTGCTGATGATCTCAGAAGCCATGGAAACTAAGGGCTATGGGGTTCCGGAGAAAGGAAGCGTCTCTATCCAAGTGGCCTCATAAAGGCATCCAAGACAGACCTTGAAGGATAGATCACATTTCAGGAGTGAGCACATAACAGAAATAAGCAAGAAAAAATGATGACATCCAGGAATAGGTAGAAAACAGTGACAGATGGCAAAAGGCTATTAGAAGAACACCTTCGGAGAATTGCAAGATAAACAATAGTAAGGAAGTTGTCTCAACTTGCCTCGTGTTGTAGTTTAGTCACTAAGTTGTGTCTGACTGTTTTGCAACCGCATGTACTGTAGCCCAGTAGGCTTATCTGTCCATGGGATTTTCCCAGTAAGAATACTGGAGTGGGTTGCCATTTCCTTCTCCAGGGGATCTTCCCGACTCAGGGATTGAACCAGTGTCTCCTGCATTGGCAGGCAGATTCTTCACCACTGAACCACCGGGGAAGCAAGCTGTCTCATATCTAAGGCCAAAAACAGACGATAGACATACCCTGGGAGATAGAGAGAGGCAAGGTCATGGGAGGACGATTATGAAAATATTGTTATTAAAAGAGGTGAACAGGAGAGGCAAAACCACTGCCATTACCCTGCATAGGTCCCCACTCAGCCCAACCTCTTTGGAACTTCCCTTTCTCACCGTCATGGGTTTATGAGTGTAAGTGGTTCCGCCTCCATCGAGCTCCCCAAGGAGGACAGCACTCACTAAGCAAGAGATCACTGCTGTATCACCCCATCTCTCCTGGTTTGGTAGAACGTTGTCCGTAGTACCGCCCCAGGCCCACCTATTCCATGTGTAACTCAGTGAGAATATTCTAGTTCTCTTTTTTTTAAATCTATCTGGCTGTGTTGGGTCTTAGTTGCGGCAAGTGAGCTCCAGAGCACGTGGGCTCAGTAGTTATGGCACAGGGGATTAGTTGCTCCTAGGCATATGGGATATAAGTTCCCCAATCAGGGACCAAACCCATGTCCCCTGCACTGCAAGGTGGATTCTTAACCCCTGGACCACCAGGGACGTCCCTAGTTCTAATCTTAAATGAAGGACATGAAACTTCATGAAGGCAAGAATGATCTGGGCCTGGGGACCTCCCAAGGTGAACTTGGCAGCAAATGTTCCCAACTCCCTTTGGAAAGACTCTGAAAAAATGGCAGAGGAGGGAGGAATACTGATGGTTATAATTGCTAACAAGGTTGGGGCTTTTAACATACTATGCCTGTTAAGTAATTACCAATTCCTCAGTTTATAGAGGAGAAAACTGGAACATTAAAATGCTATGTCCAGGACTTCCCTGGTGGTCCAGTGATTAAGAATTCATTTGCCAATGCAGGGAACATGGGTTCAATCCCTGGTTTGAAAAAATTGCATACGCCATGGGGCATCTAAGGCCCTGCGCCACAACTAGGGAAAGTGTGTGGCAAGGAAGACCCAAAGAAGCCAATTTTTTTTTAATGCTATGTCCTATCCCCCTACAGAGAAGCAGAGGCTGAGTCTGGTTTAGCCTTGGCAGCTCCTGAGGGAGTTGGTAACTTGGGCATCTCTTGAATATATTTATGGATTTTGCATCTGGGAAGCATCACTGAAAGGCAAGAACACATCAGACACTGTTTACTCTAGCTCCAAACGAAACTACATAGGGAGAGGGTATCCTGGTTAAAGTTATATTTGGCTTAATCAAATAGGAGTTTATTTTTCTTACATAATGTTCAAGAAGACTGGAACAGACAGTCCAAAGCTGATGCAGCTGCTCAAAGAAGTTACCAAGAGAAAAATAAATGACCCAATCAAAACATGGACCAAAGAACTAAACAGACATTTCTCCAAAGAAGACATACAGATGGCTAACAAATACATGAAGAGATGTTCAACATCACTCATTATCAGTTCAGTTCAGCTCAGTTGCTCAGTCATGTCTCTTTGCGACCCCATGGACTGCAGTACACCAGGCTTTTCTGTCCATCACCAACTCCCAGAGCTTACTCAAACTCATGTCCACTGAGTCAGTGATGCCATCCAACCATCTCATTCTCTGTCATCCCCTTCTCCTCCCGCCTTCAGTCTTTCCCAGTGTCAGGGTCTTTTCAAATGAGTCGGTTCTTCACATCAGGTGGCCAAAGTATTGGAGTTTCAGCTTCAGCATCAGTCCTTCCAATGAATATTCAGGACCAATTTCCTTTAGGATGGACTGGTTGGATCTCCCTGCAGCCCAAGGGACTCTCAAGAGTCTTCTCCAGCACCACAGTTCAAAAGCATCAGTGCTTTGGCACTCAGCTTTCTTTACAGTCCAACTCTCACATCCATACATGACAATGGGAAAACCAAAGCTTCAAGTAGATGGACCTTTGTTGGCAAAGTAATATCTCTGCCTTTTAATATGCTGTCTATGTTGGTCATATCTTTTCTTCCAAGAAGCAACTGTCTTTTCATTTCGTGGCTGCAGTCACCATCCACAATGATTTTGGAGCCCAAAAAAGTAAAGTCTGTCACTGTTTCCATTGTTTCCCCATCTATTTGCCATGAAGTGATGGGACCAGATGCCATGATCTTAGTTTCCTGAATGTTGAGTTTCAAACCAACCTTTTCACTCTTCTCTTTTACTTTCATCAAGAGCCTCTTTCATTCTTCGCTTTCTGCCATAAGGGTGGTGTCATCTGCATATCTGAGGTTATTGATATTTCTCCTGGCAATCTTGATTCCAGCTTGTGCTTCATCCAGCCCAGCATTTTGCCTGATGTACTCTGCATATAAGTTAAATAAGCAGGGTGACAATATACAGCCTTGATGTACTCCTTTCCCGATTTGGAACCAGTCTGTTGTTCCATGTCCAGTTCTAGCTGTTGCTTCCTGACCTGCATATAGGTTTCTCAAGAGGCCGGTCAGGTGGTCTGGTATTCTCATCTCTTTCAGAATTTTCCAGTTTGCTGTGATCCACGCAGTCAAATGCTTTGACACAGTCAATAAAGCAGAAGTAGATATTTTTCTGGAATTCTCTTGCTTTTCGATGATCCAGTGGATGTTGGCAATTTGATCTCTGGTTCCTCTGCCTTTTCTAAATCCAGCTTGAACATCTGGAAGTTCACGGTTCACCTACTGTTGAAGCCTGGCTTGGAGAATTTTGAGCATTACTTTGCTAGTGTGTGAGATGAGTGCAATTGGGCGGTAGTTTGAGCATTCTTTGGCATTGCCTTTTTTTGGGATTGGAATGAAAATTCATGATTAGATAATCACTCATTATCAGAGAAATGCAAATCAAAACCACAATAAGGTACCATCTCACACCAGTCAGAATGGCTGCCATCAAAAAGTCTACAAACAATAAATGCTGGCGAGGGTATGGAGAAAATGAAGCCCTCTTACACTGTTGGTGGGAATGCAAACTAGTACAGCCACTATGGAGAACACTGTGGAGATTCCTTAAAAAACAGGAAATAGAACTGCCATACGACCCAGTAATCCTATTGCTGGGCATACACACCGAGAAAACCAGAATTAAAAGAGACACATGTACCCCAGTGTTCACTGCAGCACTGTTTACAATAGTTGGGACATGGAAGCAACCTAGATGTCCATCGGCAGACAAATGGATAAGAAACTTATGGTACATATACACAGTGGAATATTACTCAGTTACAAAAAAGAACACATTTGAGTCAGTTCTAATGAGGTGGATTAAACTGGAGCCTATTATACAGAGTGAAGTAAGTCAGAAAGAAAAACAGCAATATTTATGGCTGATTTGTGTCAATGTATGGCAAAAACCACCACAACATTGTAAAGTAATTAGCCTCTAATTAAAACAAATAAATTAATTAAAAACAAACAAAAGAGAAAAATGCAAATACAGTATATTAACCCATATATATAGAATTTAGAAAGATGGTAACAATGACCCTATATGCAAGACAGCGAAAGAGACACAGATGTAAAGAACAGACTTTTGGCCTTTGTGGGAAAAGGCGAGGGTGGGATGATTAGGGACTAGCACTGAAACGTGTATATTACCATATGTGAAATAGGCAACCAGTCCAAGTGCGATGCATGGAACTGGTGCACTGAGACAACCCAGGGGGCATGGGGTGGGGAGGGGAGTGAGAGGGGGTTCAGGACGGGGAGACACATGTACACCCGCGGCTGATTCATGTCAATGTATGGCAAAAATCACTATATTATAAAGTAATTAGCCTTTAATTAAAGTAAATAATTTTTAAGTCACCGAGAATCCATTCTCCTGCTACATGTCCCTCTGTCTATCTTTCTGCCTCGTGGGTACAAGGTGGCTGCTCCACCCTCAGGCATCACCTCCACATTTCAGGCAGAAAGGAAGAGAAAAGGACAAAAGGTATGTCACACCTGAATCTACTTTTTAAATTTTTTTCCCTACCTTTTAAAAAAGTCAATCAGAGAAACAACTGAATTCCTGAAAGCACACTTCTAATGATTTATTAGTCAAGTAGCCATGTGGCTACCCCTAGAAGCAAGGGAGTCTAAGGAAATGGGTTTTTTTTTTTAAGGAAATGTTTTTAAGCATACTGACACCCAGGTAAAATTGAGGCCCCATTGCAGAAGGAGAGGAGGATAATGGAGTTTGAAGCGGCCATCAGCTCCTCCCCCCCAACCCAGAGCATATCAAGATCCATGGGCAAATGAAGAGATGGAGGAGGCTGCTGAAAAAGGACATTCCGAGCAGGTGAGAAGGAGATCTTTTGGAGTAATTCCCTATTTAAGCTCCAGGCACCTGCATGACTTGTTCTGCGTTGCCGCCGTGGGTGACATGAGGCTACATGAGAGACAGATTGTTTCACTTGCCCCAGGCCTCTCAAAGAATTAGTAGAAAAGCAAGAACTCATGCCATTTCCCAGCTCCAAGCCTGGGTTCTTTCCACTGCCCTGCACTCATGTAAACCATGCTCCACAGACCCTTAGAGAGACAGGGAGGTGCCTGAAGGGGCTCTGATGAGTATCTAGGCAGGGCAACTAAGTACCATGGGCAGGGCTCCTCTCCTCTGCCCTCCTCACCCAGACTCTCCCCCTTCACATTTTTGTTATACAGAAAACTTCTCTCTGAGATTTAATTTGACACACAGGCTAATCTGTCATTTAAAAGTCTGCTCCGTAACTCCTAATATTCTGTACTCTCCTTATTCACTGAGCATTTTGAGAGCCGATTATTTCGTACATTCACAGGTTCTCCAAGTTGGAAGGTGTGGCCCGTGCACACGGGACTCCAGAAACAGCTCATCCCAGTTTGGAGCTAACATCAGCAGGTGTCACTCTCTAAAATAGAATTAAGATGAGGGAGGCTGAGGTCAGACACCCGCAAGGCGATTTCAAAACAAGCTGTGAGTTAGGCTGGGATATTCCTTGACCTCGGGTGGACCTCCACAGCACAGGCGGCATCCCACGTGAGCTCGGCTGCATTTTGCTGGGGGCAGCGCATGAGGCAACATCCAGTAGTCCGACACTGACTCTGTGGAAGAAAGAAGGGAGAGAAGGGGTAAGCGGTGGACAGTGACAACTCACCCATCTCTCTGGCTTTCAGAACAAGCAGGGGCAAAATCTACTGACCTCGGTACAGGAGAGGAAGCTGCAGCCAGCCCACAGGGAGACTTCGGGTACATTTTAAAGACTCTTCCGCTGGTGATTTAATAGGAAAGGGCCCTTCCTCTGGGCACAGGCAGCTGATAAGCATACACCCATGGCAATGAAGGGCCATTTTGCATAAACCAGAAAAAGGGACCCTTCTGGGCAAGCAGCCCAAGCCCTGTGCCAGGGTGAGAGACCAAGAGAGCTGAGCACAGGCTGGAATTCAGCCCTCCTCATCACCTTTGTGAGCTCACAGGCTGGGACCCCCAACTCTGCACACCTCCAGTTACCTGTTGGGGTGAACAAGCCTGCCTTCTGCATGGCAAAGAGTCTTCAGTTCCTGACAACATCACCCTAGGAAAGGAGAATGGAGAGACTAACACCCTCCTCTTTTTTGTGATGTGTGGACACAGGTTTGTGCACTCACACATGCACACGTGTACGCACATACCCAGTCAGGGACCTGTAGGGTAGGCTTAAGCCGCTGAGTGTTTCAAAAAGAATAAGTGAAAGTGAAAGTCTCTGAGTCGGGTCTGACTCTTTATGACCCCATGGACTATACAGTCTTTATAACTCTCCAGGCCAGAATACTGGAGTGGGTAGCCTTTCCTTTCTCCAGGGCATCTTCCCAACCCAGGGATGGAACTGACAGATTTGGGGGAGGGGGTTCTTACTACTCATACTTCCTGGAATTATGTGTAATTACATCTTAGAAACTCAACAAATAATCAGTAAGTACAAAATTAAGGAATCACCATGTGGTGAAGTTCAAGGAAGCTGATGTTACTCATAAGAGTAAATAAAGTTGAAAGTCTAGGGCCAAGGGTCATGGTGAAGAGTCCCATGTCTCTGGAGCTCCTAGCATTCAGAGAGGGGATCCATTCTCCCATTTTGCTTATTAATATTCCTGTGCTATAAACAAAAAAATTTTTTCATCAACCTGCCATTCAACAGGAGTGACCGTGTGACATTTCTGGCTAAGGGAGTGTTAGTCTAAGTCACGAAATGGACCTGCAGAAGAGTTCTTCTGGAGCTGACAACTCTAGGCTTTGGTCCCCTTTTGCCCTTTACTCTCCCACTTCTTCCTTCCAGAAACACAGACTCAGGGGGTGATCTGAGTTCCAACAGCCACGCTGAGAGCATTTATTCATTCACTCAACAAACATTCACTGTTTTCCATGCTGGGGATTCAGAGTGAAGAACACTGACATCGGTCTGGACCCCCGGTGAACTTACAGTCTGGTGGGGGAGACAGATTATAAACAAATAGTCAGGATGTGTAAGTGTCAAAAGGAAAATAAGTTAAGAAATGAGGTACTAAATATAGGACAGAGTCAGCCTTGTAGATGGTGGCTCAGGAAGCTAGAGGAAGCCAAGTCCCTAGTAGGAGACCTGTTCTCCCCTTGAAAGTTATTTAAAACTTTTATTATATTTATTTTATTTATTTAGCTGCATCACGTCTTAGTTGCGGGATCTTCGTTGCTTCATGCGGGATCTTTCAGTGAGGCGCCCGGACTCTCTAGTTGTGGTGTGGGGGCTTAGTTGCTTCGCAGCATGTGGTATCTTAGTTCTTAGGCCTCCAACCCAAATCCCCTGGGTTGCAAGCCAGATTCTTAACCACTGGACCACCAGGGGAATCCCAAGAGTTATTTTAAATGCAGAAAAATAGAACCCTTAATTTGTCACTGTTTTTCGGGTTTCTGCTACTACCCTCCGATTGCCATCCCTCAGCTGATAATAACCCTAAAAGAAGGTTCTTTGGCCTGGCTCAGTGTTTCTCAGATTTCACCCATATGAATAGCTTGTTAGCTGATGATACAAATAAATTCTTATGTTTTCTTAAACTGAAGTATAATTGATTTACAGTGTTGTGCCAGCTAGATTCTTGATAAAGTGACTGCTCTCATTTTCTTTCACACATGAAACTATTGCAGAAACACAATGGTTTTGAAAGCCATTTCTGAAGACTGTTTCTAAAGATTGAAGATCAGAACAGTTTCAGTAGTGGTCTGAAGTTATTCAATGTCATAGCAATGCATTAAATACTAATCTTCACATGAACAAAAGGTGGGAGGAGAGTGTACAATGGAGAAAGAAAAAGGGAGAGAGGGAGAGAAACGAGCAGGAGGCCTGAGTCTTTGTTACAGCAAAGGCTGCAAGCTCAGCCTCCTCAGGGTCAAAGCAGGAAATGCAAACGATGACAAAGCATTCCCCGGTTGAGAAAAACAAGACTCCTGCTGTTTCTTTGTTTTCCCACTCTGGAGTAAACAAGTGGGTAAGGACTGAAATTTTCTGCTAGAGGGAAAACAGCTGCTCAAGCTAAATGGTAAATGCCAGCTGACATTTTCCCTCAGTGTTAGGGAGGCCAGGGGACACCAAGTAGACTCTGGTGACCTGAGATGGGGAGCTCCATTGTTACCAGCAATGAATGTGGGCCCCTTCATGCCAGATAGCCTGAATTTTTAAAATCCAGAAATCTGGATTTTTATGTGCAATCTCCCACTTTTAAATGTTGGGAATGCATTCAATGTTTTCTTGTAAACACGCTGTTAGCAAATTGAATGTTTCTACAGACATTCAGGCAGCAGGCCATCAGTTGGCACCCTTGAGCTTGCTGAATGGTTGGGATAAGAAGCTGTTGCAAAGAAAAGTAGGGGAAAAGCAAGGAGCTATCTGAAAGTAGGTAAGGAAGCGGAGGGATGGAAAAGAAAAGACCAAAGATGGTAGAAACAAGGAACATGGATCATCAGCAAAAACTGAGTTACTGAATGCTTCACACCTTTCCACCCCCACCCCACCCCGGAAGCATTTTCTACCCCACCTCCAAGCAGAGCCTGCCTTCCTGGGCGTCTGCACAACCTCTCCAGCTTGAACCACTCTCTGAACAGGTCTTTAGTCTACTCTTTCTTCCTGAAGCCCCAAAGATCATAAATCCCTTGAATTGCTGGAAAAACACTGGGCAGAAATCACAGAGTCCAGGAAAGAAAAACAGACAGTAAAATGAAAACAAATGCAGAGAGCTGAAAAGATTGTTTATTTTGATCCATGTCCAGTTTTGGCAATCTCAAAAATAATAAAACATCCAGGAAAAGGCAAGCTGAAGGGTGACTGGGGGAGGGAGCTAATAAGATCAAATTTGAGATTATATATGAAAAAAAAGTCAAGGTTCATTTATCATAGCATACAAAAGGATAAAGTCCATATAGAATTTTTTTTTTTTTAGGTGAAACCATTTAAGTACAGGGTAGTGGAGGGGGAAATGGGTGAATTTCTCTATTATTTGGGAGTGGAGAATACTTACATAACTAGGACTAAAAATCCAGCTGCTATTGAGGGAAAAGATTGATACGTTTGGCTACATAAAAATGTAACAGCAAAAAATTTTACAAGAGAAAACATTATCATAAGCAAAGTAAAATGACAAACATTTCACAGATGAAGGGCTAACATCCTTGAAATATAAAGAGCTTCCAAAAACAGAGGGAAAATAACCAACCAGTTGAAGGGGAGAAAAATAGGCCACTCCAAAATGTGCAACTATGGCGTATGGACCATTGACCTGAAGGTGATCAAAACCCAGCAGACTCAGGAAAAGGTTTTTACCTTTCCCTGAACTGCCTAAATAATTTAGGCAGGGGACCTGGCCCAGAGAGAGAGCTAAAACCAGGGATAGTTTTCACCTGAAAGACTTACCTGCTTGGCAGGGCAAACATCTAATCACCAAACATCTACTCTTCCCATCCTCCTGTGAATTGACCATCTACCCTTCAAGCTGCAGGCCCCATCTCATTCCTTAGCTCAGGATGGCATATAAGCCTCAGTCGCATGACTGCCTTTGTGTTTCTTATTTTTATGGGGCTCTTATATCTTTATGGGGCTCTTCTTCTCTTATTAACCTGTCTATGTCAAGTTAACTATTAGACCAGCTAAAGAACCTAGAAAGGAAATTTTTTTCCACTCCCACAAACTCAACAATTGCAAGAGGCATGGACAGTTACAAAAGGAAATAGGACTCCATATTGTGTAAAAAGATATTCAACCTTGTTTCCAGTAAGAAAAATACAAATCAAAACTGTACTAAGTTCATAATTTTTTACCTCTCAGATTGGCAAAAATCCAAAAGCTTGTCAACACACTTTGTTGGCTAACCTCTAGGGAACAAGTCCACTGTTGGTTAGAGTGCAAAATGAGACCACCTCTCTCAAAGGGAACTTGGTTGGCAGTAACTATACACACTTCCTTTTTGGCCCATCTATACCACTTTTGGAACCTATCCCAGAAAATCACTGACAAATATATAGAAAAGTGTTTGCATAAAGTTATTTATTGCAGCCCTGTTTGTAATGGCAAAAGACTAGAAATAACCCAAATGTCCCAAAGTAAGAGGCTGGTTAAATTAAGTATCAAGTACTGAGGAACATAAAAAAGGAATTAAATGTATATATATATATATATATGTACTGCCGTGGAGTGATGGCCAGCACACATTTTAAAGAAGAAAGAAGCAAAGTGAAACTATGTAAACAGCTCACCTTAAAAAAATAATACTTTGGGGGACTTCCCTGGTGCTCCAGTGGTTAATTAAGACTTTGCCTTCCAATGCAGGAGGCCTGGGGTTCAATGCCTGGTCTGGAAACTAGATCTCACATGCCACAGCAAAGATCAAATATCCCACATGCCGCAGCTAAGACCTGATGTTGCCAAATAAATAAACAAATATTAAAAAATAATACTTTTAAAATGAAAAGTGGGAGGAACCATTTACTATGCTTCTACATATCACACACAATGGAAAGATAAGCCAAAATTTTTTTTAAATGGCTACCTATGAGGGAAGGAGGAAATAGAATAGAGGAGATTGGGATAGAAACTAGGTTTCTCTGATATGCCTTGTTTTGTAGATCTGAATTTAGAATTGTGTAAATATTTTACTTAAGTACAAACAAAAAACTTGAAAAAGCATTTCCTAAAAATCAAGAGCAAGATAGAAGAATCTATCTGCACAGTGAGTTAGTGGTATAATCACAGACAGAACTGTTTCAAACAACTTTAAACCACAGTAATTTGACTGGATATCTGTAGTGAGATATACTGAATCAATTAATGGTGACAATGTTGAGAGATAAGGCAAATGGTGTGTTTGGGGACTGCTATATTTGGTTGGGAGAAAGAACAGATATAAGATATATGAAGTTACATAAGACAGTAACAGTCTCTATTTTTTTTTTTTTTTTCCTTTTTTGGCCACATAGTGAGGCATGGGGGATCTTAGTTCCCCAACCAGTGATCAAACCTGTGCCGCTGTACAGTGCCAGTGCCAAGTCTTAACCACTGGACTGCCGGGGAAGTCCCAATGAGACTCTCTATTTGGAATTGAAAGTACTAGTATACACAAAGGATGATATTTTTAAATATATGTGTATGTATCTCCTTTCCATTAGAAGGCTCTAGAAACACCAACCCACTAGCAATGAGCATCACTTGCTCCCCGACTACGGTCTCTAGTTGTCATTTCCAGCAATAGAAACCTTGAAGAAATGTTTGGTTCCCAACCTGGAGAAGGAAATGCACAAGTTGTGCTCGGATATTTGTCCTATCAGAAATTCAGGAACTATCAAAATCTTTTGAGACTATATCAGAAGGAGGTGATGTTGGCCAACACGGGACAGTTTAAGTATTCATGTTCCTGCTAAGCTGCTGCTAAGCCGCTTCAGTCGTGTCCGACTCTGTGCGACCCCGGCAGCCCACCAGGCTCTGCCGTCCCTGGGATTCTCCAGGCAAGAACACTGGAGTGGGTTGCCATTTCCTTCTCCAATGCATGAAAGTGAAAAGTGAAAGTGAAGTCGCTCAGTCGTGTCTGACTCCTAGCGACCCCATGGACTGCAGCCCACCAGGCTCCTCCGTCTGGGATTTTCCAGGCAAGAGTACTGGAGTGGGGTGCCATTGCCAAAGAATAGTAATTACAATGGACTACAGTGAGCTAAAGTACATCAAATATGTTTAAATCCGTGACTTTATAATGATTATTTTTAATTGGCCACTTTTGGAGTGTTCTTGGTAGACAACTCAATAATTTGAAAACTGCTATTGAAGAGAAATCAACGTTTATCCTGCCTTTCCTGTAGGAACCATACATGACCACATGATTGATAAGGGAATTTCTCTTAACAGAAATAATCCAGTAGTAAATGAGCAGAATGAAATTAAAAGACGCTTGCTCCTTGGAAGAAAAGTTATGACCAACCTAGACAGCATATTCAAAAGCAGAGACATTACTTTGCTGACTAAGGTCCGTCTAGTCAAGGCTATGGTTTTTCCAGTAGTCATGTATGGATGTGAGAGCTGGACTGTGAAGAAGGCTGAGTGCCGAAGAATTGATGCTTTTGAACTGTGGTGTTGGAGAAGACTCTTGAGAGTCCCTTGGACTGCAAGGGGATCCAACCAGTCCATTCTGAAGGAGATCAGCCCTGGGATTTCTTTGGAAGGAATGATGCTAAAGCTGAAACTCCGTACTTTGGCCACCTCATGGGAAGAGTTGACTCATTGGAAAAGACTCTGATGCTGGGAAGGATTGGGAGCAGGAGGAGAAGGGGACGACAGAGGATGAGATGGCTGGATGGTATCACGGACTTAATGGACGTGAGTCTGAGTGAACTCCGGGAGTTGGTGATGGACAGGGAGGCCTGGCGTGCTGCGATTCACAGTGTTGCGAAGAGTTGGACACGACTGAGCTACTGAACTGAACTGAACTGAGCAGAATGATAGAATTTCAATATCACCAATTTGCAACTCCCAATGAAATCATGGATTAGTCAATAATGACTAATAACTGATAACATCACTGAAAGAAAGACAAGCAAATACTATATACATTCTGTCGGAAGTTCTCAGCATTCTCTGAGGAGTCCTGCAAATATAAACACTGAATCAGGAAATCACCAATGAAATTACGAATTTACAGGGAATTTGTTGGACAGAGGAGCGTGTTACATAGTACCTCAAGTCATAATCAACCAAAACCAGACGGTGGGAAACTCTACTGGAAACTGCCTCCCCCACTTTCCTCCATCACACACACAGATTCCTCAACAAATACTTTCAAGAGAGAGAGAGAGAAAAAAAAAAAAGAATGGGAGAGAGAACCTACACATTAAAGAAACATAAGAAAAAAGAGCAACCAATATAATATACAGACTTTATTTCAACCCTGATTCAGAGAAATTAAACTCATAAGAAAGATATGAGACATTTGGGCGAATCTGAAAACAAAATCGGAGGCTCCTAGATGCCAGCCTATTTTCCCACTGGCCTGAGCCTGAGCATTGCAGCTATTATGATACAAACCACTTCAGAGCCCAGAACCACAGGGTTGGAACAACTCCTCCAGCGGCTCCATATGTGTCATAGGAAGAGTCCGACAGACAAAGCCACTTCTCCATTCCCTCCAGCCCAGCATTCGCCCCCACCCTCCACCCCAGGCCCAGGCCAAACCTGCCACAGAGGAGCGAACCAGGAGGGCAGAACGTTCAACAACTCAGAATGAGTCCAAAAGCCCCAGGCAGGCGATTCTTTTGGGGTGGTTCTCATTCAGACTCTTGCCCACCTGGGGCACGGCTTTTGGCATGATTCAGGCTATGCCAAATGAACACGTTCTGCTTGTGTGAAGTGAGCTGATGTACCTGATTCTGACTGGGCCTGTGTTTTGGAAACGGGGGTAGTTGGGATGCTCCCCGAAATACCACTACCAGTATCGCTGCAGATGGGAGGAACTGTAAACTATACAATACGTTGTTGTTGTTGCTAGTTTTCAGTTGCTAAGTTGTGTCCGACTCTCTAAGACCCCATAGACTGCAGCATGCCTGGCTTCCCTGTCCTTCATTATCTCTCAGAGTTTGCTCAAATTCATGTCCATTGAGTTGGTGATGCCATCCAACTATCTCATCCTCTGTCATCCCCTTCTCCTCTTGCTTTCAATCTTTCTCAGTATCAGGGTCTTTTCCAATGAGTCAGCTCTTCACATCAGATGGCCAAAATATTGGAGCTTCAGCATCAGTCCTTCCAATGAATATTCAGGGTTGATTTCCTTCAGGATTGACTGGTTTGATCCCCTTGCAGTCCAAGGGACTCTCAAGAGTCTTTTCCAGCACAATTCGAAAGCATCAAATGCAATATGTACAGGATTCCATTTCGAAAAAGGTAAACTCTGTCCCCAGAGCCTGAATGCTCTTACGTCAGAAAGCTTGGGAATTAGCCACTATCCCTATCTATTACTACATCTACCCATGAGGTCCCTCACTGCTCCAAGCTCTGAAACCCCAGATGTGACGTGGAGAAGACACTCATTATTTTAGGTAGAAGAGGAGAACTTAAGATAGGTATAAGGACCCAAGGAAGGGCAGGAAATGAGCAAGCCAGGAAGTGTTGCTGGCACATGAAGTCAAGAGTGCCAAAACTGCTAAGTAAATAATAATTTGATACTTACTGAGTTCTTTCTATCTGCAAGGTGCTGGGCTAAGTACTTTTCTCTTTTTTCTTTTTTAAATTTTATTAAAGTATAGCTGATTTGCAATGTTATGTTAATTTCTGCTGTAGAGCAAAATGATTCAGTTATATATATATATATTTATATACTCAGATATATATATCTTTTTCATATGCTTTTCCATGGCTTGTCACAGTATATTTAATATGGTTTCCTTTGCTATACAGTAGGACCTTGTTGTGTATCCATCCTATATATAATAGTTTTCATCTGATAATCCCAAACTCCCAATCCTTCCCTCTCCACTCTCTTCCCCCTTGGCAACCACAAGTCCATTCTCTATCTGTGAGTTTGTTTCTATCTTGTAGACATGTTCATTTGTGTTATATTTTTTATTCCGCACATAAGTGATATCATATGGTATTTGTCTTTCTCTTTCTTATTTATTTTGCTTAGTATAATAATCTCTAGGTCTATGCATGTTGTTGCAAATGGCACTGAGGCACTCTTTTTATGGCTGAGTAATATTCCACTGTGTATATACACCACATCTTCTTTATCCATTCCTCTATTGATGGACATTTAGGTTATTTTCATGTCTTGACTATTGTAAATAGAACTGCTGTGAACACTGGGGTGCATGTATCTTTTCATGCATTTATAGATTTGTCCGGATATATGCCCAGGAGAGGGATTGCTGGATCATATGCCAACTCTGTGCTAGGTCCTTCTCACGCATCATACCTTTTCACATGCTCAGAAACCTATAGATAATGCTCTCAACCTCCTCCTCTCAAGTGCAGCCTCATTCCTTCTTCTCAGGAACACATACATCTCTTACCTATTTCCTATTTCAAACACCTGGCAGTTACATGTAATCACTGCAGTTTCATATGTATAACAAAGATGCTGGAGGGACAGCCTCAGTCCAATATGGGGAGTTTGAGGTCTCTGGAGGGTCAAAGACCTCCCTGGCACAATCAACAAAGCTTCTTTCATGCAGTGTTTAAAAGGAAGCCTATCTAAAGAAATTTGTCATTTTTGTAAAGAAAAAATGTCCAAAAGATGCCAAACTCTTCCAGTCAGGGCTTTGTCTTTGACGGGACTCGTGACAAGCCATTGCTCCCTTCACAGCGAGTCATCTGGCCAGCTACGATTTAGGATCCTTTTCCAGGAAATCCACCCGCTGAACAAAGGCTGTTGGACCTGTTACAATTTTATCATCAGTAAACGAGACTGAAAGTTGGGTGCATTTACAAGCAAGAAGGCACAGTGTAACTGGTGATGATAGAGTCATTGCATGTTTTCCATAATTTCCTAACAAGGGTCATGCCTTGAAGACTCAGCAGTGATGCAACGACAGAAAAAGGAGAGGAATTTACATAGAAGGCAAAGGTGCAAACTGTGTTATGTGAGTTCTGTCTCTCCTTGGTGAAGGAGCAACATTTGAGATGTGTTTCCATTAATCTGTCCCCCACCCCAGACCACCAAAACACACTTAACAATGGGGCTTCACTCTGTAGCTACAATTCATCATATCTAGAATTATTTCAGTGAATCAATGAAGTAATAATGGAGCACATGGCTTTATCACTTGTTTGTGTCCCTTGATATGGATATTCGGTGCAGTAAACATGTGGCATCTGCAGATTTAACATGCTGGTTGCTTCAGCTGTCAGTAAAGACCCCTGACAGTGTGGGAACGTGCAGCTTTGCTGAGATACGGGCAGGAATGGCGCCACCCAGCTGGGTGTAGCTGAGTGAAGAGAGCAGACCAGCCCGCTTCCCAAAACAGCTTTGTGTTTCTCAGCAAGTGGTCCAGTAGGCAGAAACCTACCAGAAAATAAAAACGACTTTAAAAACTGTTTCTGGGAATTCCCTGGCGGTCCAGTAGTTAGGACTCTCACTGCCAGCAGCCCTGGTTGGACCCCTAGATGAGGAACTAAAATTCCCCAAGCCACTTGGCAAGGCCAAAAATGAAACAAAAAACAGTTTCTTTGCATATATTGCCACCACCACCACCCAACCATGTACACACCCACACACGAAAGAAAAAACTAATCATTAACACTGTTGCTGGAAGTAATGAAGATGTGAAGAGTTGTGAAAAAGTAATGGTTTTTCAGAACTGTAATTTAGGATAAATTAAAGATTGGTGTTTTGATCTTGATGGCAATTTAGCTTTCTTAATCCACATAATTGCAGATGTTTGAAAAGAGATTTGAGAAACCATTTCAGGAAATGTTTTCAGGCAGCTCAAAAATCTTACACAGAGTGAGATACAAAACTTCAGTGAAAGAGCAGCAGTTAATTTGTGGTAAGAGTCTATAGCAGGAATCAGCAGCCTCTCCATGTAAATAGGATTCAGAAAGACCCAGAAAATCTGGAGAAATACTTATGGATCATCAAATTTGGAGACATATGAAGATCTCTGTAAAGGTCAAAAGTTTGCTCTTCTTTCTGTAAGCACGGCCAATGGTTGAATACACATCCATCTTTTCGTTTCAGTATCCCTCACCCAAAATGTGCTACAAACATGCCTTAGAGGTTGAAAAATTCTGAACTCCCTGGAACAAGATTTTCTCATGGGGAGGGAGGTGGGTAAAAGCAGCCAGTGTGCCTCGAATAGCAGCCCTTTCCCATTAGGAAAGTCTTCTGATTTATCTTCCAAAGGCTCATCCTCTTTCTACACATATATTATCCAACACTACATACTCATCCTCACTTCCCTCTCTACTTGATTTGTTATTTTACTCTTGTTAAACAATGTCCAGGTTTACCATGTTTATATCTCATAACTATCAATGTCCTTTCAGATATAAGCTTGGAACCTGGTGGGCTACAGTGCATGGGGTTGCAAAGAGTCGGATACGACTGAGTGACTAACACTTTCACTTTTGGTATATATAAACAACAAAGGTAACTACCAAGTATTATGGTTATTAATTACATTAATAGTTGTTGTTATACCATACTATATGTGAAATATATATATTATTCTATATATGATCTATAATGTAATATCTATATTAGTTATACTACAGTAACAGTTATATAGTATTAATGTTATAGTATACTATAACATTCCAATTTATATACATTATCTTTTATCCTCACAATACTGGAAGATAAAATTTACAAAAAAACAAGACACCAGAGTGGCGGGCAACTAGCTCATATTGTCATAGCTAGTAAGTGGTAGTTCAGGATTCAAACCCAAACGGGAAGGAATCTATGTCAGGGCTTGTTCTATTACTAAGTTACCTCTAATGGTGCACATCTCGTTAATATCCCTTTCTGATCTATCATTAATCACACAGAGCATCAGCAGTTTTATAAAAGCTGTTTACGAAGCAGAACTAAAGCAGGGTTAACTACACACACATACACGCAATCCCTTTATGCAGCTGGATTCCTTCATCCTCTCAACCAGAGGTGTCCATGCCTACTCCATGCCAGAGACAGGCACGAGTACATAAGTCAGGCATGGTCCCAGTCTTCATGGAGCTTCTATTTTCACTCCTACTGATTCCTCGGGTGTGTCTTAAATGATACCTCCTTCAGTAGATAGCCCTTGTCACCCCAGACTTAATTAGGTACTTCATTATACTCTTCTTGGACTTTTCCTTCATAACACTCATCTCCCTTTAATTACTTCACTGCCTTTCATTCCTCTGTCCTGTGACCTCCTTGGAGGTGAGACAGTTGTCCCGTTCCTGCTCTAACCAGTAGCACCTGGCGCCTAAGAGAAATTTAGTAAATATTTGTTGAATGAATGGATGTGAATAAGCAGTGGGAGCAGGTTCTCTCAAAGGTTCGAGAAGGTGGTGCACCAGCTAGCAGTTAGCTGACTGTCAGCTTCATGGGTGCCAACCTCTTCTCAACAGAAACTAGCAGTCTCCCTCCCACTGCGCACCTCTTCCGGTGTCCGCCTTGCCGTGAGGTCTGCCTAGGCTCGCCTCGCCTGGGAGCTGTACCAGCAGGTGGAAGCCTGCCCTGCAGAAAGGACTGATTAATCCTAACTGTCAAGTCAGGCTCACAGATCTTGCCTGTGCACACCCATCCAATCTGGGTATCCCTTTGATCACAACCTCTGGTCCTGGGTTGAACCTCAAGAGAGTCAACAACTCCTGGAAGGAATGACCACACCCCACTCCACCCCTGGCTGTGGGGATTAACTGGAGACCTGGTTTTCTGCGCCCTGTAGGACAAGATCATACACCTGGCAGTAACGTGGTGTCTGAGAGAAATGGAGAATCTGGCACCGAGAGGCATAGGTGAGGGGGCCCTCAGGGTGAAGCTCAGAAAGGGAGCCTTGAGGGCTTCCCTTGTGGCTCAGTGGTAAAGAATCTGCCTGCCAATGCAGGAGACATAGGCTCAATCCCTGATCCAGGAAGATCTCACCTGCTGTGGAGTTGCTAAGCCCGTGCACCACAAATATTGAGCCCGTGCTCTGGAGCCCAGGAGCTGCAAGGACTGAGCCTTTGCCCCGCAGCTACTGAAGCCTGCGGGCCCTAGAGCCTGTGCTCCAGAGCAAGAGAAGCCATCGCAGCGAGAAGCCTGCACCCCGCAACTGGAGAGTGGTCCCCGCTTCCCCGCATCTAGAGAAAAGGCCACACAGCAACAAGACCCAGCACAGCCAAAAATACATAAAATAAAAAAGAAAGAAAGGGAGCCTTGAGCAGGCAGGGGTGGGAACTTCCATGTTTCCCTCAAGACTCGGACATTTCTCTGGGATGGAGGCAGCAGGTCAGGAGCCAGGGAGTGGAGATCCCTGCCATCGGTTGTGGGCACAAGATGAATCAGCTGAGCCTGTCTGGTGAATCAGATTATCGGGTTACCTGCTGCTCAGTTCTTTGCTTTCCCCTCTCTTAACTCTATGCCTTTACAGAAGTCCTGCTTAATTGTTTAAAGTCTCTGAGGTGCTGATGACTTCAGCTGTGGTTGTTCAGAAGCACAAAAGGACAAGGACAGGGAGACTTCTAGGGACGTGGCAGGGCTGGGAAGTCCCTTGCTCTCCCCACAGAGATGCTCCCTCCCACTGCCACCCCTCAGAGGATGTATCTCTTCTTATTACGGGAGATGTCCATTTCTTTGCAGCATCTGAGCCAGTTAAGGAAGTCCCCTGACTCCAGGTTGAAAGTCAATTGTCTTTTTTTTTTGAAGTAGTGAATAAAAAATACATTAATTAAAATTTCAGTTTCCATTAAAAAAAAAAGTGGTACTTTGCCCATGTGTGAATAACCAACATTCTACAGCCTCGTAGCTCTCTCCCATGTGCCCACAGTCCCTCATTTTCCAGCCCATTGTCAGTCTTCCTCAGTCTACAGCTAGAATTTGTGACCACCGAGGGCAGACCCTGTTGTCCTCAGCCCTCAATCTGGGACTCAAAGTTAATGCTCTGTTGGGTCTTTGACAACCTCAGAAGAGAGTCCAGTTATGGTGGTATATTGGTAAATCTATACTGGGGGGGCTACAGGGTGGGGGGGAAATCCCTAATTTGTAGGGGTTTTCAGTTTCCATGGTGTAAATGCTCCCTTTTACCACGATTGATTTCCAATTACCAATGGTTTAACAATGAGCTTGGAAAACTCCTGAATACTTAACATTCTCACCAGCCAGTCTGAGCTGGCTCCAGCATACCACCAATTCAGGAGGATTTCTAGTGTGTCTCTGGGCCCCTGAGAAGTCTTGATAAAGTGATCAAATAGGCCTGGTGGAAGTAAAGATAAGGAGAAGACTTCGTGTGCTATTTCTACCCCCTGGTTTCCTTGGCTCAGAGCCCTGTAAAGAGGATGACTTTTGGGAGTCAGGAGAGCTCTCGGTTCAAATACTTGTGTGACTTTGGGCAAGTTTCAGCTTCCAACTCTGCAAATTAGGATTGATAAAAACTCCCTGAAGGATCACTTTGAGAATGAAATGAGAGACCCAAATAAAATGCTTAATGTATAGCAAGCTCTCAAATGTCCTTTCTTTTGTTCCCCTATCTTTGTCTTAATTTTGCCTGTATTAGTTCAAGTAACTGTTTTTCAAGTTGTGTCCGACTCTTAGCAACCCAGTTGACTGTAGCCCGCCAGGCTCCTCTGTCCATGGGATTCTCCAGGCAAGAATACTGGAGTGAGTTGCCATGCCCTCCTCCAGGAGATCTTCCTGACCCAGGAATCAAACCCACATCTCCTGTGGCTCCTGCTTTGCAGGCGGATTGTTTACGGCTGAGCCACCGGGGAAGCCCCAGTTCAAATAATTATTTTTCCGAAGGTCCAACAGGGGGAGCCCAAACTCAACACTGTTAGAGTGGGGGCTGGTAATTCAACCCAACTCTCACTGTAGTTTGAGTTTAACTGCAAAAACTTTGAAGGGCATACCTCTTTCTCTCTTCAGGGCTCACCCTTGTCCTCATCCTCAAAGAGATGAGTCCATTTAAATATTCCATTAACTGGTGTTTATGCCAGCTGGCTTCGTTCTCCTTTAAGATGGCAAGCTACACCCAGAATCAAAAACCACAGTCCACAAAGGGGGCTCCACATCAGGACCAGAACAAGGACAATAGGCTTCCCTAAAGCTGGTCTCCACACAGCAGAGCATGCAAAGCTTCCTGCGCACCCACCGTGCCTCCTGCATCAAACCAGGTCCCATAATATACCAAACACCAAACACTCATGAGGATTTATGGTAAAATTGTGCAGCAGAAGGCTGTGGTTAGATAGCTAGAAAAACTTTCCAACTATAAAACAAATTTACAAGGAAGCGGAGTCTTTGGCTCTAGCTAGGAGAGGGGAGGCAGAGGCAGAGGGGGCCTGAGGCTCGCTAGATATAAGAAGTTCGGCTGCTCACAAACACTGGAGTTATTTGAATGCTACAGGGAGAGACAGCAAATGAAACTTTGAGGAAATCTGATGGTAAAGAGCTTTTGGTAACCTGAGAAACTGTCAGAAACTTTGACGCACAAAAACTCTTCATTAGAAATGAATGAAAAGTCTTGGAATTGAACAATGTGTGGCGCTTTCTAGCTGACTGACCTACACAAGTTATTTAACCTCTTTGAGACTCAATCATGCATATATTTATTGACTCACCCTATTATTTATTGAGCATCTTGTATGTATATCATGTATGGGGTTAAGTGAATCCTGAGGGGACTATGCTGGGCAAAATTAAGGACTTTTTTTTTCATGGGGCTTACAAGTTATTCATCTGTAAAAAGGCATACTGGGAACTACCTGGTAGTCCAGATGACACCACACTTTTGTAGAAACTGAAGAGGAACTAAGGAGCCTTTTGATGAAGGTGAAAGAGGAGAGTGAAAAAGCTGGCCTAAAACTCAACATTCAAAAAAAGAAGAGCATGGCATCCAGTCCCATCATTTCATGGCAAATAGATAGGGAAACAATGGAAACAGTGACAGAGTTTATTTTCTTGGGCTCCAAAATCACTGCAGATGATGACTGCAGCCATGAAATTAAAAGACGCTTGCTCCTTGCAAGAAAAGCTATGACCAACCTAGACAGCATATTAAAAAACAGAGACATTACTTTGCCAACAAAGGTCCGTCGAGTCAAGGCTATGGTTTTTCCAGTAGTCATGTATGGATGTGAGAGTTGGACTAGAAAGAAGGCTGAGTGCCGAAGAATTGATGCTTTTGAACTGTGGTGTTGGAGAAGACTCTTGAGTCCCTTGGACTGCAAGGAAATCAAACCAGTCAATCCTAAAGGAAATCAATCCTGAATATTCATTGGAAGGACTGATGCTGAAGCTGAAGCTCTAATGCTTTGGCCATCTGATGCAAAGAAATGACTCCTTGGAAAAGACCCTGATGCTGAGAAAGACTGAAGGCAGGAGGAAAAAGGGACGACAGAGAATGAGATGATTGGATGGCATCACCGACTCAATGGACATGAGTTTGAGCAAACTCATGGAGATAGTGAAGGACAGGGAAGCCTGGCGTTCTGCATTCCATGGGGTTGCAAAGAGTCGGACACGACTGAGCTACTGGACAACACCAGTGGTTAGGACTCTCTTACTGCTGAGGGCCCAGGTTCAATCCCTGGTGGAGGAATTAAAATCCCACAAGCCGTGCAGCTTGGTCAAACGAAACAAAGCCAAATAGATGTAGTAACACTGGGATGACTAGATATCCATGGGCAGAAGAATGAATCTGGATCCCTATCTCACACCATATAAGAAAATTAACTCCGAACAAATGAAAAATCTAAAAGTGAAAGCTAAATCTATTAAGCTCTTGGAAGAAAGCATAGGCTCAAATCTTTGTGACTGTGGATTAGGTAATGGTTTCTTGGCTATGAAACCAAATGCACAAGTAATAAAAGATAATACAGATAAATTGGACTTCACCAAAATTTAAAACTTTTGTGCTTCAAAGGACACCATCAAAAAAGTGAAAAGATGCCAAGATACGAAATGGAAGCAACCTAAGTGTCCATCAACAGATGAATGGATAAAGAAGATATGGTATGTATGCACAGTGGAATATTACTCAGCCATAAAAAGAGTGAAATTTTGCCATTTACAGCAACATGGATGGGCTTGGAGGGCATTATGCTAAGTGAAGTAAGTCAGGCAGAAAAAGATAAATACTAGACATCGTTTACCTGTGAAATCTGAAAAATACAGCAAACTAGTGAATGTAACAAAAAAGAAGCACACTCACAGATACAGGGAACAAATCAGTGGTTGCCAATGGGGAGAGGGAGTTAGGAAGAGATAATATAAGGACAAAGGTTAAAGAGGTACAAATTATTACATATAAAATAAATTATAAGGATACACAGCACAGGGCATATAACCAATATTTTATAATAACTGTAAATGGAGTATAACCTTTTTTAAAAAAAAGTGAAAAGATAACCCACAGAATGAGATGAAAATACTTGTATGTCATTGATCTGTTAAGGGGGTTGTATCTAGTAGGATATACTAAGAATTCTTACAATTCGGTAATAAAAAGACAAACCGAATAGGCAAAGGATCTGTATCAACATTTCTCCAAAGATATACAAATAACCAATAACCACATAAAAAGATTCTCAACATCTTTAGCCATTAGAAAAACACTTACATAAACCCACAATGAGATACCACTTTACACCCTCTAAAATAGCTAGAATCAAAAAACAGATTGGAAGGGCTTCCCCCGGGGGTCCAGTGGTTAGGAATCCACTTTCCAATACAGGGACACTGTATTCCAGCCATGGTCGGGGCAACTAAACCAATGTGTCACAACTACCAAGCCGGTGAGCTCTAACAAAATACCCTGCATGACGCAACAAAGGTCCCGAGTGCCTTCAACCAAGACGCGACACAGCCAAGTAAATAAATAAATAAAAATCAAAGCATAATAATAGTTCTTACCCCATAGGGTCATTGTGAACAGTAAATGAGATGAATTTTGGCTGATGAAATAGCTAAAACAACATCATTTATCAACCAGGCCTGGAGAGGGGTGTTTGGAATGCGGGAGGGACACTTAAGCTTTGTACTTTATTTATCTATTGTCTAGATTTTTAAACTGGTACATTTTTGTAATTCAAAAATAAAGCAGTTAAGAGCTGCTTATTCCTGTGTTACTGATTTATTCAAGACTTAACATCCACAGAGAAGTGCATGAGGATTGAGAACAACGTTCTATTCTTGACTTCTGTTTGACCTTCTGTGTTTGTGTAACTTTTTCCAGATTTCGTCAGCTTTGCTTACCTTTCTCCCCCACTGCCCCTCAATTTGCTTAAGTCCATTAGTCACAAAATTTTAAACCTCCCCATCAAATCCCTGGATCCTCTGAATCAGCCCAAGAAAGACCCCAGATCCCACACGGGGCGGAGGGCCTTGCCTATTCCTGGCCAGTGTCCTCTGAACTCCTCTTACCCATTTTTATCGCCTTCCCCATACCAAGCCCTCCTAGAGATCTGATTTAAAGCCTCTCACTTTGCAAACAGAGAGGTCTGCTCTTCCAGGAGGCCAGAGCTGGCTAGTAGTCTGGCCGGAAGTCAGTTTCCTGGGTGGGAGAACACTGGCTGAAAGCCAGACGGTTGACGTCACCTGGTCCAGATGGCGGACACCATTGCCCAATCAGAGGAAATTGATGCCGGCAACACATTTCTCTATGACTGTCTTCCTCCATTCAGAAAAGCATTTTCCTCGACAGGAAGCAGCTGAGTAGGAGTGGAAAATGCCCTGGCCTTTGAACCATGCGGCATATTGATCATGAGGCTGGCCGTGGCACTGACTGACAAATGAATGTGAGACCCGACACTGGACTCAGGGCCAGAAGACTCAAGTCTGGGTCTCTGCCACCTAAATTCTAACCTTTGACAAATCACCTCGGTAGCTTTTCTGAGCTGTGAGTAATAATACCCCCTCACAGAAGCTACTGTTGCATGTCTGGAATGAGGTCATCCATGTGAAAGATTTCATAAACCTGAAGCAGGATGTCAATACATCATCATTCTGCCTTCCAGAGGGCAGAAGACCCTGAGGAGGCAGGCTGATCCAGGAGCCAGGCAGCCTACACCAGAATGTGCAGCCGGGACACATAATTTAAACTCTCTGTGCCCAGTTACCTCGTGGTCACAATGGGGGATGATACGAATACCCACCTCATCACAGGCTTGCCAGGAGGGTGAAGTACCTACTCCACTTGGAGCACATAGATCATCTCACAGCTATGGCAGTGCTCACCAAGACTTAGCCGGATAATCCTTCCCCAGGCCATCTTTTGCACCCGCAGGCCCTGACCTGGATGTTCAGCCCAATCCCAGGAGATCTCATGAAAAGAGATCCTGGGAATTCCCTGACTGCTCAGTGGTTAGGACTCCATGCTTTCACTGCCGAGGGCTCAAGGTCAACCCCCGTTGGGAAACTAAGATTCTGCAAGCCTCTTGGCATGGGCCCCTCCCCCCAAAATGAGGGGGATTCTACCCCCACCCACAGTCCACACAGCAGGCAGAGCTCTTTAACTGAAATCTAACCGTGTCACTCCTCTGTTTCACCACCCAAATCTACCCCAGCCCCACCCTCGCACCCAGGTAGACACCAAGCCCTGGTGATAGGCCCTTGAGCCCTCTCCAGCATCTCCTCTTGCCTGCTGCCTCTCATCAAGGGTTCAGCAACACCAGACTGCCTGGCACGTCTCACCTCCACTAGCTGGTCCAGCCTGCCTTCCCCAGCCCTGCTTTGCCAACTCCTAGTTACCTTTTGAGCTTTCCTGGTGGCCCTTTAAAACTCTCAGATTCATGTCTCCCAGAAAGCCCTTTCTGACTTTCCTGAGCAGAGCCGGGTGCCCCTTCCGCTATGTTCCTAGCAGGCACTTCCATCACTGCACAGGCCAAACTGTACCCTAACTGTTCAGGTGACTGCTTCACACCAGCCTGGGGGATCCTTGAAAGGAAAGGCCAGCACTGGGTCTTGCTCATCTCAGTAAACTCAGCATGCGCACAGTGCCAGGCACACAGTAGGTGATCAGTAATGGTTGAGTGGAAAGACTGATGAATGGATGACCGGGAACTAAGAGAGTACCAGTCCGCTTGGCCATGCTGCATGACTTGCGGGATCTGCCAGGGACTGAACCTGGGCCGTGGCAGTGAGAGCATGGAATCCTAGCCACTGGACCTCCAGGAAATTCCGACGTTCAGCTACCTTAACAGATGATGCTGTTTGCCTGGGTTTGGGATGAACATCTTGGAACAGATACAGTTTCCATTCTCCTCAACCACTATTTTTCTCAGAATCACCCGTCTGTGTCTCAGGCACCCTCTGCACCTATCCCTTTTCCCTGCTCTTATGCTTGGCCGCTCCTTCCTTAACACCTTGTTTCTCCTCCTTGTTCTGTGTCATATATCTAGACCCTTTGCTGCTTTGTATTATTTTCCTTTCATCTTTCATTTGTGCTTGAGTGGTGGAGTGGTGGTCTCTGTTCTCTTACCTCTTATCAAGCATTCTGGGCTGTTTAAGAGTTTCCCTGGGCTCATGACTCCTCAGAAAGGAAGAAGGAGATTTTGAAAGGAAGGAAATCAATCCTTATTATGTGTCCAGAAGTCCCACACGTTTTATTTCATATAATCTTAGTAATAAGCTTATAGCATGGCATGTCATTCAAAGAAGCTAGGTTATGCTTCTGTAACAAAGAACCTCAAAATCTCAGTGGTTTTTCACAACAAGGATTTATCTATTGCGTTTATACAACCCACTTATCGATGGTGGGTTGACTGAGGCTCTGCTCTGAGCCATCGTTGCCTAACCTCAGGGCCCAGGATGACAGCATGTGCGTGCTAAGTAACTTCAGTCATGTCTGACTCTTTGCAACCCTGTGGACTATAGCCCGTCAGGCTCCTCTGTCTGTGGAATTCTCCAGGCAAGAATGCTGGAGTTGGTTTCCATGCCCTCCTCCAAGGGCTCTTCCTGACCCAGGGATCAAACTGGCATCTCTTATGTCTCTTGCACTGGCAGGTGGGTTCTTTATCACTAGCACCACCTGGGAAACCCCTAAGGATGACAGAGCAGCCGCTACCTAGAACATCGCCATTTGCCGTCGTAGAGGGGGAGAATGTGGAAAAGCACAGCATATGCTAGCTTCTAACACTTCCATGTAGAAGGGACACATTTTAATTGGTCACATAACCATTCCTTAATTGGTAGGAGTTAAATGACAAACTCTAAAAGATGATGCTGTGAAAGTGCTGCACTCAATATGTCAGCAAATTTGGAAAACTCAGCAGTGGCCACAGGACTGGAAAAGGTCAGTTTTCATTCCAATCCCAAAGAAAGGCAATGCCAAAGAATGTTCAAACTACTGCACAATTGCACTCATCTCACATGTTAGCAAAGTAATGCTCAAATTCTCCAAGCCAGGATTCAACAGTAGGTGAACCGTGAACTTCCAGACAGTCAAGCTGGCTTCAGAGGAACCAGAGATCAAATTGCCAACATCCATTGGATCATCAAAAAAGCAAGAAAGTTCCAGAAAAATATTTACTTCTGCTTTGTTGACTACGCCAAAGCCTTTGACTGTGGATCACAACAAACCGTGGAAAATTCTTCAGGAGATGGGAATACCAGACCATCTGACCTGCCTCCTGAGAAATCTGTATGCAGGTCAAGAAGCAATAGTTAGAACTAGCTAGACATGGAACAACAGACTTGTTTCAAATGGGGAAAGGAGTACGTCTAGGCTTGTATTGTTACCCTGCTTATTTAACTTATGTGCAGAGTACATCATGAGAAATGCTGGGCTGGATGAAGCACAAGCTGGAATCAAGATTGCCAGGAGAAATATCAATAACCTCAGATATGCAGATGACACCACCCTTATGGCAGAAAGTGAAGAAGAACTAAAGAGGCTCTTGATGAAAGTAAAAGAAGAGAGTGAAAAAGTGGGCTACAAACTCAACATTCAGAAAACTAAGATCATAGCACCTGGCCCCATCAGTTCATGGCAAATAGATGGGGGAACAATGACAGACTTTATTTTGGGGGGCTCCAAAATCACTGCAGATGGTGACTGCAGCCATGAAATTAAGAGACGCTTGCTCCTTGGAAGAAAAGTTATGACCAACCTAGACAGCATATTAAAAAGCAGAGACATTACTTTGCCAACAAAAGTCTGTTTAGTCAAAGCTATGGTTCTTCCAGTAGTCATGTATGGATGTGAGAGCTGGGCTATTAAAAAAGTTGAGTGCTGAAGAATTGATGTTTTTGAACTGTGGTGTTGCAGAAGACTCTTGAGAGTTCCTTGAACCTCAAGGAGACCCAACCAGTCCATCCTAAAGGAAATCAGTCCTGAATATTCATCGGAAGGACTGATGCTGAAACTGAAACTTCAATACTTTGGCAACCTGATGCAAAGAACTGACTCATTTGAAAAGACTCTGATGCTGGGAAGAAAGATTGAAGGCGGGAGAAGAAGGGGACAACAAAGGATTAGATGGTTGGATGGCATCACCAACTCAATGGACATGAGTTTGAGCAAGCTCTGGGAGTTGGTAATGGACAGGGAAGCCTGGTGTGCTGCAGTCCATGGGGTCACAAAGCTTCTGACACAACTGACCGACTGAACTGAACTGAACTGAAATGATGTGGCAACGTGCAGTCTTCCTAGGAATCTGGAAGGGGAGAGAGACTCACCTATTGGTGAACAGTCCTGATAACATGGTGTATATTCCTGTCTCCATTTTACAGATGAGGTTGAGGCACAGGAAGGTTATTTGTTCAAGGACCTGTAGTAAATGTCAAGGGAGCTGGGCTGAACCCATGCCTTTTGATTCCTGGGACTGTGTCCTTGCCACTCCACTGGAGGTTCAGTTCCGTTCAGTCGCTCAGTCATGACTGACTCTTTGTGACCCTGTGGACTGCCGCACACCAGGCTTCCCTGTCCATCACCAACTCCCAAAGCTTACTCAAATTCATGTCCATTGAGTCAGTGATACCATCCAACCATCTTATCCTCTGTCGTCCCCTTCTCCTGCCTTCAATCTTTCCCAGAATCAGGGTCTTTTCAAAAGAGTCAGTTCTTCACATCAGATGGCCAAAGTATTGGAGTTTCAGCTTCAGCTTCAGTCCTTCCAATGAATATTTAGGATTGACGGGCTTGATCTCCTTGCAGTCCAAGGGACTCAAGAGTCTTCTCCAACACCACAATTCAAAAGCATCAGTTCTTCTGTGCTCAGCTTTCTTTGTAGTCCAGCTCTCACATCCATACATGACTACTGGAAAAACCATAGCTTTGACTAGACAGACCTATGTTGGAGGTTCTAGGGTGCTTAAGCCTTGTCTACCATTTTCTACCCAGTCTTTGGACTCTGCTATGAAGCTTGATTGGTTGGAATGCCAGAGGCCAGATGGCATCTGCCTCTCATCTGGTGAGGGGCAATGGAATCTCTCCCCAATGTGCGGTTTGGAAGACTTCTGATTTCGAGACAATAACCAAGTAGGTCACAAAACTTGGAGCACTGTCATTAGAAACCTTCTAGACAAAGTTAGTCTGGGTGATAGAAGTCAGAATAGCAGTTCATTTAGAGGCGGGCAAGTCAGAGGTTTTGCATATTGACTAGATAGAGGTTCCAGGGAAACTTCTGGGGCGATACTATCTTGATCTAGATGGTGGTTAAATGGGTGAAGACAAATGTAAAAATTTATCGAGCTGCACACTCAAGGTTTGTACACTTTGCTATGTGTCATTTACATCTCAAAAAAGATGAATAATACAAAAGAAATATTCTGAAAAAAATATTATTCATCAAAATAAAAGTATTTACCATGCCAAAGATCCAGCTAATAGAATGAAAAGACAAGGGACTGAGTGGGAGAAAATATTTGCCAGTCACATATTCAACAAAGGACAAGAAATTCTCAAAACTCAACAGCGAGTAACAGACAACCCAACTTTAAAAGTAGGCAAAAGACTTGAATAAACACTTCAACAAAGAGGATAAGAGGAAAGCAAATAAATACAGAAAAAGTTGTTCAATCATTGGCCACTAGGGAAACGAAATTAAAACCCGGATGAAATACCACTACAGACCTATTAGAGTAACAAAAATAGGGAAATACTGACAGCATTGCCAAGTGTTAGCAAGAAGGCAAAGCAACAGGGACTCTCGTTCATTACTGGTGGAGCACAAACTCATACTCTGGAACATAGTTTGGCAATTTCTCCTAAAGTTAATACACTTACCATACAAGTCAATAATCCACTAGGGATTTACCTGAGAGAAATAAAATAAACTAAAAATAAAAACCTATACACTATCTGAAAACTAAAGAAGAAAAAAAGTTTTTTAAGAGAAAAACATCCTATACACTATATACTCAGAGCAACTTTATTTGTAATTGCCAAAAACTGGCTAAAATGGGTAAGCACCTCACTTGACTTATTCATATACCATGGCATACTATCCAGAAACAAAAACAAATTATTCATACATGCAACAGCTTGGAGGAATCTCAAAGGCATTATGCTGAGTGAAAAAATCTGGTCTCAAAAAGGTTACATGCTATATGACTCCATTTACGTGACATTTTAAAAAAGACAAAACTAAAGTGAGGAGACTAGATCAGAATAGCAAGAGATGTGGTGCAGGGGCGGGGGGAATATGTGGCTACAGAGGGGAAGCAGAGGGGAGTTTGGGGGGCAGTGGAGCTGCTCTATATCTTGATGGTAGTTGTGATTTGACTGCAAATCTGGGGCCCATGGAGCCCCATCTCCTTTGTTCACTCCTCCATCCTCAGTGCCTGGAACTTAGGGATGGGGTACGTGCTCACGGACACAGTGAAGGAATGTTCTGGCTCCAGCCCTGATTCATCTTGGCATCCTTTGCAGACTACTCTATATTTAGCTTGCTCTCCGGCTGCCTACTGGACAGGCTGCGGCTGGAAGGCATCACCAGCCCCTCTTCACAGCCCAGGCCTGGTTCACAGGATCAGCCCTCCTGGAAAGCAGAGTCTCCAGCTGTCCTACAGTCTGAAATCTGTAAATATTAGCGATCTGAGGAGTTTATTGTTGCTGCTGATTTAATTTTCTTTTTTTTTAACCATGCCACACAGCATGCACAATCTTAATTCCCAACCAGGGACAAAACCCACACCCTCTGCGGTGGAAACATGGAGTCTTAACCACTGAACTAGCCAGGGAAGTCCCCATTTTCGTTTTTGAAGTACATTTTTACTGTAAAAATAACATTTGTTCAATGTTTAAAAGAAACCTCAGTCTAAAAAAAAAATGTAGTCCCAGTACTAGTTCTTTCTCCACCTATATAGAAACATGTCTATGTATGTAAGCGTGTATAGAGGGAGTTCTCTGGTGGCTCAGATGATAAAGAATCTGCCTGCAACACAGGAGACCCCAGTTTGACCCCTGGATCAAGAAGATCCCTTGGAGAAGGGAATGGCAACCCACTCCAGTACTCTTGCCTGGAGAATTCCATGGACAGAGGAGCCTGGTGGGCTACAGTCCACGGGGTTGCAAAGAGTCAGACATGACCAAGCAACTAATACACACAAGCATGTATATCCTGATAAATGTAATGGATATGAATGAACTGATCCACAGCTCTCGGGGCTCATATAATGTCCTATTTCTTTGTGGACTCATACCAAGTCTGGCTTCAACCCTGACCGTCATTGATGGTATTTTAGTGTCTGACAGTCTTCAGACACCCTGCCGTGGATCAAACAAGGAAACCAAGGTTTCTGCAGTTCTCAGGACACAGATGAGATTCTTCTCCTCTGACCATGTGGTCAGCATCATCTTATTCCTTACCCAGGCCTCCGGGGTCCATCAGAAACAGGCCACAAGTCTGACCTGGGTAATTCCTAATCAGCCAAGCACACCATCAGCAAAGCCAGGAGAGGGGAATAAAAACATCAACTTGGAAATAATTTGGTATTCAAGACAAAGAAGAAAAAGGAAGAGGAGGAGATAGAGAACAAGAAGGCATCAAAGAACTCCGGCATCTAGGAAAAATCACATAGTACATCCTAAAATCTGTCTTGGTTTTATGCAGTTCTTTTCATTTTTAATTACACTGGGACGAGGGGCACCACAGCAGTTTCTGTTTGTCCACCGTCTGGATCTGGCCTGGCCTGGGGCGTGGGAAGCGGTTGTTGTAATTCTGAAAACACCCAGTGCAGTTCTTGCCGAAGCTGACAGCCAGTCCCATCAGAGAGGTTGCCCTTGAAAAGGCCCAGCTCTCCACATGCTCAGGAGAAACTGAGTCCCCAGAGGTCCAAGAATCAGCCAAGAAATAGCCTACTAGAAATGTTTCTTGGATGGAGAAACCTACAATGGTCATAGTGCAGGAGAATTAAAGAAAAGACAGGATTCTCCTGAGAAATTTTAGTCCACTTTAGAAAACCAAACGCATATACTATATGAGAAACCCTTTGAGGACAAGGCAGGCCAATGGATACTTACGGAGCATCTACTCAGAAAAGCTAGTATTTGCTGTTGCCCACCCCACAAGGTGTCAGCCTCCCTTCTCAGACCAGACAGCCAGCACCTTCCAAAACCAAGGCCTGCATTGGTGTGGGCTTCCTACCCACCCAGCCTGATTCTTCCCTTTCTTTCTGAAACACACACACACGTTCAAACCCCTTAAGGATCAGGAATGGAGAAGGCAGTGGCACCCCACTCCAGTACTCTTGCCTGGAAAATCCCATGGACAGAGGAGCCTGGAAGGCTGCAGTCCATGGGGTCGCTGAGAGTTGGACATGACTCAGTGACTTCACTTTCACTTTTCACTTTCATGCATTGGAGAAGGAAATGGCAACCTACTCCAGTGTTCTTTCCTGGAAAATCCCAGGGACGGGGGAGCCTGGTGGGCTGCCGTCTATGGGGTCGCACAGAGTGGGACACAACTGAAGTGACTTAGCAGTAGCAAGGATCAGGAAACCCACAACTTCAAGGACACAAAGTCCTGACAATGCAGAAGAGGAAGAGAAGAATTCCTTTATTCCTTGTTAATTCTCAATAGATTATTGTTATAATAAATACATAATAAGTGGTCTTGCTATATATAACATATTTACTTAAATTTTCTCATTTCTTCAAATATGATGCCTGTTGGGAAAGTTATTGTGGGGGAGATCAACTAATAATCATTTATGAAATGTTTCTTGGATGAAGAAACCTACAATGGTCATAGTGCAGGAGATTTAAAGAAAAGACAGGATTCTTCCGAGAAATTTTAGTCCACTTTAGAAAACCAAACGCATATACTATATGAGAAACCCTTCGAGGACAAGGCAGGCTAATGGATACTTATGGAGCATCTACTCAGAAAAGCTAGTATTTGCTGTTGCCCACCCCACGAGGTGTCAGGCCCTGTACTAGTTCCCTGGATACTGCAACCATCCTGATGGAGATGCTTCCTGCACAGTGAAGCTCCGAAGGACAGACATGAGACAAATAGAAATGAGGCGGTGACTCTTCTAAAAGGTGAAAATAAGTCGCCATAGGAATACAGAGCCAGAGGACAAAACCCAGGATGGGGTATCAGGGAAGACCTTCGTTAGGGACTGCCGTTTAACTGAGACTTGCAAATGACAATCCAAAATAGAGAGACATCAGAGCTGGGGGAGGGGAAGCTGAGTTTATTGCTTATCTACAGGGGAGAGCCATGTTCTTCAAGAAGTCAGTTCAGTGGGTCTCCCTAAGAAGAAACTGAAAGGCCAAAATATAGACCCAGAAGGAGGAAGCTCACCAATAAAACAGGAATCGAGTTCTGGTCTGTGACTCACAAAGGAAGCTGTCCATGCCACCGTCTTCAGTTCTTAGTTCTCAAGAGTATGTGATTCTCAAAGAGGTCCACGTCAGATCCCGTGATGCCTCGATGGACTTGGGCCAAAACGGGGCAAAACCATATCTGCTTATTGCAAAGCTAGATCGATTTTTCCTCACAAAGACCCAATAGAAGTGGAGCAGGCAAAGGAAGGAAGGAGGGAAGGTGATAGAAGGCTTAGATATCCAAGAGATATGGACATATTTGAGGAACCAAGAGAAACTCAACTTACAGAAGCAGGAAGGCAGAGATTCTACAAGGTAAATGCATTACCAAGGACAAAATAAAACAATGGCGTCACCTCTCCCCAAGGTTTAGGGACCCTTCCTCTATGTGTTACTCAATACCATCAGTCATCATGTACTTAAAGATGTACTAGAATGTTCCACTTACTGCCCTGTGGATCCCCTGAAGGAGGGCATGGCACTCCACTCCAGGATTTTTGCCTGGAGAATCCCATGGACAGAGAGCCTGAAGCCTGGAGGGCTACTGTCAACAGGGTCACAAAGAGTCAGTCACTTAGCATTCCTTCAAAAGGCTAAGCGTTCTTTGAGGGCAAGAACTGGGTATCCTGTACCTGGAGTCAGATCAGGCCTATGGTAACTGATTCGCTGTATTTGTGAAATTGACTATTTTACAGCGCTGAGAGGACAGATACACAGTAATTCAAGAAGGCCTCTTGGTGCCAGGTGTTGTGTTTTTCTTTGTATCCAGGGCACTGTGGTAGATGCTAGGGTTGTCTGAATAAACAAGAAAGCCAGTCATGGACCTTAAATCAAGTGGCCAAGACAGACGTTAAACACAAGAGGACAAAAATTATGGTTTATTTCTAGCTGTGGTAAGTGCTACAAGGAAAAGTACTGGGTATTGTGAACACGTAATAGGGAGACTTAACTGAGAGAATGACCTTTATGATAGTAAGGGTGAGTTGATTGACTCACAGAACTAGGAGGTGAAGAAAGAAAGAAGAGGAGAGGAGGAGAGAGGGAGAGACTTTAGGGGTAATAAAAAGGAGCAATACAGGTACATGAAGGCCTGAAGGGGGAAGGACTGCTGGTGAGAATACTGGAAGGAAATCCACTGGAATGGGAACATTAGCTACATTGGGATTGTGGAATTTGGGGTACTTATTTTCTTTAGCATGTACACATTTTGCATTTCACAGATTTTCCACAACAAACACGCATTATTTTAATCATCGGAGAGGGGCGGGGTTGGGAAGGGAACATTGTAAGTTTAAACAAAATAATAAAGGATGTGGGGAGAATGGGTGTCATGGAAGAAGGGGCACATTCCAGAGGGACTAGTGACTTAAGCGGTGAGTAATCTGCCTGGGGGAGAGCAACAAGCACGTTGATGGGGCTGGAACAAAGGAGCAGGGGTGACTCACAAATGATACAGTCAAAGCCGGTCCACCAAGGTCCACGAAGGTGAGGCCACACAGTTGGAGGTGATATGAAAAGTCACAGTGAGCTCCCTTCAAAGGGCATGAGCAGGGAGAGTAAGCACTGTAGCCGAGGCGAGCAGGATGGGGGAGAAACCTGAGACAGAAGGACCCTAAGTGGTCCCTTCGGGGCTGGTGGGTGACAGTGGAGATCTGGTGAGGCCAGTAGTCCTACAACATGGGGTAGATTTGGTCTTCTGCCACTTCCCAGGCACCAATGGCTTAGGCTGTCCCATGCTTTCTGCCCAAAAGCAGAAGGGGAAACTGTGGTTTCCAAAGATCCTTCCTGATCTGCAATCTCTCAGAAATAAACTGTTAGCCTGGAGACATTTCTAAAGAGATAAAGTCAAAGATCGGTGTGAGAGGGTGGGGGTGGCGGGGCACAGGCAGGATTTGGAAACTTGGGGCCTGATACAAGTTCTAAGATCTGTTCCACCCACTCCTGATCTAGATAAGCATTCCCTCCACCCACACTTGATACTTGGCCAGAATTTCCTCCTGAGCCTGTGATGCAGTTGAGGGCTGGGATGTGAGTTGGAGAGGGGACGGAAATTGGCTCCCTTCTCCCCTCCAAACTGGACCTACCAGAACTGCCTCAGCCACTTCCATTCAGGCTATCACCCGCCTCTTCCCATGAAGTTGCCTCAGATCACCATTTGACTGTCCCAGCTCTTGGCATCTCCACTCACCCCACAGTCCTAACGTGAGTGCTGCCCAGTTAGAGAGACGAGGACCAAATGGCCTTCTATCCAGCTCGGAAGCTGAGTGCAGCACGAAGGTCTGTGACCTAGCCCTTACCTGCTCTCATGAGAAAAGAGATTCACTATCACATTAAATGAAGGTATGAAATCACCATGCTAAATCAGTGTATCAAATGCAGGATTGGCCAGTCAGCAGCTTGAGGGATCTCTATCCATAGCCCTGTAATTGGCCCTGGGCTACTGTAAGGATGGAGCAGGCAGGGGCACTAAAGGGACACTTCTGCTGTTTGGAGGCATCAAATTCTTAACAAAATAGCTTCAACCCAGAAGACCTGGGTTCACATCACAAGCTGAGCTCTTGCTGGCTGAGTCATCTGAGGGGTAGACCACTTACCCTTCTAAGTCCGTTGGTTTCTTCAACTGTGAAATGGTCATGATAGCTAGTTTAGGATCAAGTGATGTGGCATTTGAGAAAAACAGACTTAAAAAGAGTTCTTCCTTCCACAAGATCAACTGCAGGCCTACTATTCCTCAAAATGTTCAGGATAAAAGATTAAAAAAGACAATAGTAACAGGCCAGACCCCTGCCCTCAGGAAGTTCCTCCAGTTTTTATTATTACTGATGACTATTGACCGAGTGAGGAGGAGGCACTGGCACCCCACTCCAGTGTTCTTGCCTGGAAAATCCCAGGGACAGTGGATACTGGTGGGCTGCTGTCTATGGGGTCGCACAGAATCAGACACAACTGAAGGACGGAACAGCAGCAGCAGCATTGACCGAGTGGAGCCACCCATAAGAAGCAAATGGAGAACCCTGACAGAGGATGAAAGGTTGCATTTTCCAAAGATGTGTGTCCCTCCCCCTTGCTCATCTGGTCCCAGGACTGACACTCCAGGGTGAGTTCGTGTTCCTTCCCCATGAATCTGGGTGGGGCTGTGACTGCCGTAACCAATGGAATACGAGGAAAGCAATATGGATCATAATAAAGTGAGGTCATAGAAAGAACACAGTCCATGCCTGGTTCTCCTTCTCAGTAACCCAGACACCATGCAAGGGAAGCCCGATCTAGACCATGGGAAAGGAACTAAGGCCCCCAGGTGGTAGCCAGCATCCTCGGCTAAACGCTGACAGAAGGATCTCGCAGATGAAAGACCCCAGTCTCCAGGCATCCAGTCTCCCAGCTTCGACCGCAGACATCCTGGAGCACAGACAAGCCATGCACATCCCCCCTGCACTCCATCCAAACTCCTGATCCACACAACCCATAAAGGTAATGTTGGCTAAAAAGATACACAACGTGAGATTCTGATTAGTCACTAAGTTGTGTCTAACTCTTTGCAACCCCATGGACCATAGCCTTCCAGGGTCCTCTGTCCATGAGATTCTCCAGGCAAGAATACTGAAGTGGGTTGCCATGCCCTCCTTTAGGGGATCTTCCCGACCCAGGTATTGAACTCATGTCTCCTGCGTTGGCAGGCAGATTCTTTACCACTGAGCCATTAGGAAAGCACAATGTGAGAGTTGTGAGTTGTTTTATTTGGGTCAAAATGAGGATGACAGCCTGGGAGACAGCACCTCAGATAGCTCTTAGAGACTGCTCCAAAGAGGCAGTGGGGAAAAATCAATATATAAGATTTTGGTGAAGGGGGAGTTCAGTGTAATCAAACACTCATTTTACAAAAGGTATTCTGCTAGTCACAAGGAGCTGATGTCACCATGAAGGGATTTAGTGTTTTTCTAGACAGAAGGAGCTGCAAAGATTGGGATCATGAAATAAGTTCCTGAAAAATACAACTATCTAAAGACCTGTTCCACCAGTTTCCCTGGAGCACAGAGTGCCTCATTTTCTACCTTGAACTCTCTTCAGGGAGGGTCAAAGGTCAGCAGCCACAGCAGCACAGGCAGATGGCAAATGCCCTTGTTGATGTTCAGTCGCTGGCAAATGCTCTTGGCAAGTGCCAGTTAGTAGTTGACAGTAACAAAGAGTGTCATGCCCGCTAAATCTTGGGGTAATCTTCTAGGCCGTGTTAGATAATCAGATCATTTAGGACTAGCAGGAATGTTCAGTCCAATTCAGTTTCTCAGTCGTGTCCAACTCTGCAGCCCCATGGACTGCAGCACGCCAGGCTTCCCTGTCCATCACCAACACCCGAAGCTTGCTCAAATTCATGCCCATTGAGTCGGTGATGCCATCCAACTATCTCATCCTCTGTTGGCTCCTTCTCCTCCTGCCTTCAATCTTTCCCAGCATCAGGGTCTTTTCTAATGAATCAGCTCTTTGCATCAGGTGGCCAAATATGGGAGCTTCAGCATCAGTCCTTCCAAAGAACAGTCAAGATTGATTTCCTTTAGGATTGACTGATTTGATCTCCTTGCAGTCCAAGGGACTCAAGAGTCTTCTCCAACACCACAGTTCAAAAGCATCAATTCTTTGGTGCTCAGCTTTCCTTATAGTCCAACTCTCACATTCATACATGACCACTGGAAAAACCATAACTTTGACTAGATGGACTATTATCAGCAAAGTAATGTCTCTGCTTTTAAATATGCTGTTTAGGTTGGTCATAGATTTTCTTCCAAGAAGCAAGCGTCTTTTAATTTCATGGCTACAGTCACCATCTGCAGTGATTTTAGAGCCTGAATGGGCAATGTAGAAAAAAAAATTTTTAGTATTTATTTATTTGGCTGTGCCAGGTCTTATTTGTGGCTTGAGAGATCTTTGATCTTTCTTGCAGGATATAGGATCTTTAGTTGTGGTATGTGGGATCAGTGATCAAATCTCAGCCCTCTGAGCAGCATAGAAATTGAAGGAGAAAGTGCCCTAGAGGAACTGAGTTAGTCAGATGGAATGGCGTTAAATGTGGAAAGCATTACTAGCCTTGACCACGTGGTTTCTAATTCTGTCCTGCTGTGAAATTGCTCCCTCAAAGGCCACCAACAAACTCCCAAATGACCAAACACCTCAGGCTTTTCTCCATACTCATTCTCCTTCAACTTCTTTCCTTGACTTCCCGTCAAAATATACAGTCAATTACCACACGGACGTGCTTCTCTACCCTTCTCTGCTTTGCTTTACTCATTGGCCCTTCTTATCCCTCCCACCTTCCTACTAGGCTGTAACCAATTTGCTTCCCAAAGGCTTGCTCCTCTCTCTCTAACCTTGGCTCTCAAAGAGCTCACTCCTTGATGAACGACCACCTGTGTGTAGAGTCTCCCAAGCCAGTATCTCCGTAACTAGTCCTATTCATCGACTGCACTCTTCTCAGTCACGTCCGAGTCTTTGTGGCCCCACGGACTGTAGCCCACCAGGCTCCTCTATCCATGGAACTCTCCAGGCAGGACTACTGGAGTGGGTTGCCACTTCCTACTTCAGGGGAATCTTCCCGACCCAGGGATTGTCTCCTGCTTTGGCAGGCAGATTCTTTACCACCAGAGCCACCTGCAAAGCCCTATTCATCAACATGATCTCCTATCTTGTATTTCTAGTTTCCTTCTGGTCATGTGTCAACACCTTATTTCTTTGCCCCCTTGAATCCAACACATCCAAAGTTGACCCTCTGTAATGGATTTCTGTCTGGGCCTCACCCAGATCCACTTTACAGCTGGTCTACTCATCCCCAGGAATCAGGCTTGTCTGATAATCCCACACAACTGTCTCCTTTTCTGGAGAGTTGACCTGGACCCAATGGTAGACAAGCCACTGCCCCCACTTACACACTTTGGACCGACATCCATCATTGACTACCTGATGCACGGCTGCAGACCACCAGCCCCCTCCCCTCAAGGTGGCGGTGGCTCTGAAGCAATTTGTGCCAGAGAATCTCCCTGTAGACTCAGATTACGGCTTAACCCACATCCTTGCTTGGATTCTTCCCTTTGTCATTTCATTCCCCTCACCCTTCTTCTCCTTCCCCTATCAGTCCTTTGGAGAAAATTTCCGTGCCAGGCTCTGCCTCTAGGTGACCCAGCCTAATACATCTATCAAGCCAGGTTCACTTGTTTACTTGTTTCTTGGCCACCCCACCCTGAAACTCTCTATCAGGTTAGCCATCAATCCTAACATATTTTCTAGCAAATGCCTCTCAGATGTATTTCTTCCTTCTCATTCCCACTGCCCCCACATAATCACCTCACACCTGGGTTGTAAAACTGGTCTCCTCTCCAACCTCCCTGCCCTTTCCTGTTTTTCCTCCCCCGCCCCGAACCTCACCAACCGGACTCACACGTAAATGCCAGATTAAAATCTCTCAGATGCCTTTGATCATGCAGCTCCCCTACCCCAAAGTTCACTGTGTCCTGTTTCTAATGGCACTAGATAAAGATTCTTTTGTCTGCTTTCCTGGACTCTCACTGAGATCTCGCTTTCACCTTGCTTATTTAACTTCATTTTCCAGTATTTCTAATCTTCTACTCCAGCTGGCGCCTTCAAAACTGCACAAAGCACACTTATTCCCATCACATTAGCGCCGCGCTCCCCTTTCTCCTATGCTTTCCCAAACCCTGCCCAGCAGTGGGAGGGCCAGCCAGCAGTCTCCCAGTATCCACCCTTCCCTTCCTCTCCGTTTCCAGCTAGGCACAGGGCTGCCTTGAGTAAGTAAGATATATCCCAGCCTCCCTTTGGAGAAGGAAATGGCAACCCACTCCAGTATTCTTGCCTGGAGAATTCCATGGACAGAGGAGCCTGGCGGGCTATAGTCCATGGGGTCACAAAGTGTTGGACACAACTGAGTGACTAACACACAGCCTCCCTTGCTGCTGGATATGGTTAAATGACTTTGCTTCAGCCTATTTCATAGAAGCAGAAACTCTGTGCTTCTGTCAGTGAATTTACAGAAAGGGATGTGTCTCTTTGCCCTTCTCTGTCCTACCGACTGGAATGTGGAGTTTGGGCAGCCATCCTAGATCATGAAGAAAAAAACCATGTATTCAAGACATAAGACAACAAAATAGAGCTTCTAGCCACGCCTGAACTGCCGATCTCAATCTAGACATTGCTTCTGTCAGAGAAAATGAACTTATAGCTAGTAAACCACTATTCTAATTTTTTGCCACTCACAGCTGAACCTAATCCTAACTGATACACATACTCAACTTTTCTGTTAAAGTTAGCCATAATGAGTTTCTATGGTTCGAGAGCAAAGGAAACCAAACACCAAGCAAGGAAGGTAAACGCTTTAGAAAAATTAAAGGAAGCTGAGGCAAAGTGCACAGGGCTTTAGAAAGATATTTCTAAATCTCTACTGGCAGGGAAGTGGCGACGATTATGCAAGGAGAACCTAGGCAAGCCCAGTCAACATGCAGGCTGGATTTCCATGCACTGCAGAAATTCTGAGCAGAGCTGACCTTGTATAAGTGAGTGCTTATAAGGTGGTTGAACTCCTATGCTGAGAAACATTTAACAACTGCCTGGAGGTTGGGGGGAGTCAAATTGGCTCCATTTCCAGTTTCCATGGTATAAATATTCTCATCAAGGTCACCTAAAAGCTACCAGTGTTATGGCAGTTAGCTCACAAAATTCATGAAAACATCACGATCTGCTCATGTGAGCTGGTTTGAGCTGGTATGTGCTGGCTCCAGCAAATGGACGAGGGGCAGGGGAGTTAAAATGGCAATTCACATAATTAATGTCACTAGGTGCCAGGCACTGTGAGAGGCATTTTACGTGTATTATCTTCCTTAATCTTTTTACTTTTTAAAGGGGTTCCCTGGTGGCTCAGTGGTAAAGAATCTGCCTGCGAATGCGGGAGACAGATTCGATCCCTGGGTCAGGAAGTCTTTTGGAGAAAGAAATGGCAACCCACTCCAGGATTCTTGCCTGGAAAATCCCATGGACAGAGGACCCTGGCGGGCTACAGTCCATGGGGTCACAAAAGAGTCAGACATGACTCACCTACTAAACAACAAGTATCCTTTAACTCAGCCCTAAGAGGTAAGGCCAAACTTCCCCAACCATCACTCTTTTGGGAGAAAAATTCCAGTATATTTATAAATAAATTCCATATATTAATATTTATATGTTTTCCACAACCCTAAAAGATACATTGGTCATTCCTATTGTGGATAATTAGAAAAAGTAGGAAATGAAGGTTAGGAAGGAAAAGTGGGGTAAAGAGGATGTTTTCTGGGTTTTGACAAGCAGCAATGACTTTCTCCTCCTCTTCTGACAATAGTCTTTGGATTTTGGGGGTAATTATCTGTGGGCAGTCCCACTGAGCTGTCAGTTCAGATGTCCTTTATTCCCTGGGCCCCTACTAAACCAGGCTAATCAGACTCTCTCTGCCAGAGTTTGAATGATGAACATGAATGTGAGGAATGGAAAAAAAGAAAAAACGAGTTGTCGTTCATTTCATCAGGTAGGGAGGGTGAGACTTGATTTCTGCTATGGAGTCCCAGGAGCTGCCCTGGTTCCTGTGCTCCCCGAGCCTAGCTCATTAGCCTTCCTTTGAGTCTGCGAGCTACTCAATATCCTCACAACACTCAGCTTTTCTAAGTTAGCCGTAATGGGTTTCTGTGGCTTGAAACCAAAGCAAACCAAATGCTAAGGAAGAGGGCAGAGGCTTTAGAAAAATTGAAGGAACCTGAGAGCACAGGGCTTCAGAAAGACATTCCTCAATCACTACTGGCAGAGAAATAGTTATGATTATGTAAGGAGAACGTAGGCAAGCCCAGTCAACTCGCAGGCTGGATTTCCATGCATTGTACACTGCAGAAATTCTGGGCAGAGCTGACCTTGTGTAACTCTGAGTGTTAATAAGGCATTTGAGCTGTATCATCAGTTGCTCATCACTGGGCCATTAAATAAAGGCAGCTCAAACTATTTCACATCTAGAGTATCCAAGTTACTCTGTGATTTTAGAATCACTGTGAAATACATGGGAGTATTTTTTTTTCTAATATGTTGATCATTTGGGTGGAGGACCAGTGACAAAACACAGACCAGTAAGCACTCTTAGGCAGCATTTTATCTTCTAGAAGGTAAAATGAACTTAAAATTATCTCATTTAAAACTATTAGCAGTGAAGAGCCTGGCAGGTTTCTGGTAGGGAAGCCAGGAGTTGTATTTGGGTTTGTGTGACTACTGGCATTTCTGCTAGTTCTACGCCCCACCAAAATTTTCCCCATCACCCTTTCTTGCAATGATCTCACCCTGCTCTGAATTCCTAAAATGCTTGCTTTCTGTCTCAACATTCCATTCATTTGATATTCAACACTAATTTGCTGGGTCTTCATATGAGGAAAAGTACTTGTTAAGCTCTAACATACCAAATAAATAATTGTTAGTTATTATGTTATTGTGTCTGTGCACATATTAGTGTATGTGTGTTGTGTGCTCACTCATGTCTGACTCTTTGCAAGCCTTTGAACTTTAGCTGGCTGGGCACCTTTCTCCCTGGGATTTTTCAGGCAAGAATACTGGAGTGGGTTGCCATTTCCTCTTCCAGGGAATCTTCTGGACACAGGGATTGAAAGTGCATCTCCTGCGTCTCCTACATTACAGGCAAATTCTTTACCACTGAGGCATCAGGGATGCCCATATTAGTGTGTACATATATTTTATATGTACACATATATGTGTACATATATGTGTACATATATAAAATATATACATATAAGTATACACTGTACATATATGTGTATAAGTATGTACAGTTTTATATATTACATGTTTGGCTCTTGTTTTCCCTTAACTAGACTATAAACTTCTGAAGGCCTGTTTATCCATCTGTCTGCCTTCTGCTGCTCACAACTGGATCACATTTGACAATCTACTGATGACCTGAGTGCAGAGAATAGCCTCCATCATTTCTGTGACCCTCGGCCACTTATCTCCATCGCCCTCCTGTGTCCTCTGGGGCCACTTCTGGGAGGGCTGGATGAGATAACGGGTGCAGAGCACCCTGGATTGGTTGGTTCCATGTGGCCTGTGAGAGAAAGAACTCAATTGCTTAGTTCCCCCTTCAACCTCTTTTCTTCCTTTTCGCAGAAGTTTGGGTCATGTATATGACCAGAAACACATTTCCCTTTTTCAATAATAGGTTTCTGAAGAAGTGGTTTCTAGACCTCTGAATGGGTGGTATGAGACATCATCTAAGGAGAACAGGCGGATGATGACAGCTTTAAAAGTACTGAAAGGAAATGAAAGCCATTCGCCATCAGCGAACGTTTTCACAGGGCAGCAGTTTTCTTTTCTCACTCCACTCGCCGTCTAGCCTGGCGCTGTCCAATAGAACTCTGTGATGATGGAAATACACTGTATCTGTACTTCCTGATATGATAACCACTGGCCTCCTGAGGCTATCGTACGCTTGAAGTGTGGCTGATGTGAATGAGGAACTGGATTTTAAATTGTACTTAATTTTAATCAGTTGAAATTTAAATAGCCACATGCTACCATATGGGACAGCACAGGGCTAAATTAAGAGAATCTGATTCTTTTTGTTCATTTATTCATTCATCATTCAACCAAAATCTTCTGAGTTTTGAGAATAAGTTAGGCACAGTACTCAGCCCCCACAGGGGCTTCAGTCTCTTATCTGGAAGAGCTCAACATTTGTTGGAGGAAACGATCTTTTGAGATGAACTTAAGACTTTCACGTGTCTTGTGGCTACACCACGTCCTCCTGAGAAAAGTAGCTGGAGATATCTTAGGCTAGGGTCACCCTGCGGATGTCCTTACCTCCCCTACTTCCCCTGCTGGGTTAGGATCTTTGCCCCAGCTAGACACATCTCCCAAGGGCTGGCAAGAGGCCAGTGATATAACCAGAGGTGAGACTACCCAACACGGCTGCCCAACAAGGTTGTTCTACCTTGGGGCATGTGTGCATAGCCCATTCAGAATTTGAAAGTGAGACCCAAGCAAGGAGGCAGACATGAGAGCACCGTGAAACCCCAAAGACACAAGAGCCAGAGCAGTGAGCCAGGCGATCATGTTAACAATGAGGACTGTTGAGAGGCAAGGAAGCATAGCGTTTGGCTGCTTTGTCTCTGGAGCCAACTTCCTGCAACTCAATGCCAGCTCTAGCCCTCATGGCTGTGCAGTTTCTGCGCTGTCTCCTCATCTATGAAATGGATATTGTAAAGGCCTTCTTCTGAGACTTACCACGAAAACTAGATGAACTAGAACATGAAACTGAACCCGAACATGGAACTGACTCTCCAGCTTCCACTCTCTGATCGATGTGGTACAATGCTGGTTTGTGGGATGAGCTAGAGTAGAGTTTGAATCTAACTCCCACTATGTAATCTTGAGAAAGTGAACTGCCTTATGGAACCTCTCAGTTTCCTCTTTGGTAAAATAAGGAGACAGACAATGATGACAGTGGGGGTTTGTGAAGGTTTAATGGATTGATTTCTCGGTAGTGCTCAGGACAGTGCCTGGGAGGCACTGTGTGGGCCCAAACAGCGTGGGCCCACGTTCCTTGACACTCTGTCCCGGGGAGTGCAGAGCCATGCGGCAGACACAGAGCTGCTTCAACAGCAGGGTGGCCCTCGCATCCACTGTGGCCTCCTGAGGACATGACAGGCATCTCAGGGCGCAGCAGGTTCCGGCCCATCCCTGTCCCCTGCATGTGAACCTCTTCCCTGACAAGGAAAACATTTTGACTTGGCAGATCTGATGCAAGAACTTACACCGGAGACATTTTGATGTAGTTTCTTAGAACAGCCCTGTTAGACTATAAAATGGCTAATGATGGCTATTTCTTTCTTTCTTTCTTTTTTTTTTGCTGCACCCCACAGCATGTGGGACTTCTCTAATCGGAGGGACCAGGGATGAAACCTATGCCCTCTGGAGTGGCAGCATGGAATTTTAACTGCTGGACCACCAGGGAAGCTCAGCCATTTCTTATAAAGTTAAATATATCCTGAGTTATACTACTCCTAGATATTTATTTAAGAGAAATAAAAACACGCATCCACAAAAAGAGTTGTATATGACTGACTGCTCATGGCAGTTTTATTTAGAATAGCCAAAACCAAGGGGAAAAAAAAACACAAAAATGTCCATCAATGGTGAATGAATAAGCCAACTATATCATACTATGAAATACTAGTCAGAAATCAAAAGGAAAGAACTACTGATTCAACCAAGAAAATGGATGAATCACAGAAATACTGAGCAAAAGAATCTAGACACAAAAGAGTGCCTACTGTAGTTTTATTTATATGACATTCTAGAATAGGCAAAACTACAGGCAGAAATCAGATCAGTGGTCACTAGGGGCTAGGAGTGAAGAAGGGCATGAGGAACGTTCTGGGGCGATGGAAATATTCTATATCATGATGGTAGTGGCATTTATACAACTATATGAGTATGTCAAAACTCATACAACTGCATTCCTAAAAAGGATAGATTTTACTGTAAAAGAAGCTGTATTTCAATATGTTGTTGTTGTTTAGTTGGTAAGTTGTATCTGACTGTTTGGCAACTCCAGGACCGTAGCCTGCCAGGCTTCTCCATCCATGGGATTTTCCAGGCCAGAATACTGGAGTGGATTGCCATTTCCTTCTCCAGGGGATCTTCCTGACCCAGGGATGGAACACAGGTCTCCTGCATTGGCAGGTGGATTCTTTATCACTGAGCCACCTGGGAAACCATATTTCAATATACTGGGCATTTTAAAAAAAAGAAAATGTAGGGAATTCCCTGTTGGTCCAGTGGTCAGGATTTGGCAGTGCCACTGCAAGGGGTTCAGGCTTAATCCCTGGTCGAGAACTAAGATTCCCCCATGACACGCAGTGCTTCCTCCAAAAAAGTACTATCATCAAGCACTACCAAGTTCTCTGTGAAAGGGTGCGAGTCATAGAGGCAGGATGAGCACCACCCACAGGGATGGGCTGAGACTATACTGTTCATACATTCCTTACTGACTCTATTTATTCGACTACACCAGGGCTCACTTGCAGCACTCGGGATCTTTGACCTTCGATGCAGCACATGGGGTCTTTAGTCACGGCGGGGGAACTCTTAGCTGTGGCATGTGGGATCAAGTTCCCTGACAAGTGATCAGACCCAGGCCCTGCATGGGGAACCCAGAGTCTTAGCTACATGACCACCAGGCAAGTCCCATTTTTACTGATTTGCTTTAAATGCTGACAATTTAATAACTTTAGAAGGCCTTGTCAAAAGGTCCCTGGCATCAAAATGGCTGCATCACAACACAAGTGCACTTCTAAGCAGTCAGAAAGATCTACAGACAAATGTCTTAATATACTGTGTTTGATGCTTCAAGACATTTTTATAAAGGTATTAATAGACGGACTGGTCTGCACCAAGGAGTCACCAGTGGGGTTTTCTCAGGAGGATGGAGAGAAAACAGCATGTGTGAAGGGTCTAATGGATGAGTCTGGCCTGAATGAGAAACAGTACAAAATCGTATATAGTGCCCTAGCTCAGGGCACAGGGAAAGCAACACGGGAGTTGAGAGAGAAGCCTGTAAAGCTGCCTGGATTCAGGATGGGAGGCCAGTGTCAGCCCCACCAGAGAGTCTGGAGACACTGAAGTCACCCACCCAGACACTGAATTGGTCCAGTCCATCTTTTCATAAGAAAGCTCTGGAGAATGCACAGAAGATGGAATGTAGGGAGAGGAGTTAGAAGCGTTCTCTGCAGCCCGTCCTTGTCATCATTTCCATTGAAATGAAATGTGCCTTTCTGGTTGTGGACTTTCTGAATACCAAAAGTGTTAGGTAAGTAGTTCTCAACCAGGGTACATCAGCCCTGAAGGTGGCTCAGCTGCCCAGTACTTTGGGACCCTCTGCTTTTCTCCTAAACTGGGGAACCCTCAGTCCCAAGCAACCTCTTCATTTAGGCTCCCAGGGTTAGCATCAGTTGGTCTGTGTGGGAGCTGCAGCCATCACAGGAGCAAACCCAAGTAGTCATGGTCTGCAGCAGAGATCATCAGAGTCAAGAGATGCAATGATATTTTCAGCCTCCCCTTGTGAGCAATCCCCTTCACTGTTGGGTGGTATTTCCAACCTGGGGAAACAAGTGAACAATGGTCTGGGAAGAGAAAGTGTCATAAAAGGGCCAGGGCCGCTGAGCCAGGATGACCGTAGTATGAGGCCCAGACACTCCCGGGAATCCGTGAGGTGATGGAGAGAGAACATGAGGGAAAGCAGGGCTACCGGCCAGCCAGGCCCAGCTTCCTCTTTCATGAGCTCATGGTCAAAGCCAGGCCAGACCAGGGGGTGCCAGAGATTGAGTGAGCTTGTTTTTTCCCTAACTTGGTTCTGAGTCACACAGGGCAACTTTCCTTCCCAGAAAACCGCCTCAAGGCTCACCCCTGGCAGCCGGTCAAGCCCCAGTCCTAACACGCGATCCTCTCCGCAGCTGTAAACGGGCTAGCACTAGCGGGGAGCATCCGCCCCGCCCGCGAGGCCTCTCTGGGAGGAGCGTGGGTCTCTCCCAATCTTCAAAGAAAAAGGGCCTATGGCCACTGCTTTGGAGCGAGCAGGGAGGCACGGCTGAATTTTGAACATACAGAGGAGACGCCAATGAATCACAGAGCTGCAGGGGAGGGAGGCCCCTAGGAGAGCCTTTAATCTTAAGCTCGACTTTACAGATCAACTCATGCGGTAAATACAGGGTGTCTGAAAAGGCAAGACAAAAGGGGAATACTTTATTTATTGCACTTCCTGCCCACCCCCCCACCACGATTATGTGGATAAGTCTTTCGGTCACATCGGACTCTTTGCGACCCCATGGACTGTAGCCTGCCAGGCTTCTCCATCCATAGGATTTTCCAAGCAAGAATACTGGAATGGATTACCATTTCCTTCTCCAGGGGATCTTCTCGACTCAGGGATTAAACCCAGGTCTCCTGCAATGCAGGCAGACTCTTTACCATCTGAACCACCAGGGAAGCCCATGATCATGGTTTGAGTTAAATCTCAATCATACACTCCAGTGCTGACACTGGAGCAGTGGATAGAGCAATATCCACATGAACAACTTTAACATTAATGAGTGAAAGAGCCCTGTGTTTCTAGCCTTTTCAGGCAGTCTATATTTCTTTAAACTTTTTATTTTGCATTGGGGTAAGCCGAACTGTGGTGCGGAAGAAGACTCTTGGGAGTCCCTTGGGCGGAAGATCAAATCAGTCAATTCTAAAGGAAATCAATATTCACTGGAAGGACTGATGCTGAAGCTGAAGCTCCAATACCTTGGCCACCTGATGGGAAGAACTAACTCACTGGAAAAGACCCTCATGCTGGGAAAGAATGAGGGCAGGAGGAGAAGGGGACGACAGAGGATGAGATGGTTAGATGGCATCACCAACTCAATGGACATGAGTATGAGCAAACTCCAGGAAATAGTGAAGGACAGGGAAGCCTGGCGTGCTGCAGTCCATGGGGTTGCAAAGAGTCAGACACAACTTAGAGACCGAACAACAAAGCCAATTAACAATGTTGTGATAGTTTCAGGGACTCGTATACATGGATCCATTCTCCCCCAAACTCCCCTCCCATCCAGGCAGCTGTATTGATCTAGAGACTGAAAACAGAATGATTAACAAGATGGATAAAGTCCTGCTCTCAAGGAATTATAATCTGGTTGAAAGGAAATTTGAGGCCAGAGAGAGGAGTCACAACCCTGGGGTCCTAGGAAGCCAGTGTTGGACCAGAACAGGGATGCTGGGTTCTTTACCCAGCTCCCCACTCTGAGCAGCTTTTGGGGAGGTTTGGCTGAGTGGGACTGGGCTGGGCCAGGCCAGGCTGGACTGCATCCAGGGCAGGGGATATCAAGGTGACCTTGGGGCTCCAGGCACCCCTGCCGTCCTTTTGCATCAGGGAAAACGGCCACGGCCTGATCTTGGCCCTCTTTAAGGCCCAAATGAAAGTCTTGGGGGTCATTTATTAAGTTGCTGGCTAGAACTCACCACTGCTCCCTACCACCACCATGCCTCTGGCAAGAACTGTTCTGGCTAGAATGTGTGTGCATGTGGCAAACAGGGAAAAGGTATTTACAGCCATGCTCATTGGCTGAAGAAAAGCTAGGAATGCAGAAGGCTCTGCTTCTCTGGAGAAAAGGAAGAGCTGCAAAACCTACTTGAAGTGGAGAGAGGGAGGGAAAGGTTAATGGAAAAAAAAGCTGTATCCTCTGATGATCTTGGTACCTGGAGGCTATTTTCCCATCCTGGTCTTCTGTTCCTGGGCTAGTTTATCACTGTCCATTTCAGCTCCAAAGCAGCTCCTCTTCCCTTAATCATAATGTCCACCATGGAAAAAGCACCTACATTGTGCCTATTCATATTGTTAATCCTTGAAACAACCTTAAGGCCAACTGACCCATATTTCAGTTAAGGAAACATTGTCAGAGAAGTTAAGTAGCTGGCCCAGCACCTTGTAGTTAATAAGTAACAGAGGTGGAATTTAAACCCACTTTCTTCAAATGCCACTAGATAACATATTCTTTTTGCTACCCCATGTTCCCCTTCTATCTTAAACCCATCTTAAGTCAACAAATAGTTATTGAGCATCTACTAAATGCCAGTGCAGCTGAGAGCTTTCAGTTTTTATTCCCTGACCCCAAGACCCTGCATCTATCCCTCTCCCCTTGTTTCTCTTTCTCAGAAGCTCCCACTTCCAAATATCTGTCTCCCTCTCCACTGCCCATTCTGCTTCCTTCCCATTACCTTTGTCCCCCATTCTAGCTGGCGGTCAGCAATGCAGCAGTATTCCAGTTGGGGTAGCAGGCATGACTCAATCTTATGTCACTCATAAAGGGTGAGGGGCACAGCTTTGCCATCCACCAACTGCACAGTTATTCCTGATTCACTGGCAGGTCACCCTGAGCCACAGTCTAGCATCCCCCAACTCCCTCTTTGAAGAGGAAATGTAGGGGCCTCTGAAGAGACACAGCTGTATAAATAGACACCTCTGGGGGTGTCTCCTCAAAGGAGATGGATTTAGGAATATTTATCAAGGGTTCCCTTCAGTTCAGTTCAGTTCAGTTGCTCAGTTGTATCCGACTCTTTGTGACCCCATGAATCGCAGCACGCCAGGCCTCCCTGTCCATCACCAACTCCCAGAGTTCAGACTCGCGTTCATCGAGTCCGTGATGCCATCCAGCCATCTCATCCTCTGTCGTCCCCTTCTCCTCCTGCCCCCAATCCCTCCCAGCATCAGAGTCTTTTCCAATGAGTCAACTCTTCGCATGAGGTGGCCAGAGTACTGGAGTTTCAGCTTTAGCATCATTCCTTCCAAAGAAATCCCAGGGCTGATCTCCTTCAGAATGGACTGGTTGGATCTCCTTGCAGTCCAAGGGACTCTCAAGAGTCTTCTCCAACACCACAGTTCAAAAGCATCAATTCTTCGGTGCTCAGCCTTCTTCACAGTCCAACTCTCACATCCATACATGACCACAGGAAAAACCAGAGTCTTGACTAGATGGACTTTAGTTGGCAAAGTAACGTCTCTGCTTTTGAATACGCTATCTAGGTTGCTCATAACCTTTCTTCCAAGGAATAAGCACCTTTTAATTTCATGGCTGCAGTCACCATCTGCAATGATTTGGGAGCCCCAAAAAAATAAAGTCTGACACTGTTTCCACTGTTTCCCCACCTATTTCCCATGAAGTGATGGGACCAGATGCCATGATCTTCATTTTCTGAATGTTGAGCTTTAAGCCAACTTTTTCACTCTCCTCTTTCACTTTCATCAAGAGGGTTTTTAGTTCCTCTTCACTTTCTGCCATAACGGTGGTGTCATCTGCATATCTGAGGTTATTGATATTTTTCCTGGCAATGTTGATTCCAGCTTGTGTTTCTTCCAGTCCAGTGTTTCTCATGATGTACTCTGCATATAAGTTCAATAAGCAGGGTGACAATATACAGCCTTGACGTACTCTTTTTCCTATTTGGAACCAGTCTGTTGTTCCACGTCCAGTTCTCACTGTTGCTTCCTGGCCTGCATACAGATTTCTCAAGAGGCAGGTCAGGTGGTCTGGTATTCCCATCTCTTTCAGAATTTTCCACAGTTTATTGTGATCCACACAGTCAAAAGCTTTGGCATAGTCAATAAAGCAGAAATAGATGTTTTTCTGGAACTCTCTTGCTTCTTCCATGATCCAACGGATGTTGGCAATTTGATCTCTGGTTCCTCTGCCTTTTCTAAAACCAGCTTGAACATCAGGAAGTTCACAGTTCACGTATTGCTGTAGCCTGGCTTGGAGAATTTTGAGCATTACTTTACTAGCGTGTGAGATGAGTGCAATTGTGCGGTAGTTTGAGCATTCTTTGGCATTGCCTTTCTTTGGGATTGGAATGAAAACTGACCTTTTCCAGTCCTGTGGCCACTGCTGAGTTTTCCAAATTTGTTGGCATATTGAGGTTCCCTTAGTAAATTTATATTCCCTGTTGGTGGGAATGTAAATTGGTACAGCCCACTATGGAAAACAGTATGCAGTTTCCTTAAAAAGCTGAAAATAGAACTGTATAATCCAGCAGCTCCACCCCTGGGTATATATCTGAAGAAAATAAGAACACTAATTTGAAAAGGTACATTCATTTCCATGTTCATAGCAGCCTTATTTACAATAGCCAAGATATGGAAGCCACCTCAGTGTTCATCAATAGATAAATGGAGGAAGACATGAGATATATATGTGTGTGTGTGTGTGTGTGTGTGTGTGTGTGTGTGTATACACTTAGCCATATTACTTGGCCATAAAAAAGAATGAAATTTTACCATTTGCAACAATGTGGATAGACCTAGAGAGTATCATGCTCACTGAAATAAGTCAGACAGAGAAAGAAAATACTGTTATCATTTATATGTGGGATATAAAAAATAAAACTCATGTATATAACAAAACAAACCAACTCACAGATGTGGAGAACCAACTAGTGGTTACTAACAGGGAGAGGGAAAGAGGGAGGGGCAAGATAGGGGTATGAAATTAAGAGATATAAACTTAATTTATAAATAAATAGGTATAAAATAAATAAATGACAAAGATATATTGTATAGCACAGGCAAGCAGAGTCATTATTTTGTAAGAACTTTATTTCTATTTTTAACTGTTATTATTAATTTTTTGGCTGTGCCATGAAGCATGTAGGATCTTCGTTCCCATGCCCCCTGCAGTGGAAGTGAGGAGTCTTAACCACTGGACCGCCAGAGAAGTCCCTATAGTAACTTTCTTTAAATGGAGTATAATCTATAAAAATATTGAATTAATATATCACACACCTGAAACTAATAGAATATTGTACATAAAACAAAACTCACTTAAAATACATATATTTATTATGCCCCCACTAGGTGAAAGGCCAAGTACTTTCAAGAGAAGCCACAGAGTAAACAGGAGGATATGGTCCTATATACTCGTGATGAGATTCCAGTGGGGAAGAGAGACAACAGAAAGTAAACAAACACATCAAATGATTCCCTACTGTGGTCAGCCTTAAGAAGAAAACAAACAAGGGGCTAAGAAAGGTTAGTGGGAAGTCAAGAACACAGGTCAGAGGAGAGGAATGAAGGGACTTGGTGATCTTGGGCAGATGGGGAGGAAATGAGGAGAACTGGAAATGGAAAGGGGCAAAGGTCTTTCCCTAGCCTTAGGGCAGTGAGAACCGGTGCAGCAGCTGGTCTCAGCCCCTGGCCCTTTCTGGCCTTAACTCATTCCCCAGCCCCCACCCCCACACCGTCATTGACTTAATGATTCACTCTCAACCTTCCCCAGCTTCCTGTGTGGCAGGGAGGGGGTGGGGCAGAGCCCTGGCTCTCGGACGATCCCAGGACCAGGGATGGCATTGGTCGGAATGAATGGAGAGCCATCTGGGCGCTCTGCTTCTTCTCTTGGTCCCATTCTGGCTTTGCCACAAAGAAAGGTCTCTCTGTGCCAGGAGGACACTGGGGATAACTAGGTCCAGCTGGAGCCCCAGATTCCAGATGTGGGAGGTAGTGCGAAACAGGATCCTGACATCCCCTTCATTTCCCCTCCCCTGCCTAAGTGCCCTGGAGGAATTTTCCATCATAAACAAGTTATGCATTCCTGACCTTGGGTGACTCTCCCCTTCTCCCACAAGCAGTTTTCTTCTAACATCACCGTCTCCCCCATCCCCAATTTATGTCTGTGTGAGCATGTGAGCCTGTTCACACATGTAAATCGTCGTGTATTGATGCTGATCCATGTGTGCAGGTTGCCTTGGAATGAGGGCGTGGGTAGGTGGGTAGGCTCACTGTGCTTGGGTGTAAATGTAAGGTTGATGGCAGGTGTGAAAGGCAGGTGTGGGAAAGCGATATGTCTTCGTAGAGGAGGTGTGTTTTATACCTCATCAGGAAGAGGTGGGCAATGCTGGAAGTTTCTCCTGTGTTTAGACAGGAGTGGTGGGTGTTAAATAAAGCAACCAATAAGCCCAATACAGCAGGAATGTCTCTATTTATAGCCCAGTTTGGAGCTGTTCTCTTATTTACATTCACACACATTCTTGATTGAAAATGCCCTTGGGTGTTCCTTGTTTGCTGTCTGTGTAAGGCTTGTTCCAGCTTTTCTTAAGAAATTCATATGTGGGATTAGAAGGAGTGTATAAGCTTTTCTTAAGAAATTCATATGTGGGATTTGAAGGAGGGTATACCTGTCTCATATCCCACATATGAATTTCTTAAGAAAAGTTGGAACAAGCCTTACACAGACAGCAAACAAGGAAAAGGGCATTTTCAATCAAGAATGTGTGTGAAGGAGTACATACCTGTCTCAGGGACTCCCTGGTGGCTCAGACAGTAAAGCGTCTGCCCACGATGCGGGAGACCCAGGTTCAATCCCTGGGTTGGGAAGAACCCCAGGAGAAGGAAATGGTCAACCCACTCCAGTACTCTTGCCTAGAAAATCCCATGGATGGAGGAGCCTGGTGGGCTACAGTCCATGAGGTCGCAGAGTCGGACGCGACTGAGCAACTTCACTTCCCTTATACCTGGGTCTAAAGCTTGGGGTGATCCAGCCAGTTTATGTATGCTATATGTGCATTTTTAGTTCTGTGCTTTCATCTTTCATTTATCAAGATTACTGAACAACTAGTACAAGCACGGCACTCCGCTAGGCTTTATGGAAGACACAAAGACACGTGTGACACAGCCGCTGATGGAAGAGGTCAGTCAGACACGTGCTCACCTTGTGTTGTGTTCAGTCGTGTCCCACTCTGCGACCGCAGAGTCGCGCAGTCGTGTCCCACTCATGGACCGCAGCATGCCAGGCATCTCTGTCCTTCACCATCTCCCGAAGCTTGCTCAAACTCATGTCCATCGAGTCGGTGATGCCATCCAGTCAATCTCATCTCGTCCTCTGTTGTCCCCTTCACCTCCTGCCTTCAATCTTTGTGCCCCAGGCATAATATGATCTAGTACAAAGCTCTGTGCCAGAGGCACTTCACATCTATGGAACCAGCTTTGGTCCCTTCATCCTCTCGCTGTTAGCACCCCAACTCTCCGTGCTTCCTGACTCTAATGTTACCCATTTTATTACTAAATTCTGGTTATTTTATGCTGGTGACATCTCTTGAAGCCACTCCTTCTTTTGGTTTCCTGTGTCATAGCCCATTTCAGGCCCGTTTCCTTCTGCCCGAACTTCTCCAGTTGTTCCCTGCCTCTGGTTCAGTGTCTCCAGCTCAGTGTCTCCTCATCCAGGGCATACTCCTCATCCCACTCAGTTCCCAGCTTTGAACTTGCCCTTCTTTGATGTCAGCCCGTGATCCACAAGCTCCATGGTCTACAGTCAAACACTATCCCTTGGCCTGACAGCTAAGCTCTCCTTACCTCCCAGTTCTTCCCGGCCATCGTCACTTCCCACTGTGGTCGAACCCAGCCAGATTCCTGTGCCTAATGCACAATGAGCCCAAACAAACAGAAACATCAGAGTTTGGGGCAGAGAAAGGCTTATGCGAAGCGCCAAGCAAGAACAACCCCTCTCCACCAGAACTCCCCAATGATTTTCAGGGAAGAGTTTTTAAAGGCAAAATTTGGATCTTCAAGGGCTATGTCATTCTTCTAAAGATTGTGCGCTGTCTCCTTCCCTCCTGTTTTATGAAGAGGCTGAGAAGGTGCCAAAAGCTGCAAGTGCCCAGACAGAGCAATATAAGCAGAGGACCTAAGGTGAGAAACAGCTTTGTAAGTCCTGGGAGATGAAAGGCTGAGGCTCTGGGTGGCTGGAGCATAGCAGAAGAGGGGAAGAAAGGTTAAAATGAATTTGGAGAGGAAGAAATGAGATTTTGAAGATACTGTTAAGGAACAAAGTTCATGTTCACCAGCCCAATGCACAGTGAGGCCAAATAAACTGAAATGTCAGAGTTTGGAGCAGAGAAAGGTTTATTGCAGGGCCGAGCAAAAACAGGTGGCTCGTACTCAAAAATCCCTGATAGTTTTTTTGGGGAAAGTTTTTTTTTTAATATAAATTTATTTAATTGGAGGTTAATTACTTTACAATATTGTATTGGTTTTGCCATACATCAACATGAATCCGCCACAGGTATACACGTGTTCCCCATCCTGAACCCCCCTCCCTCTGGGGAAAGTTTTTATAGGCAAAATTTGGGGTTAGGGCTGTGGGGTGTGTGACTTTCTTCTGATTGGTTGGTGGTAACAGGACAGTGCTCCAGGAATCTTGTGCTCAGCCGGAAGGTGCCATCCTCCAATTGAATGGGGTCCTCAGTTCCTGTATAGAGAACTAAGATATACTGGTATGTATATTCCTTGAGGGGGCTTCCCCAGTGGCTCTGTGGTAAAGAATCTGCCTGCAATGTAGGAGCCACAGGATACATGGGCTCAATCCCTGGGTCAGGAAAATCCCCTGGAGGAAGGCATGGCAACCCACTCCAGTCTTCTTGCCTGGAGAATCCCATGGACAGAGGAGCCTGGGGGGCTACAGTCCTTGGGGTCGCAAAGAGTTGGATAAGACTGAAGCAACTTAGCACTCATGGATATCCCATGAGGAGGAATCAGGACCTTGCTTTAACTGCAGTATTTTTTTTTTAATTGTTTGGCCGCACTGTGCAGGCATGTGGCATCTTCCCTGAACAGGGATGAAACCCACGCCCCTTGCAGTAGAAGCTCAGAGTCTTAAACCTCTGGACCCCCAGGGAAGCCCTGCACTGCTGTTTCTTGACTGCTCCTCCTCTGTTTCTGCATTCCCTTCCTTCCCTAATTAGTAACTGTTTGCATCTGCCCTTTGGAGCCCAGGGACAGTCTAAGAAGCTGAAGCCTTTTTCCTAGAAACAAGAAACAGGGGACACAGAAAGGTTTTGTTCCCCAGGAGGGCCCCACAGGGTCCTGCTGGGTTTCACCACCACTGCTTGACGGGAAGCTTATCCTGAGATTGTTTTTTTTGTGATTCCCCAAACACATCCTGTACTTTTCCAGCCCAAGGCCTTTGCTGATTCCATTCTCTTTCTCAGTCATCTTCCACATCTGACTTTGTGGTATCCCACCCACTGTTCAAGGTTATCTCAAATGCCATTCTTCCCTGTTGCCCTGTCTGATTGATTAGACACACAGGAACAGTTGCTCTGTTGGGTTCCTCTTAGACTTAGTCTTCCATTTTCTTAGAACCTGATGTGCTTGCTTTATCTGGCTTAGCTCACTCACCAACACACATGCTGGAACCTACCCCAGTACACAATAGTACCTTTTAACAGGGTGTCTGGCCCTGTTGGGGCTTCCCAGGTAGCACTAGTGGTAAAGAACCCGCCTGTCAATGCAGGAGATGTAAGAGATACAAATTCAGTCCCTGGGTTGGGAAGATCCCCTGTAAGAGGAAACAGCAACCCACTTCAGTATTCTTGCCTGGAGAATCCCATGGACAGAGGAGCCTGGCAGTCTGCAGTCCATAGGGTTGCAGGGTTGGAAACGACTGAAGCAACTTAGCGTGCGCACACACACACACTGGCCCTACTGAATGCTCAAGAGATGTTAAATTCTGTGTCCATAGCAGCTGTCTCTAAAGCAGTTATGAAAATGTGTCCATTCTCTCTTGCGTTATTATCATCACCACAACATTTGCATAATGTGTCACAGTTTAAATGTTCTTCATATAAACTTAAATCCAGGTGGCTAACTTCTTTCCTTTATATTTTGGGGTCCTCTGCTCCACCCATGAATGAACATTTCTGAACATTGTGGGTTGCCCCTGTGCAGCATATGTGTGTGTAATATGCATGTTGAAGGGGGGCAGAATATGCCACCCCAAAATGTGCTCCTCTGGCATGTGAATTATTTGGAGCAATCAAGACCCAGCAGAATCAAAAGAAGCCTTGCACCTCTCCCTTCACGGCCTAAATAACTGAGGTAGGGGGCCTGGTCCAGTGATAACATTCACCAGAAAAACTTACCTGCTTGGCAGGACAAACATCTCATTAGCAATCACCTGCTCTTCCCATCTTCCTGTGAATTACCCACCTCCCCTTAAAGCCCCAGGCCTCTTTCCCATTCCTTAGCTAAAGATGGCATATAAACTTCAATTGCCTGACTGCCTTTGAGTCTCAAGTTTTCTTGGGCTTCTGTTAAGTATGCAATTAAATTTGTTTTCTCCTGTTGATCTGTCCTAGGTCAATTTAATTATTGAACCAGCCAAAGAAACTAGAAGGAGAAATTTTTCCACCTCTACAACATGGTGTGTGTGTGCGTGTGCCAGCTAAAGCAGGCAGACTTGTGTCTGTGTGTGCTAGTGTGTTCATTTCTCTTGGGCTTCTTGACTGTTTCTTAATGACTTCCCTCCTAGGCTGCTGTTTTCCGAGTCCCTACAAACGTGTGACTATGCACTGTAACTGTGGTTCCTAGACTCTGCTGGATCGGGATTGTAGCAAGAGGGCCAGACTTCCTTATGTAAGCCTTCCTGCACGTCCCCAGAGATGGGGATTTGTGGCTGAACCGTCTCAAACTGTCTGTGGGCCCCTCTCCAGCTGCCACATGTCCTGACATGTGCCCGCAGTCTGGGATTTCACCCGCCTCCACTCACAACTCACACACTCACCACACACACTTGGAGTGCCTACGGTTGGCACTGGCCAAGTCTCCGCCCCCTCCCTTTGCTTAATCTTCGGAATTTCCAGCCGACCGTCCAACAGCTCCCAGTCCAGGGTGGAGTTGAGAAGGACCCGCCCAGTTCTCGGGGTACATAAGTAGCTCTGCGGGACTGCGGGGCCACTCGTCCTTCGGCTCAGCTCAGCGCACAATGTGTCACTCTCGCAGCTCCCTCCCCACCATGACCGTCCTGCGGGCTCCGACCCCGGTCTCCTCCACCAGCCCGGGACCCCGACGGGGCTCCGGTCCCGAGATCTTCACCTTCGACCCTCTCCCGGAGCCCGCCGTGGCCCCCGCTGCGCGCCCTAGCGCCACCCGCGGGCATCGAAAGCGCAGCCGTAGGGTCCTCTACCCACGAGTGGTGAGTGTCTCCGAAGTGGACAGCCCCGGGGGAAGAGCAGGGTGAACCACTGGACGCCGGGGCCCCGATCTGACCTGTTCTTTTTATCACCTCCCCTCAGGTCCGGCGTCAGCTGCCAGTCGAGGAACCGAACCCTGCCAAAAGGCTGCTCTTTGTCCTGCTGACCATCATCTTCTGTCAGATCCTGATGGCTGAAGACGGTGCGTCTGTACCCCTGGCCCCGGAGGACACCTCCAGCGCACCGTCCCCCGCGCCCACCGCTGCAGCCCCGGTCTTCGAGCCCCTTAATCTGACCTCGGAGCCCTCGGACTACGCTTTGGATCTCAGCACTTTTCTCCAGCAACACCCGGCCGCCTTCTAACCGGGACTCCCCACTTCCCCCAAAAGAACCTGAAAAACCAAGAAAACACTGGGTGTACCTGGTGCGCGAGAGCGTATCCCAAACTGGGACTCGCGAGGCAACTCGCACTCAGAACACTATGGCGAAGACGCCGGTCCGAGCCTAGGAGAGACAGGCACCGGCACGCCGGGGCTAGGCCGGGTGGGGAAGTGCGTCGTTAACTTATTTCTCATTGCTCCTAATAATATTTATGTGTATTTATGTGTGTCCCCCTAGGTGATGGAGGGGTGTATGTAATATTTATTTTAACTTATGCAGGAGTGCGAGATGTGCACCTTGCTGCAAATGCAGGTCTCTGGATATTTATTGGGCTCTGTGGGGTTGGTGGAGGCAAGCACCCAGAACTGAGCGAGGCCGGGAAAAGGGATGGAGGAAACCCAAGTCGAGAAGGTGCCCGGGCTGGGAGTCAAGGACGGTGGTGGGTCGCAGTGACACTCTCAGTTCTCCAGCATCTCAACTCGCGAGTCTGTGAAGATTCGGGGAACCGTTGAGAATAAGGTCCCTGGCCTACCATCTCCTTGAAGTTGCCTCCAAGGGGGTGGCTGCGGGGTTGGTGGGCTGTCAGGAGGCTGCTCTGGGGTCGCCCCGTATGTTCTATGAACACAAATAAACTTGATTTACTGTCGGCAGTCATGTGTGTGTCTCTTTACAAGCGGCGGTCCCCCACTTTCAAGGAGCCAGGAGGAGGAGGAGCCGCGGTCAAGTCCCCAGCCGGTGCTCCTCCCCAGACCCCTGAGTCCCTCCTCCCGGAGCCATGGAACTCAGCATCTTGTGACCGGACGCTGTCAGTCGTTGCCCAGTCTGTGGTTTTTCTCAGTTAGTTTACAAGGGGCAAATGCGACGTGAGTCAACCTCCCTCTGCCCGAGAGCGGTACTCACGGAAGTCACGTCGCACGGGGCGGGGCGTGGGGCTGCCTGGGCGGGACTTCCGGCCCCGGAAGGGCGGCTAAGTGTGGCCTCCTCCCCTATACCGGGGCCGCTTCTGCAGCTCTCGAGGGCTGCGGATCTGAGCTGGGCCTGCCGGGAAAGGGGCGGGTCGGACGCCCGAGGCCGGGGGTGGGGTGGAGGGGGGTGGTCCTCCGCGGGGGGCGGGGTCGCGTCTGCAGCAGTAACAGGGTGCGGCTGAGTTGGGGGCGCGGGCCCAGCTCCCAGGGAGATCCTACGCGAGTGGCACCTGCTAGACTCCCAGGCTCCCTACGCAGCCCCGCCCTCCCCGGGACCCCAGCCCGGCCGCCGCCCGAGTCCGGGAAGGTAGGTGGGGGAGGGGAGATGGAGTGGGTTGCAGAGGAACAGGGAGGGTAGCGCAAGGGTCTGGGGACCTCTCCGGGTCTGGAGAGCTTCATATCACTGAAGGTGGGGCGCGGTGAGCGGCTGAGGATCGCTGGCTGCGAAATTTCACAGGAAAAGCCTTAGCGAATCCGGGGTTGCGGAAGAGCCTGGGCCTCGGCGTCTGCACGCTGGGCGGGACTGACTGGAAAGGGAAAGAGTTCGCTCCTGTGGGCTGCGCGGCGCCCCTTCGCATCCGCAAAGGCTTTGTCTCCCCCTCCTCCAGCTCCAGCCTGAGCCATGTTTTTCACCTGTGGCCCAAATGAGGCCATGGTGGTCTCCGGTAAGTATTGTTTTCTGCTCAGCCAGTGAGCACCCCCTGCAGAGGTCCCTTCAGAGGAAGTCCCTGCAGAGGCCTCTTCCCTCTCTCCCTACCAGCTCCCCAGCACCAGGCCTCCTGTCCACCCCACCCACGATGGCTGCATGCCACCCACTTGTGATTATTCCTTGCGTAGCCTTCCAAGGCCTAGACTGCCCCTCGCCCCTGTCAGCTTCCAGCTTTCCTCGTGGAAGTTGCTCCCCGCTCCCTCCCCAAGGTCTGTCTCCCACGTTACAGCTCTACCGCTACAGCTCTACCACGGCCACCGGCCACCACAGCTCACTGCCCTCTCCCCGTGCAGGTTTCTGCCGGAGCCCCCCAGTCATGGTGGCTGGAGGCCGTGTCTTTGTCCTGCCCTGCATCCAGCAAATCCAGAGGTAGGTAGCAAGAAAACTGGGGCAAGGGAACCCCCGTTTTCTCCCTTTCTTCCTTTTCACGCTGTCCACCCCTTCTCTTTCCCTTAGGATCTCACTCAACACACTGACCCTCAATGTCAAGAGTGAAAAGGTTTACACTCGCCATGGGGTCCCCATCTCAGTCACTGGCATTGCCCAGGTGAGGCTTTCAGAGCCTTTTCCCCAAAGTCCACTCCCCCACCCAGCATCTTCTGTGTCCCCAGACATTAAGAATCTTCTGACCATGGCTTTCCCTGTCTCTGCCTGTGGAGCAATTTCTCTGCAAGTCTCCACATCTCCAGGGGTCCCCAAGGCACCTGACTCTCCCTGCCTCTGCTCTGGCTTCAGGAGGCCTTCTGCACACCCTCCCCAACTCTGTTCTGGCTACAGGTAAAGATCCAGGGTCAGAACAAGGAGATGCTGGCCGCCGCCTGCCAGATGTTCCTGGGGAAGACGGAGGCAGAGATCGCCCACATCGCGCTGGAGACACTGGAGGGCCACCAGAGGGCTATCATGGCCCACATGACCGTGGAGGTGGGCCTGAGGGCAGGGAGAGATCGGGAAGGGATGCCAGACTGCAAGGGGCCTAAGAACCCAGCTAATCTGAGGAAGATGGTGGCCAGAGGATCTGAGCACATCCCTTCCTTCTTCCTTCCATTCTGTTATCCCAGGAAATCTATAAGGACAGGCAGAAATTCTCAGAGCAGGTTTTCAAAGTGGCCTCCTCAGACCTGGTCAACATGGGCATCAGCGTGGTCAGCTACACCCTGAAGGACATTCACGACGATCAGGTAAACCTCAGCAGTTGGTCCTCCCTGCTTCCCTGCTCCCATCTGGTAAACCTTCTCTCCTGAGGATTGAGACATCTGCATCTCTCCACAGGACTATTTGCACTCCTTGGGGAAGGCTCGAACAGCTCAGGTCCAAAAAGATGCTCGGATTGGGGAAGCAGAGGCCAAAAGAGACGCCGGGATCCGGGTGAGAGAGCTGGGGGTTGCTTGGTCTCCGAGGGCTTTTTGTGTACCTGATGGGAGAGGGTGTGGCGCGAGGGCCAGTGGAGCAGGGTTGGCAGAGGATGTAGACGAGGCCGGGCCCAGGGCAAAGATGGAGGAGCTCGGTGGAGAGCAAGCTCTCTCCCTTGGGGCTTCTTCTGCCTACTCTGATGCCCTACCCAATCTCTGCATGAACAGGAGGCCAAAGCCAAGCAGGAGAAGGTGTCTGCTCAGTACCTGAGTGAGATTGAGATGGCCAAGGCACAGAGGGACTACGAGCTGAAGAAGGCCGCATATGACATCGAAGTCAACACGCGCCGAGCACAGGCTGACCTGGCCTATCAACTTCAGGTCAGAGTCCCCATGCTGGCCCTGCGGCCAAGCTGTACTTCACTCCCTCCCTGTTCTCCTCAGGCTACCACTCTCTGTCATATCCTGACTTTGATCCCCTTATTTTGACTCTCAGTTTCTGACCCAACTCCTCCATATGAGGAAGATTTAAAAGACCTAAATGTTTCAGCTGAAAAGCAAAGAAAAGGCCTAGAAAGGGGGTGTAGATAGGGCTGATCACGGGCTTGGGGCGGGTTGTGTCCTGGGCAAGGGCACCTGGATGAAGGGTGAACCAGAGCTCAAATCGGTCTGTGCTCCACTCCCCAAGCTGTGCATTGTGAATGGGTTTGCATCTCCCCAGAGGAACGAGTGCCTTTTTCTGATTTGCACGGCAGTCCTCCACAGGCTCACGGCAGCCCTGGTGATCACACAGGGTGTGAGGAAGAGAAACGTGGACTTGGGCTCTGAATCCCACAAAGTGACCTGTGGGGGCCTTGATAATGCAGCAAAGTGTAGTTGATCCTCATTATTTGCAGATCTTGTATTTGAGAATTTGCCTCAATGCTAAAATGTTTTAAAGAGCTAATGCTAAATGAGCACTGGTTTAAATGCTAAAAGAACACTGGTTTCCCTAGTGCTCTTTGTATTGATGACCATTTGCAGACATGCACAGAGTGGAGAAGAATTTCAGTTGCCTGGTAACGTGCCTCTCAGTTGAGGTTGAACAAGATGTTTTTCCCTTCTTGTTTTAGCTCCTGCTGTAAACAGTGTCATTTTTGCAGTATATTCACTGCTACATATTTTGCACTTTTGTGCCCTGTGTTGGTGATTTCACAGTTCAAAATGCCCCCAAGTGTAATGAGTGCCGTCTAGCGTTCCTGAGTCCAAGAAGACTTGATGTGCTTGATGGAGAAAATAATGTGTGTTAGATAAGCTTCTTTCAGGCATGAGTTACAGTGCTGTTGGATGTGAGTTCATTGTTAATGAATCAACAAATACATTACATATGGTGTCTTTACGCAGAAATACATAAAACAAAGATATATAGGACTTCCCTGACAATCCAGTGGTTAAGGCTCTGTGCTTCCAAGTGCAGGGGTCAATCCCTGGTTGGGGAACTAAGATCCCACAATAAGTATTTGTTAATTCAGCGTTCATGGCTACTTTATGAAAACTGGAACTACCATGAATAATGAGGATCAACTGTACTTTGAAACCTTTACCCAATATTATGAGATTCATTTTTGCCAAGAGTTGGTGCAGGCTGAAAGCATTAAGTGTAACACATCTTTAGTTATGATATTAAATCCCTGGGTGGCTTGACAGGTACCTGAGTGTGGCATAGTACTTTGCTGCTCAAAGTGTGGTCTGCCTCCAAGCACATCCCTGGTGAGCTTGTTATAAATACAAAATCCGAGGCTCCAGCCCAATACACCAAATCAGAATCTGTATTTTAACAAAATCTCTAGGTGATTCATGTACACATTGAAGTTTGAGAAGCATTGATTTAGTGAAAACCACCAGCTTGCGTGGGACTTGATCTTCTCAACATGGCTTTCCTTGTCTGCTAATCAAAGGATGGCCTGGTTTGGGTTCTGTTCAACTTTTATTAGACCCTTGTTTTGTGTCAGACTTTGTGCTGCTGCTGCTGCTAAGCCACTTCAGTCGTGTCCGACTCTGTGTGACCCCATAGACATCAGCCCACCAGGCTCCCCTGTCCCTGGGATTCTCCAGGCAAGAACACTGGATTGGGTTGCCGTTTCCTTCTCCAATGCATGAAAGTGAAAAGTGAAAGTGAAGTCGCTCAGTTGTGTCCAACCCTCAGCGACCAGGCTCCTCTGTCCATGGGATTTTCCAGGCAAGAGTACTGGAGTGGGGTGCCATTGCCTTCTCCGAGACTTTGTGCTAGGTGCTGTAAAAATAAGGATTTGTTCAACAGAGATTTATTAAATGCCTACTAAATGCCAGGCATTGTTTTGGAAGTGAGTATATAAGTATGAATGAGATAGAATAAAATTCCTGCCCTCATGGAGCTTTACATTATAATATATGAGACAACTAATAAGCAAATAAATAATCTTCATTGGCTTTAATTAAGTTGTTTAAGTGCTATGAAGAAAATAAATTGGTGGTATTCTATCGGAGGGGTACTCTTGTTAGGTTGGGATGATCAGGGAAAGCTTCTGTGAGAAAATGATAGATAACCCTGAAGATGAGAAACAGCCAGCAATGTAAAGAGTTGCGAGCCAAGAACGCTCTAGTCCAGTGCTGGTCAAATAGAACTTGTGATAATGGAAATGCTGTATAATTTTTTTATTTTAACTTAGTTATATAAGGCAAGTGACTAGTCAGGGGACTAGCACATGCAAAGATCTTGATGTAAAAAAGAGGGGTTGTGTCCCAGGAACACAAAGGAGGTTTCTGATCCAGCATGACTGGTGTGCTGTGAGTGAGGAGAGGCAGAGGGAACCAGATCTCCTAGGGTTTGGGGAGCCAGTATTCTTGCCTGGAGAATCACCATGGACAGAGGAGCCTGGTGGGTTATAGTCCGTGGGGTCGCCGAGAGTAGGACATGACTGAGCAACTAAGCACACAACAGATGGAAACTTAGAAGGAGATTCAAAGCACGAGGGGAAACTATTGGAGAACTTCAGGAAGGGAAGTACTCTGGTCTAGTTTCAGTTCAGTTCAGTCGCTCAGTCGTGTCCGACTCTTTACGACCCCATGAATTGCAGCACGCCAGGCCTCCCTGTCCATCACCAACTCCCGGAGTTCACTCAGACTTGCATTCATCGAGTCAGTGATGCCATCCAGCCATCTCATCCTCTGTCGTCCCCTTCTTCTCCTGCCCCCAATCCCTCCCAGCATCAGAGTCTTTTCCAATGAGTCAACTCTTTGCATGAGGTGGCCAAAGTACTGGAGCTTCAGCTTTAGCATCATTCCTTCCAAAGAAATCCCAGGGCTGATTTCCTTCAGAATGGACTGGTTGGATCTCCTTGCAGTCCAAGGGACTCTCAAGAGTCTTCTCCAACACCACAGTCTGGTCTAGTTTACATTTTTACAAAGAGCAGTCCAGCTGCTGCATCAAGAATTGATTGTCAAAAGAGAACAGAGGAAGCAAGAAGATGAATTAGAAGGTTTGTCAAAGCTGATGAATGACATAAATGCAGCTAATTGCACTCCCTCTTAAAATCTCACTAAATTCACATAGAGTAATTGGGGGAGAAACAAAAGGTGGAGCGAATAGGAACAGAAGGAACAGAAACCATGGCATCGCTGTGGAAGCTGGAAAGTCAGGGCAACTGACGACTAAAGAAGTGTCTGAGACAGCTGAGTGCAAAGCTGCAGGGGAGAAAACAATGAAATGACCCAAGGCACAGAAGTTGTCAGCACCAGGGTCCTCTGGAGCTGGGATAAGTCGGTTGAAATAAGGAGAAACAGGTGAAAAGTGACTTCTCAGAGCTGTCTGCCTCTGAGCGATGCTCCCTCTCCCAGTAACAGGCGTGAAGAGACTGCCTATTGAATGCTGAATACTGACTGCTTCCCCAGCCCCTTATTCCACATGGCTCCCAGAACCCCCATATTTCAAAGAAGAGATCAGAAGATTGCTCTGGGGAACATGACCAACCCAACATGAAAGACTTGAAGGTCCTAGATCAGAGGTTCCTCAGCAGATGAACTACCCGGGTCACCCTAGAGTGAAGCTCAAAGCCTCACCCACGTACCCAGAGCTCCCCTTCAGTGTTTCTGACCTTCCTCCCTGTGAGCAGACAAGCACAGACTCCCTGACATATGAAGGGTCCTGCAACAAGAAGGACAGGCCAGAACCACAAGGAGGGCAGAGCAGTTTGAAGGATATGTGCTATGCAGAGAGAAGAAAGCTTTAAAAGTAATATCCTCAGTAAGATAAAAGAATAATTCATATCCAGCAAATCAGGACATAGGAAACAGAGCTTTTAAAAATTAATAAGGTGGCAGAAATGGAAGAAAAAAAAAAACAATGGAAGAGAAATTCTAATAAATTTGTCAGAAGATAGAACAAAACAGATGGAAAAATTAGGAAAGAATATTAGAGGCCAGACCAGGAGATGAAACAGAACAAAACGGAAGGAAGTCATCAGCGGGAAAAATCAGACATGTTTATCTGACTTTGTAGATTGAATGATCCACCAAGTACCTAACATACTGGATGAAAAACATCTGCCTTGAAGCACATCACTGAAATTTCAGAACACCAAGGATGAAAGAACTAAAAGCTTCCAGAGAGAATGACGAGATCTCAAGCAAAGGGTCAAGCAGCAGAATGACTTCAGATTTCTCAAGAAGCTAGAGGACCATGGAGCAATGCCTTCAAAATTCTGGTGGAAAATTAATAACAGCATAGTAACCTGAACTCAGGGGGCTTCCCTGGTGGCTCAGGCGGTAAAGAATCTGTCTGCAATGCAGGAGACCCTGGTTTGATTCTTGCGTTGTGAAGACCCCCTGGAGAAGGGAATGGCAACCCACTCCAGTATTCTTGATTGGAGAATCTCATGGACAGAGGAGCCTGGCGGACTACCAGTCCATGGGGTCGCAAAGAGTCAGGCGCGACTTAGCGACTAACACTTTCACTTTCACAACCTGTACTCAACTGTATCGTCATTCAAATAGAAGAACGAAATCAAAAACCCACAGAGGCAAGATCTCAAAAAACTTATATCCCGTGTACTCTTTCTGAGGGAACTGCTGGAGGCTGGGTCTAAAGAAGAGAAAGAAGTGGGTGGAAGTGGGGGCTCTAACACAGGAGCGCCATGAGCTGCATGCTGAGGTCAAGCGTTAACTAGTCCAGTTTGGAACAGGTTTGAAATTTTAGGGTCAAAGAGGACAGGGTACCACGTCTAGAAGCCCCCTTCCTCTGGAATGAACACATGGGCCCTTTAAAGGCAGGGGCTCCATCTCTCATGTGGATATATCACAGGCAAGATGGTGCATGGCTAAGCCAGAGCAATGAGGCAAGAAGTATGTTCTTCCTCCAGACCTCTGCTCACTGACTTGTTGGCAAGAGCCTTCTGACCCCTGTACTCTCCAAGGAATAAGAAAATGAAATCTGCCTAAGTAAGAGGAAGTAGTCTATGATGTATACATAGCCTTGTAGTTGCTTACAGTAGCCCTGGAAGGATACACAACAAGCTGGTCACAGTGGTGGTTTGAGAGGAAGGGAACCAACCAGGTGGCTTGAGAAACAGGTGGGAAGAGATCTTGCTTTGCTTTTTTTCTTTTGAATTTGGATGACCTACAAAAGATAAACACACACACACTGTCCCCCTATTCCCCAAAAGCTGGCGAGAGGCTATTCAGAAGCCAGTCGCCAGTGGCTTGCACTATGATAACCACTGCACTGATGGAGAGAAATGGCTGGACTTGGAGGTGAGGGATGGTCACCATGCATGCAGTGTTCTCCAGGCGCTCATACTCTACAGGAAGACTTGGTGGAGAAATAGGGGGTTGGGGAGCTCAGTGGAGGGATGCTTCACCTGGCCTGAGGGCAAACAGAGGCTGGGTTGCAGCCCTATCCAGCCCTGAAGCTAGCTAAGACTGTCTGGGCAACAGCCCTAACCATGGATATTGGCTCTGTTGGGGGAGGACCAGAACCCTCCCCAGGCCATACCTCAGATCTGTCCCAGAAATGGACTGCACTGGGCAGGCTGAGCCCACAGAGACCAGCTGCACATGGTGTGCTCTGTGTTAATATCCTGCCCTGGAGCCTTGGCCCTCCCTGCTTCCCAGGTGCTTGCTCTGCAACTCTGACTCTGAGCATCCCTCCTACGCAGGTGGCCAAGACGAAACAGCAGATCGAGGAGCAGCGGGTGCAGGTGCAGGTGGTGGAGCGGGCCCAGCAGGTGGCAGTGCAGGAGCAGGAGATCGCCCGCCGGGAGAAGGAACTGGAGGCCCGCGTGCGCAAGCCGGCGGAAGCCGAGCGCTACAAGCTGGAGCGTCTGGCGGAGGCAGAGAAGTAAGCACCCCTCCCTGCCCCCCTCAGGGTTCCTTCACCATCTGGGCGTCCCCAGACAAAAAGTTGAGGCCTTTTCTACCTGTCCTCCTTCTGCCGAGTCTTTCTTCCAGAGCAAGGGCTCTTCTTCAGCTACCCCCTCAACTCCCGTTTGCCCAGGTCCCAGCTGATCATGCAGGCGGAGGCAGAAGCAGAGGCTGTGCGGGTGAGCTAGCCAATTGCTGGAGGGAGTGGGGTGCTGCTGCTGCTGGGGTCTCTTGTCCTCACCTACTGTACCTCACGTGTCCTGTACCCTCCTCAGATGCGTGGGGAAGCAGAGGCCTTTGCAATAGGGGCCCGAGCCAGGGCCGAGGCTGAGCAGATGGCCAAGAAGGCAGAGGCATTCCAGCTGTACCAGGAGGCTGCTCAGCTGGACATGCTGCTGGAGAAGCTGCCCCAGGTCTGGGGTGGGGGTGGGGGTGGTGGAGGGCATATGAACAAGAGCAGAGGAGGGACAGGAGGGAACGAGGGGCCGGGGAGAACCAGGCTAGGGGCCATGAATTAGGGGTGGGAATTACAAGCCAGTGACCAGAACAAGGAAGGGTGATCCTCACAAAAGTGAAGAACAAGGTCTTAAAACCCAGAGTAAGGAGTCTTAGGATGGGTGTGGTGAGACCCTGGTGCTGAGTGGACATCTTACCTACTAGGTGGCGGAGGAGATCAGTGGTCCCTTGACCTCAGCCAATAAGATCACACTGGTGTCCAGTGGAAGTGGGGCCATGGGGGCGGCCAAAGTGACCGGGGAAGTGCTGGACATCCTGAGCCGCCTGCCGGAGAGCGTCGAGAGACTCACAGGCGTCAGCATCTCCCAGGTGAGTGTTTCTAGGGTGGGGCTGGGAGCCAAATTGCCAGGTTCCTGTGGCACATGACACAGCTGGCCCAGCATGGGGCTAGCACCCAGGAGGCCTGGGGCTGCTGACGTTTAGTTATTGCTTTCCGTGTGCCAGACAGAGTGCTAAGCTCCTGCAGAAATGGTTTAGAAAACTTTTTAAAATCAAACTTCCTTTGGGGTGTGTAGGGTTTTACAAAGTGAAGAAACTGAACTTTCAGTTTAGCCCATGTCATTCATACATGGTGAAGCTGGGCTTCAAACCCAGGCCCGCTGTCTGTAGAGCCTGTGCTCTTCTTGGTCAACGTGTGTGTGTGTGTGTCTGTGTGTGTGTGTGTGTGTGTCTGTGTGTGTGTCTGTGTGTGTGTGCTCTTCGTGGTCAACGTGTGTGTGTGTGTGTGTGTGTCTGTGTCTGTGTGTGTCTGTGTGTGTGTCTCTCTGGCTCTGTGTATGTAGCTCAGTTGTGTCCAACTCTATCCAACCCTATGAACTATAGCCCACCAGGCTTCTCTGTCCATGGAATTCTTCAGGCAAGAATACTGGAGTGGGTTGCCATGCCCTTCTCCAGGGGATTTTCTTGATCCAGGGATCAAACCTGGGTCTCCTGCATTGCAGGCAGACCATCTTCTGGGTCACCAGGGAACTAACCCACTAGCAGAAGGAACTGGTTACAGCCTGTTAATGTTGAATTCCAAGGTGTATCATTGCTTTCCTTGGTGCCTGTTTAGTCACCTGTTGGTTATGGTAGGGATCAGGGAGTGGGATCTGGAGCCAGACTGTTGTGGTGTGAATCCTGGCTGCAGTGCATGCCAGCTGACCTTAGACAAGTTCATTTTCTCTGCACTTATTTCCTCACCTTAAAGCCAGGTCAATTAAAAGTAACCACCTTGTTGAATTGTTAAGGGGATTAAATGGGTAAATACTTGCAGAATTTAGTGCCTAGCACATAGTACTATATGAAGAGTGTGTTAAATAAATGCCTATGTAAATAAAAGCACTGGGCTTAATCAGTGACCTTTAAGCTGGGTTCCTTGGAGTCTCCCTGAGGGCTGCATTGTATGATTGGGAGCTGAGGGCCTGTACAAGCAGAGATCTGGCCCCCTTCATCCCTTTCTTCACTCATGCAAGAATTTGAATGACTGCTTGGCAAAGGGGATGAGATAGGGTACTAGGAAAAACTAGAATACTTCTCTAAGAATGTCTTCCCTGCAGCCCATTCGCCCATATAGGAGCCTGGGATAACAGGGTACCTGGTTCACACAGTCACCACTGTTGTTTTTTGCTAGGTGAACCACAAGCCTCTGCGAACAGCCTGAGCCCTGGACCTTCGTGATGCCCCATCTCATAACTCAAGTTGCCTGAATGGTCCCGTTACTGCACGCACTTCAGCTGGCTCCCTGAGCACATCACCTCTCCTTGCCAAATAGCCTGTGCCTTGCCTTGGAAGGGAGTTGTTCCCTTTCCCAATCCCATACTGCCAAGACTGCCAGTCCCCTAGGGCTCCCATGCCTTCTGATGACCCACCCCCAACTTATTTAAATTAAGCCTGTTGTCCAGAATTCTTCTCTGACCAAATCTTGAGGGATGGTCTGCAGGTCTCAACTTTGTGAAATAAATCAGTAAGTACTGATACTTAGTTCAGTGTAACGAATTCAAAATGAACGCTAAAGTGTAGCTTTCTCTCTTGCAGTCAATGTGGTTTTTACAGTGGGAGTGAAGTGGCAGTTACTTGTATACTGATAAGAGTTGTAGAATACCCCCACTCTACCCTGAAGTTCATTACAATCAGAAAAGCATCCTTAAGTAGAAGCAGTATCAGTAATTAACGTTAGTCCCTAGAATTACTGAAAATAAAGCAAAAAGGGAAATTTGAGACTGTTAACATTGTGCTCTTTGTAGCATGAGTTATTAGGTGGAACACTAAAGTGTCAGTTTAGAATGGGACTATGATATGACACCACCCCTCCCCAGGTGACTTTTGCCTTAGGCCGAGAAAACCCACATACCCGTAACTAAAAAGGAACTCTGGAGGTACTGTGTGTTCCAAGTGGTAAATAGTGTCTGTGCATTTCCCAAGATTCTTCTGGAGCACTGTTAAAAAAAAGACTTCAGAGGTCCAACCCACTTTTGGTTCAGTACATCTGGGCAGGTGGGAGAATCTGTTTCTCTGAGTTCAAAGGGATGTTCATCTGGCAACCACTTACGACATTCACCTCATTTCTCCTTTCTATCCCTAGATCTCCTCAGATCTGAGCCTCTATCCCACTTACTAAGACAGGGTACCAGGGATTAAGGTGTAAGGATATTCTCACCTGTTTATAGGGAGCAGAGTATATTGTGTAACTGACCTGGAGCCCCATGCCTCCTCCACCAGCAATCTTTCCCTGAATGAGCACACGTGTCGCGAAGTTTTTTTCAGGTCCCATTTATTTTTGGCTCTTGGGGCAATGTCATCTTTTCAATATGAAAAAAAGCAGCAAGTTCAACACAATAGAAATCTGAAGTGTAGAATAGGACAAAATCAAGAGGTGGGGAAGCAGTAGCAGAAGAGATGAGTTGTTTGCCAAAAGACGGCAGGTGTTCTGTCCCCTCTCTGGGGAATGACATTTAGGTGGCAGCACATACCTTTCCATATAGGTACAGAAGGGGCTGACATATTTTTTTTTTGGTAAGAAAAGATGGGGTGGGGAGGGGCTTCCTAGAGGCTTAGAGACCAGGGCTATCTCTTACTTCTCTTGACCCCCTTTCTCAAACAGGGGAAAGGAGGGAATCCAACGTTATTATGAAGGAGATAAAGTGGAAGAGGAAGGGATTCCCACTTGATAGGGTAGGGGCCAGAAACTTGCAAAGGTAATAGCTCAGGACAGAGCTTGTAAGGAGACTGAAAATGAAGATAATACTGTCAACAGCTCTGCAGAAGCTGAGAGGAGCGGGGAGATACCTGGCACCTAGGACTTCAGTACCCTGGATGCCCCTTTCCAAACCCAACCCTTTCTGGTAGGGACTTCTACCCGCTGCTCACTTTCCTTCCCCTGGGCCAGCACAATCACCAATCCAGGCTTTCACCAATCCAGGCTTTCAACACACGGTTCTAAATGAGATTTGAGGAAACCCAGCCTCTTCAAGAGCTATCTTGAAAACAAAGAGGGAAATGTTAACTGGACAGATGGGAGGAGTGGGCACCAGAAGGAAAATGACAGGGTTACCCAGAATGGCAGAAATCTAGTCTCGCCAAGAGTGGAAAGAGAGAAGAGACATTCAACAAACAACAAATATTTATTGAGCGCCTATTATGTACCAGGCACTGTTCTAGAATCCCCCCCAAAAAAGAAAAACAAGATAGAGGCAGAAAATGCAAATTCTGAGGGAGAGGAAAGGGGTCGTTGAGGAAGAAGGCTGAGGGGATTGAGAAGCCTAAGGTGATAGGGACTTGGCCTTAGGCCTCCTCTTCGGCCTCCTCACCGAAATCCTCTTCCTCTTCTGCGGTGGCATCCTGGTACTGCTGGTACTCGGAGACGAGGTCATTCATATTGCTCTCAGCTTCGGTGAACTCCATCTCGTCCATGCCCTCACCTGTGTACCAGTGGAGGAAGGCCTTCCGGCGGAACATGGCCGTGAACTGCTCTGAGATACGCTTGAACAGCTCCTGGATGGCTGTGCTGTTGCCAATGAAGGTGACTGCCATCTTGAGACCACGGGGTGGGATGTCGCAAACAGCTGTCTTGACGTTGTTGGGGATCCATTCCACGAAGTAGCTGCTGTTCTTGTTCTGCACGTTGAGCATCTGCTCATCTACCTCCTTCATGGACATCCGCCCACGGAACACAGCAGCCACGGTGAGGTACCGGCCATGGCGGGGGTCACAGGCAGCCATCATGTTCTTGGCATCGAAGACCTGCTGAGTGAGCTCAGGGACAGTGAGGGCTCGATACTGCTGGCTGCCACGGCTGGTTAGAGGGGCAAAGCCAGGCATGAAGAAGTGGAGGCGTGGGAAGGGCACCATGTTGACGGCCAGCTTGCGGAGGTCAGCGTTGAGCTGGCCAGGGAAGCGGAGGCAAGTGGTGACTCCACTCATGGTGGCCGAGACGAGGTGGTTCAGGTCTCCGTAGGTTGGCGTGGTCAGCTTGAGGGTGCGGAAACATATGTCGTAAAGGGCCTCGTTGTCAATGCAGTAGGTTTCATCAGTGTTCTCCACCAGCTGATGGACGGAGAGGGTGGCATTGTAGGGCTCAACCACAGTGTCGGACACTTTGGGTGAGGGCACCACGCTGAAGGTGTTCATGATGCGGTCAGGATACTCTTCACGGATCTTGCTAATGAGCAAGGTGCCCATTCCGGAGCCAGTGCCCCCACCCAGTGAGTGGGTCAGCTGGAAGCCCTGCAGGCAGTCACAGCTCTCGGCCTCCTTCCGAACCACATCCAGGACCGAGTCAACCAGCTCGGCTCCCTCTGTATAGTGGCCCTTGGCCCAGTTGTTGCCTGCCCCGGACTGACCTGTGATGGGGTTAAAAGGCAAGCTTGTTCAGTCAAGTGTGAAAGATACACAGCCCCATTTCTACCTTTCAACTTTTGGATTAAGGCCAGTGGATTTATCTTCCTTCTTACTCCCCGATGATACATCTGCCACTGTATAATTTGCTATCTAAATTACTACCACCACTCTCCATTAGATTTAAAAACACAAGTCTGTATAAACTCCAGTACAATCATTTCTAACTCTTGCTGCACCCAAATAACTCGATTAGCACTATCTATTGATATTTCCCTAACTCACCAAAAACAAAGTTGTCTGGTCTGAAGATCTGACCAAAAGGACCTGAGCGAACAGAGTCCATGGTTCCGGGTTCTAGATCCACCAAGATAGCACGAGGGACATATTTGCCACCTAGAAGAAATAAAGCAGAAGAGTGAAAACTGGAAGACATAGAGGTAAATAAATTGGGGCCAAGAGAGCCGGGGACCCAAATGTGTGATTTCAGACACTGCCACCAGGTGGCAGCAGAGACACTGGGAAAAGCGAGAAAGGTCTCCAGTGAGTGTAGATAGATTCATTCAAAGGGGGTAAAAGGTGTCCCGGGGAGGCAGAGACCCCAAAGAAGTGGGAGTGATGGGACCCCTTCTTCCCGGGCTCTTGCCCTCACCTGTGGCTTCATTGTAGTACACGGAAATGCGGTCCAGTTGTAGGTCGCTGTCCCCATGATAGGTGCCGGTGGGGTCGATGCCATGTTCATCACTGATCACCTCCCAGAACTGCCAGGGAAGAGCAAAGAGTCTTCAGCATCTCAGGGTCCAGCCAATTATGCTCCCCTACTGCCATTTTAGCTCCAGATTCGCCTGTGGCGGGCCCTCCCCAAAGATATAGCATTTCTTCTGCCTGCCACACCCTTCCCCTAGCCACATGCACCTTCGGGAAAAAGGCATCTCACTGCCTGGGACGTGAGATGCTGTGTGGCTTAAAGGGTCCGGCGATTGCGGGGGGTGGGTAGATGGAGGTAGTCACCCTGGGCACAAAGAGACGGGGGGGGGGGGGGGGCAGTGAAAAGGAGCCACTGCAGCAGCCCACCCCGCCCTGCACGTGACCGCGGCGCACGCACGCGCCAGGCGGCCGACAAAGGGAGGTGCCGCGCGAGGGCGGGGCCGAAGGGCGAATTCCGCGCGCCAGGGGCGGGGCTTGGCTCGGGCTCGCGCGCCCCCCGCCGGCCAGCCTGGCCGCATTGTCCCAGCGCGCCAGGGGCGCCCGGGTCCCGCCCTTCTGCTACAACGTAGCAGCCGCACTTCCTCCCTGCCCCTCCCCCGCTACACTGTAACCGCGCGCAAAAAAAAAACCCTCCCCCTTGGCCTCGAAATTTCATTTCTTTGCTAGCTTTTAACCCCCTTGCTTTAAATGAGGTTTTTATTCCTTTGTCCTATTCTCTAGCTCTGAGGAACCCCTTCAAAGAATGGACTCCCTTTCCCTCCTCGCCCTTTCTCCCTATCTGTCCACGCCCTTAAGAGTCTGTTAAGGGGAAATAAAAGGAACAAATTAGTCTAGCACATATTAGCCTTCCATGCACGAAAAACTGCGGGACCGCCCCTTGGGGATCGAGGGCGCCCGGAGATTCCTGATCATTTGTAAAGAATATCGCCCAGCCCACCTGGCTCAGCGCGCCCCTACATTTGGATCTGACCTCTCGGCAGCTGCCCGCCATCCTCGCCCATTCCCCCTTTTGGGTTAGCCCCACGAAGCCCCGCCAAGGGGGATGCACATGGGGAAAACCTCATCCAGCTTTTGTCTCGGGCCGTTTCCGCATCTCCCTCGCTCCCCGGTCCTCGGACCGTTAGGAGATCCCCTTTCTAAGTAAAATTTTACAGAAACTCGGTTTTCCCGCCCCCTAACCCTGAAGGGTGCTTTTAACAGCTTCCCCAAAATAAGCCTGCCAAGAAAAATAATTCCTCATTTTTCAAAAGCAAATCCTAAGGTTCAAAGGTGCATTTATATATAAAAGTTTTGAGGGGCAAATCTTGACTAAGAATGGAAGATGCAAACGTTCTACAACCATCCGTCATAATATACCTGTTGTTTTTTTTTTCCTTAAAAATAAATAGTCAAAAGAGGTTAAAAATCCTTACCTTGGCACCGATCTGATTGCCACACTGACCGGCCTGGATGTGCACGATTTCCCTCATTGTTAAAATTTATTCTAATCTTTTTTGCTCGCCTCAAAGTATGTACGGGGCAAAAAAATAATACGGAATTAGTTTTTCTCTGCTGCTGGTCGCAGGGTGAAAAGATGGAACGGGACCCGGAGGCTGAAGCAGCGAGGTCCGAACGCGGCGGCAGGAAGGTTCTGAGAGGGAGAAAGGAGAGGGGAGGGCGCGGGAGGAAAGGCGGGCAGGGCGGGGCGCGCGTGCGCGGGGGCCGGGAGGCGGGAGAACTCGCCGCGCGGCGCGGTGGAGAGACAAAGCCTCACTAGGCTGGCCCTGATTAGTCCGTGCCGGTCCTGTATCACAAGTCCATTGGTCCTTGCTGGACGAGCGCAGTCCTGCCTGGGAGTTGTAGTTCTCTATTGTTGTCCACGCTGCAAAATGAAAGGACGAATGGGTGGGTACTGGGTCTGGGGGTTTTGGTTTAGGTGTTTTGACTGAAAAACGGCCTGGCGCTAGGGTTCCTTCCTCTATGCCTGACTCTCCTGGTATCAAAAGAGTAGTTTTAGAGGGGTACAGGAATTGGGAACCCTGGTGTGCCAGGCTTTGGAAGGTGGAGTGAGGGCACGCCCTGAAAGCTCCCCGCTGCGGTAGCTCTTGGGAAGACAGGACTGCTTAGCTCAGCGAAAACGGGGAGAAATGCGGCACCCTGATCTGCTATCTAACAGCTGGTCCCTGGTGACCCAACTGGCATGAACTCCAGTGAGCTGCGGCTCCCCCAGATATCTCGGGAAGGAGGAGGGCATTGCCTTCCTGCTATTTCCTTGGGAGCTTCCTAACGATAATATTTAGAAAGAAACAAAATTGCATCAAGGACTTTTCAGTATAAAAAGTAATTGTCTGGAAGGTATGTTCAAGAATAGAGAAGCAGATATGCCGGAAGTCTCCGTCCATGTGGGGAATCTGCGCCTTAGAGCAGCGTTTAACACAGTTTTGTCAAGAGGCAAACTGTGGGGTGAGATACCTGATAGGCACTTTGATGAAGTCAGTGTTTTTTCAATTCGCTGATTTCACTGAGAGGTGGTTGACCATTGCAATCTTTCAAGAACCTCGGGATTAAAATAAAAGTAGGGAGGGTGATGGGAAAAAAATGGATGAGCTCAAATCTGAGTGGCATGTTTCTTCTCAGGGATTAATTCAACTTGAGCGATATTAAATGTCCACCAAAGGAGCTAGGAATACAAAAATGATTAAGGATTAGCTCACTGGTGGCTCAGACGGTAAAGCGTCTGCCTACAATGTGGGAGACCCGGGTTCGATCCTTGGGTTGGAAAGATCCTCTGGAGAAGGAAATAGCAACCCACTCCAGTACTCTTGCCTGGAAAATCCCATGGACAGAGGAGCCTGGTAGGCTACAATCTATGGGGTCGCAAAGAGGACACGAGTGAGCGACTTCACCTTCACCTCACCTCACTGTCCTCCAGGATCTTCCAATTTGGTGAGAAGTGTATAACCACTAGTGTGGTAAGCACCATGATTAAAGGACATGGGATATCAAGCTCCGTGAGTATGTGCTCAGTCATGTACGACTCTTTGCGACCCCATGGACTGCAGCCCGCCTGGCTCCTCTGTCCATGGGATTTCCCAGGCAAGAATACTGGAGCTGGTTGCCATTTCCTTCTCCGCGGAATCTTTCCGACCCAGGGATCGAACTCGTTTCTCCTGCGTCTCCTGAATTGGCAAGAGGGCTGTTTACCTATGAGGCACTTGGTTAGATGATAGCAAGGTGTTAATTCACACAGGATTCAACACACATTTCTCATCTTCTAAATAAAAGAACATAAATTTCTGTAAGACTCGTCTACCCAGTTAAAATGTTTATGTTTGAAGGCACAATCACAGTGAAAGTAGTTATTTTGTGGTAGTGAAGAGAGTTCAGAATAAACGATTAAACAGTTTCAATTTGTCTCTAACAATAGCCGTAGGAGCCTAGGCAAGCTAACTTCCGCAGAACTCTTATTTCTGGTCAGAACGAAGTGAGAATACGAATGCAAAAGGTCCTCCTAAATTATTCCTGTGAAATTGTCTTAGTATGAAATTTAGCAAAATAATGTATCATTCTGTAGCCCTTCAAAGACCTCGATCAGCCTTTAAGATGGTTAACAAAAGAGTTCTCTCCGTTTGCCTAGATATCTTTACTCTAGGATAATGACCTCAAAGTGTCCATCAGGAATGGATTCTCAGGGAGGAAATGACATGACTTCTAGATGAGCTAAATCAAAAGGAAATGAACTTCCATTGTAGTGAGTCCTCAAGCGCCACGCCTACGGGCTATTCTCCAGACTGAAGTCTTCAGCCACGACTGCAGCCCGCAACCCTTATATTTCTCATGAGTCAGCGGACACCATTTCTGGGAGGACCAGAGAAGGCGCTCTGGCCGCACTACATGCTTAGGTGGACGGCTGTGGTAAGCCCCTCTATCCGCTGCTGGCATCCAGACTCTGTGGTCGCAACTTGGAAATATACGCGGGAAGTGGGTGGTGAAACCGCAGTGGGTTGTCCCTTTGGAGCTGCCCAATCGAAGTGCGCTATTCTGTGCGCCTCCGAGGCTTCCGATTACCGCCTCGTCCAACGGATCTGTCTCCCCGGAGAAGCCGCCCCTTTGAGCCGTAAGGGGGCGGGGCGGGGCGGGGGCGGGGCTCCGGCTATGCCTCCGCGTTGGATTGCTACGTCTGCTTGCCGCAGGGCCGAGAAAGACAAAGGCTTCAGCCAATCAGCTAATCAGCCCCTTCCCCGCTCAGGCACTGGCACCACCCCTGTCGCAGCCGTTACTGGTGGCGCGCGCGGGGACTCAAAGTAGGTGAGTTCTGGGGGGCCTCGCCCACGACTCCCCGGATGCCATCTTGGTTCTCCCGGAGGGCGGGAGGGGCGTGCCTTGCTTACGACTGGGCGGAGGATTCTTGGAAATTTGCTTCTCGGATTATAACCCTCATCTTCACTTGACGGCCCTCCCTGAGTTTAGGTATGAAGACACTGGGAGAGGTTGGGCTCGGAGGGAACCCTTGGGATCGAGATCAAAGTTGAAGGCCCATTGGATTGGAGCCGAAGGTCATGGGCGCCGCTCATTTCGCCTTCATGAAACGATGTTAACACTTTCTCCATGGAGGTGTCCCACTTTCCTTGTCTACATTTTCCCTTTAAGGTAGCATCTTTCAAATTTAATTCCCACCCATACTAGTTTGACTTTTCATCTTATTATTTCATCAGGAGAGCAGAGTTAATTTTACGTTTGACTCATGAATGTATTCGAAATATCTCTAATGGTATCAGGTACACAGTAACTACTGTTGAATTAACATGATGGACCCTTGGGGAAAAGACAGTTCTAACTGGTCCAGTTCTCAAGGAGAATGTGTGAGGCAGAAATGGAATGTAATAGTTACACTATGGTGAGACCTATTAGGATAATATAAGTCCACCAACCACCGTGAAACACTTAGGATACATGGGAAATAGGGGAAAGTACCAGAACACGGAGAAGACTAAAGGCAAGGCTTTGCTTCGAAAGTGACATTTGAGCTAAAAGGATGGATAGGAGTTGGATCACAACACTAGGGGCAACGTCCTAAGGAGCTGGCTAAGGCCTGCAGATGTGAGAGAACGAGGACAGTGTGTTCAGAGATTAAGGAGAAGGTCCATGTTGTAGAACCACAGGCTTGGACGGGGTGGGGATGGGACACACATTTCAGGAGATGAGGTTCTGATCGTTGAGGGTCTTGCTAAGGAGTTTAGATATATTTTATCCTATGGGTATGGAAAACCATCAAAGAATATTAAACAGGAAGAGACATTATCTGAGTGAAAGTCACTCAGTCTTGTCTGACTCTACAGTCCCTGGAATTCTCCAGGCCACAGTACTGGAGTGTGTAGCCTTTCTCTTCTCCAGGGGATCTTCCCAACCCAGGGGTTGAACCCAGGTCTCCCGCATTGCAGGGAGATTCTCCACCAGCTGAGCCACAAGGGAAGCCCCATTATCTGAGTGATCTTAGACAAATCTGTTACTCCATCCCTGTTGCAGTTTCTTTATCTGAGAAATAGAAAGTAAAATAAGGAGTTTTCTGGCAGTCCAGTGGTTAGGACTCCGTGCTTCCACTACAGGGGGCAGGGGATCAATCCCTGGTTAGGGAACTAAGATCCCACATGCTGTGTGGCCTTAGTTGGGGCATGTGGGCTATAGTTCCCTAACCTGGCGTTGCACCCTGGCCCCCTGCATTGGGAGCACAGAGTCTTAGCCACTGGACCGCCAGAGAAGTCTCTCAACTCAGTTTTTGTTTGTTTGTCTTGTTGGTGTTTTTTTTTTTTTTTTTTTTGGTTTTTTGGCCATGCAGGATCTTAGTTCCTTGACCAGGGATGGAACCTGCACCCCCCAGCAGTGGAAGTGCAGAGTCTTAACCACTGGACAACCAGGGAAGACCCTTATATTTCTGTACTTGGAACTCTGTTACATTTCTTTCTTATTCTGTGTCATGGTCAGAGATATTTCTTAAATGCTTCAGAGGAATAACAACAGAATGATTGGCAGAAAGAGAAGCATCAGCCTCCATAGCTATCCAGGAGACCGCAGTAACCAGTCTCCTCCCTGAGGCTGTGTGTGTGAGCCACTGAAGGAAGGGATAATGTGTTTTTTTCCTAGATCATGGAAGACACCCAGATTTTAAACTGGGAAGTTGAAGAAGAGGAGGAGGTTGCAGAGAGCCCCAATGAATCTCTGGGGTATAGCTTGGAGCCCCTAGCACAGCTGCATATCTTCAGTAGTTCCTATGGACCAGAAAAAGGTCAGGAGTAATTTCGTGCTAAAGTACTGGCCTCTTATTTCTGTGGAGAGGTAATAGGATGATTGCAAGCTTAGATATGCATCTGTGAGATCTGAAAAAAATGTCTTACTGGGGATGGAAAAGTGGGGATGATTATCTCATTGCTCCAGGCAAGGAACCTGGACTCCATGGGGGTGATTTTACCTTGTTAGGAGAAGATGAAGGAATTCGAATTCAGATAAAAACCCAGTGAGGTCTGGAAATGGAAGGTGGTGATGTTTTCCACAACAATGTGAATGTACTTGATGTCACTGTGCTATACATTTAAAAATTGGCTGAACGGTAAATTTATGTATGCTGTGCTGTGCTTAGTCGCTCAGTCGTTTCTGACTCTTTGTGACCCTATAGACTGTAGCCCACCAGACTCTTGTCCATGAAATCTGCATGCAAGAATACTGGAGTGGGTTGCCATGCCCTCCTCCAGGGGATCGTCCCAACCCAGGGATCGAACCTAGGTCTCCCACATTGCAGGTGGATTGTTTCTAGTCTGAGCCACCAGGGAAGCCCAAGAATACTGGAAAGAGTACTCTATCCCTTCTCCAGGGGAGCTTCCTGACCCAGGGATCAAACCGGCATCTCTTGCATTGCAGGCAGATTCTTTACCAGTTGAGCTACCTGGGAAGCCCAAATTTTATATATATTTTACCACAATAGAAACAATCCAGTGTAGATGGATGGAATGTTGACTATGAATAATGCATTGCACATATTCTTTATTAGCTAGTTATTCTAGGGCCTTTTATTTTTCTAATGCATGAGGGGGACCTTGAGTGAGTCGTGGGGAACTTAACAAATGTTTTTCTTAATAGCAAGTTAGGAGTATGGCTTTGGAACTCACCTACCTCTCTAATTCTTAGACTTCCCACTCTACCTTGGAAAGAACATGATAGGCCGAATGCCTGATTGCTCTGTGGCCCTGCCCTTTTCATCAATCTCCAAACAACATGCAGTGATTGAAATCTCTGCCTGGGACAAGGCGCCTGTCCTCCGGGATTGCGGGAGCCTCAATGGCACTCAAATCCTGCGGCCTCCTAAGGTCCTGAGCCCTGGGGTGAGTCATCGTTTGCGGGACCGGGAGTTGATTCTCTTTGCTGACTTGCCCTGCCAGTACCATCGCTTGGATGTCCCCCGGCCTTTTGTCTCTCGGGGCCCTCTAACTGTAGAGGAGACACCCAGGGTACAGGGAGGAACTCAACCCCCTAGGCTTCTGTTGGCTGAGGACTCAGAGGAAGAAGTAGGTAAGTTTGTGTATCAGGAGGGTGGGTGAGGAGACAGGGACGGTGAGTGTAAAACTCTCCACTTACTCATTTCTACTCATGACAGATTCCCTTTTGGACAAGTGTGTGGTGAAAGGACCAAGGACCTCCTCTTCGGCAACAGTCGTTCCAGAGAGGTGAGTGTCAAAAGGGCCAGGCATCTGAGCTGGAGGAGCCATCTCTGGGAGAGCTAATTACCATCAAAGTCTGGGCTGGGGAACCACACATACTCCTTCACTCAACTCAATTTTTACTGAGCGTCTCATGTGCCAACTAGAGAATTAATTGCTGGAGACAGAACAGCAAGTACTACCTTGCATCTGCTCTCAAGGAGTTCCTACTTGAGTGGAATATCTCTTCTGGGGGAATCGATTCTATAGGTTTCTTCTCTTCTCTTCCCTTCACAGTGATGAAGAAGGGCCTTCCCCTGCCCCAGATGGGCCCGGGCCACCTTCTGCCTTCAACTTGAACAGCAACACGGATGAGGAAGAAAGTCAGGAATCAGGAGCAGGGGAGGCCTCTTCAGCTGCCCGAAGAGGTACCGCTGCAGAGACGGAACAGCCTGAACCTGTCACAGCCGAGATCCAGATTGAGAAGGATCAGTGTTCCGTGAAGGAGAGGAACAGGGACACAGAAATCGAGAGGGATGTGAGGAATGGGGTGGTTCCAACTGGAGTGATTCTGGAGAGGAGCCAGCCTTCTGGGGAGGACAGTGACACAGATGTGAGTGATGAGAGTGGGCCTCGAAGAAGGCTTGTTGGGGTCAGTCCAAAAAGGGCCTGGTCTTGTAACTTCATAGACAGTGATACCGATGGAGAGGACGAGGGGATCCCTGCTACCCCAGCAGTGGTTCCCATGAAGGAGAGGCAGATCTTCCACGAAGCTGGTACACAGAGCCCCCAGGCACCTGGTGTGGCACGTCGGCAGGAGAGGCCAGCTGATGGTGATACAGATATAGAGGAGGGGGAGGCCCCCCTGGACAGAAGCCAAGCCTCTGTGGTGATCGACAGCAATACAGACGATGAGGAAGAAGTCTCAGCAGCACTGACACTGGCACGTCTAAGAGAGAGCCAGGCTGGTAAGTGGAACCGAGATCCAGATGCAGAAGAGACCAGGGCCCAACCCGTGGCCCTTCTGGAGCGAAGCCAGGCCTCTGCTGGGGGAGACAGTGACACAGATGTGGAGGAAGAGGGGCTCCCAGTGGAAAGGAGGGGAATGGTTCCCAAGGGTTACATGGACAGGGAATATTCAAAAAAGAGCCGGCACCCTCCCAGGGACAGTGATAGAGAGGGGAAGGAAGATGAGAGCTCACCGGGGGTCCACCTGGAGAGAAGCCAGGCCTCTGCACAAGTGGAGGATGAGGTCCCACTGGGGCCAGCTGTTGCACTTCCGGAGAAGCGTCAGGTACAAGGCATAGTGTGGCCACATCACACCGATGCGGAGGCAGAAGGGGACCCGGCACAGCTCCCCGTGCTGCATCTAGAGGAAGCCCGGCCTCCTCTAGCTGGGGACTGTGAACTGGATTCGGAGAACACATCTGGTGTCAGAAAGAGCCAGCTTCCGGCGGAAAAAGATGCTGGGACCACGTGGGCTGCAGCCGTTCCTGAACAGGACAGAGCACTTGCCATCGGGACCCAGGGTGGGTCATCCACGGCACCAGGGGAGCAAGACCTTCTCCCGGTCTCAAGGGAAGACCTAGCGGATATGGTGGTGGACATAGGCACTCCAGGGGAGCCCCAACCGCAGAGAGAGGGGGCCCAGACCACTACAGGAAGGGAGAGAGAACCACATGGGAATAGGGCCACAGACTCTGGAGACAACCTCCACGGTAAGTGCTGGCCTTTCTTCCTCCCTGGAGGCCTGTGATAAAGAATGCTTCTTGCTTCTAGCGTATCTTAGTTCATGTGAGCTGCTATAACAAAAGACCATAGACTGGGTAGCTTATAAAACAACAGAAGTTTATTTTTCACAGTTCTAAATGCTGGGAAGTCTAAGATCAAGACACCAGCAAATTCAGTATCTGATGAGGCCCTGCATCTTATAGATAGCCGTCTTCTCATTATGTCTTCACATGGCCAAAGGGCCCAAGGGAGCTCTCTGGAGTCTTTCTCTCATTTTTTCTAAATGACTTCATTTATTTTTGGCTGTGCTGGGTCTTCCTTGCTGCGCTGGCTTTTCTGTAGTTATGTGGAGCCAAGGCTACTCTCTAGTTGTAGTACACTGACTTCTCATTGCAGTGGTTTCTCTTGTTGAGTATGGGCTCTAGAGCTCAGGCTCAGTAGTTGTGGTACACAGGCTTAGTTGCTCCAGGGCATGTGGGATCTTCCTGGATCAGGGCTTGAACCTGTGTCTTCTGCATTGTATCACTGAGCCACGGCTGAGCCTGCACTAATACCATTCATGCAGGCTGCGCCCTCATGACCTAGTCACCTCCCAGTCACCTCCTAATGCCCTCACATTGGAAATTAGGTTTCAACATAAGAATATTTGGGGAGACACAGATTCAGGCTATTGCATAGGATTGGGGCTGTGGAGAGAACTGTAGAGAAAAGGAGTTAGGATCAGCTCTGGTTTTTTAATTATCCTGCATTCCTCCCCACCAGATTCTGAAGATCTGGACCTACCAGCTACCCAGTGCTTTGTAGACAGACAGAATCAGAGCCTGGAAGGTGAGGCCATCTTTGTTGTGGATACTGGTACAAGCAGGAGCTGGGAGATTAGATTGGTGGTCCTTGAAGGATGTGAAGGCTGGCATAGGCAGCAGAGAAGACTGGGAATGGGCCCTCAGAGTTCTGTGGAGGAGCAGTGCTCAGGCCATGCTTTTTTGTGTAGCAGCCCCCAGCATGGAGGATGAGCCCACCCAGGCCTTCCTGTTTCCTCTGCCCCAAGAGCCTGGCCCTTCCTGTTGCAGCTCCCAGGCCACAGGTATGAGAAACTCGCGCCTCTTCCGTGCCCTTAACTTGGCATCCTTATTTCCCCTCTGTCCAGTTCAGTTCAGTTCAGTCGCTCAGTCGTGTCCAACTCTTTGCGACCCCATGAATCGCAGCACGCCAGGCCTCCCTGTCCATCACCAACTCCCGGAGTTCACTCAGACTCACGTCCATCGAGTCCGTGATGCCATCCAGCCATCTCATCCTCTGTCGTTCCCTTCTCCTCCTGCCCCCAATCCCTCCCAGCATCAGAGTTTTTTCCAATGAGTCAACTCTTCGAATGAGGTGGCCAAAGTACTGGAGTCTCAGCTTTAGCATCATTCCTTCCAAAGCCTGTCTTTATAGCCTTTGACATTTTTTTGCTGATGTTCCTCCATCTCAGCAGAAAAGAATGCTACATTAAGTCAGACCCAGAGAGCAACTACTCTAGCAACTAGCTTATTTTAATTTATGCATTTGGTTGCACGAGGTCTTAGTGGTGGCACACAGGATCTTTAGTTGCAGCACGAGGACTCTTTACTTGCAGCATGTCGGATCTAGTTCCCTGACCGGGGATCAAACCTGGTTCTCCTACATTGGGAGCTCAGAGTCTTAGCCACTGGACCACCAGTGAAATGTTATGGCTCTCTTCCTTATTCCCAGCTTTCCTTTAATAACTCACTTAAATTTATTATGCATGAATTTGTCTTAATCTTTTCTCAAGCTGTTACCTCTTCAACCTACATCCCTCTCTCTCTGACTCTGCTTCCAGGTTCCTTGGATGAGTCATGGGAGGTCTTGGCGACACAGCCATTCTGTCCGAGAGAGTCTGAGGCCTCCGAGACCCAAACCGTTGTCACCCTCCTTGACACCCGTGCATCTTGCCCCCCTCCATCTAGGACAGCACAGCAAGAGCAACATCCAGAGAGCCCAGGGATGGAAGGCAGAGAGATGCAGACTGTGGAGAAAGAAATGGGTACCCCAAGAGAAACAGCAGAGAGGGTGATCCCTGAGGGAGGGCCACCGCAGGAGGAAACCAAGAAACTGCCCTCGGAAGGAGAGAGGGAAGATGTGACGGGAGAGGAAGAATTAATCGGGGGGATACAGGGCAGAGAAAAAAATCAGGTGTTAGCGAGAGATACTCAGAGCCAAGAATCTGACAAAAAAGTGAAAAGTGCAAGTTCTGGAAGGGGAATGGAGATTGTAAAGGTAGAAATTGAGACACCCAAGGAAACACAAGAGAAAGAGAGAGAAAAGCAGACTCTCGCAGGGGAAATATTTGAGAGTGAAGCAGGGAAACTGGTAGTAGAGAGAGTGAGTGAGGCAGATGGGTTAGAAGTCAAGGGACCCCAAGAGCTACTGGACAGAGGCCCACAGATGGGGGAGACAGAGGCGGGGGACCAGGACCAGAAAGGCCAAGCCTCTGGTCCGCCATCAGAGCCTGGAGCAGGGGCAGGAGACCTTCAGGGACTTGCTTCAGACCCAGTAGCTTCCGGGAGCCAGGCAGGTGGAGGAAGGGGAGCCCCAGGGAGCCCCAGGAGGCAGCAGAGAGGTAAGTGAAGGTAGAGGGGAGCCCATAGTGGTCCACATCCCTATGGTAATTGACTCCTAGGTGACTGACTGCTTAGACCTCAGCTGCTTGTCTCTCCCTCTGTCCAGGTGACTTGAATTGCGAGATGCCACCTGCTCAGAAGGCTTCCAGGGTGAGAACTGCTGTCTCTACCCCCACCCCACTCCACAGGTCATCTCTACATCTCCTGCACAGCCCCTTCCCCTGACCTTGCTTTCATCTACTCCTTTCCTTTTCTTATTACTTTTCTTCCATTTTCACTGCTCCTTAGTTAGCTTCTGTTTACCTTGACACTGGTTATTTTCCATATCTATTTCCCACATTCTGTCTTCCTCTGCCTGTCTCAGAACATTCCTTTTTTCATGTCCCTTTCCTCCCTTCTTTCTCCCAACCATCCTCTTTATTACTGTTGTCCATATATGGCCTTTTGGGGCGAGGTCTTTGGGAAAGAGGAAATTCCAGTTCTAATGGAACTAGTAAAATTCTAATTCCAGTCTAATGGAACAAACAGAAAGAGAAGTGCCATGAGCACACTGTCTAAACAAGTAGTGAGAACAATATCCAAGTCCTCTCTCCCTTCTCTCTGCCTCTTCTTCACTGGCTTCCCTTTCTCCCCAGGGTGATCAGGAATCCCCAGATGCTTGTCTGCCTCCTGCAGCGCCTGAAGCCTCAGCCGCACTCCCAAATTCCCTCATCTCTCAGATCCAAAAACATCCCGCACCTCAGTCCCTCCTTTTTCCCTCTCCAGCTCCTTTAGAACTGCCTATTCCCAGGACCAGACAAAATGAGACTCAGGAAGCTCCAGAGACTCCCTTCTCCTCAGAGCTGAACTCTGTCCAGCCAGAACCCAAAGTCAGGCTCCAGGGGTCCTCTCCAGTTTCTTCTCTACCTCTTGAGCCCCACCCTACCACCCCCACAGGCCAGCCTATTGCCCTTGAACCCATATCTGGGGTCTCTCGGAGCAGGACACGTAGTTCCTTTGATGTAACTGCCTCATCAGTTGTCCCCACAGCCGTTGCACTGCAGCCATCCACCTCCACAGACAAGCCTGTCACCCCTAAGCCCACACTTCGGGCCCCTCGGGGCAGGGCACAGAGGTCTTCTGTCAAAACCCCTGAACCCAATGTCCCCACAGACCAGCCTGTTGCCCCTGAGCTCACAGCTATGGCCACTCGGGGCAGGGCACAGAGGTCTTCTGTCAAGACTCCCAAACCAGATAACCCCAGAACACCCAAGCCCCAGCCTTCCACTTCCACAGACCAGCCTGTCACCCCCAAACCCACATCTCGGGCCCCTCGGGGCAGGACACCTAGGTCTTCTGCCAAGACTCCTGAACCAGCTGTCCCCACAACCTCTGAGCTCCAGCCTGCTGCCCCTAAAGACCAGCCTATTGCTCCTGAGCTCACATCTAGAGCCACTCGGGGCAGGACACAGAGGTCTTCTATCAAGACTTCCAAACCAGATATGCCCACAACCCCCGAGCCGCAGCCTTCCACTTCCACAGACCAGCCTGTCACCCCCAAACCCACGTCTCGGGCCCCTCGGGGCAGGACACCTAGGTCTTCCGCCAAGACTCCTGAACCAGTTGTCTCCACAGCCTCTCAGCTCCAGCCTTCTGCCCTCACAGATCAGCCTGTCACTCCTGAGCTCACATCTAGGGCTACTCGGGGCCGGGCACAGAGGTCCTCTGTCAAAACCCCTGATCCAGTTACCACCACAACACCTGAGCTCCAGCCTTCCACCTCCACAGACCAGCTTGTCACCCCCAAACGCACATCTCGGGCCCCTCGAGGCAGGACACGTAGGTTGTCTGCCAAGACTCCTGAACCAGTTGTTCCCACAGCCTCTGAGCTCCAGCCTTCTGCCCCTGCAGACCAGCCTGTTGGTCCTTGGGCCACTCAGTGTAGAGGACATAGGTCTTCTGTCAAGACCCCAGAACCAGTTGTCCCCACAGTCCCTGAACCTCAGCCTTCCACTTCTAAAGACCAGTCTTTCACTCCTGAGCCCACATCTCAGGCCACTGAGAGCCAAACACATAGGTCTTCCGTCAAGACATCCCAGCCAACGGAACCCACAGCCCCTGACCTCAAACCTTCCTCCCCCACAGACCAGCCTGTCACTCCCAAGGTCATAGCTCAGGGTGGTCCAAGCAGGACAGGAAGGGCTTCCACAGCAAGTGCTGTGCTGGTTCCTACTACCCCTGAATTCCAGTCTCCAGTCCCGTCAGAACAGCCTCTTCCCCCTGACCCCATCCCCGAAGTCAACTGCAGCAGGAGGCTGAGGGCCACTAGGAAACATGGGTCTCCCACAGCTCATGTTCATGAGCCCTGCACCGTACCCCCTGAACCTAACTCCCGCTCTTCAAGGAACCAAAGACATGGGTCAGTGAAAGCAGCCAAGCCCGTTAGCACCATTCCTGAGCCTGCCTTTGCCCAGCTCCCCGAGGCACCGCCTCACACTCCCCAGGTGCCAAAGGAGGAGGCAGCAGATGGATCAGGCTTCACCCCAGAGCCCCAGCCTAGGGCCTGTCAAAACCACAAGAGGCCTTCAGCTACTGCACATTCACCTCCACTTCAAAAACGGCTCCAGAGAGGGAGAGTCCCTCAGAAGGCAGCATCCCTTAAGGAGGAAGAAGAAAATCCAGTAGTGAGGCCGAGGAAGGAAGAGGTGAGGAGAGGGCTTGGGGCCACGAAGTTAGGAAAGGGCCTGGGGGCTCGGAAACTTCCACCAAGTTCTCTCTCAATCCCCCAGGGTGTAGTGATTCCAGGTCCAGGCAAGAGAAAGAGAGAGCAGACAGAGGAGGAGTCCCAGGGAAGACCGAGCCGCAGCCTGCGACGGACCAAACCGGTCCAGGAGTCCACGGCCCCCAAAGTAGGGGAGAAGGCCCAAGGGGCCTCATGGGAGATGGAGATGTGGGAGGACGAAAGGAGACCCAGGGGATTTAAGGGAGGGGCTGGTTGCTGTACCAGCTCAGGCTAACCCCCTTCACAGGTGCTGTTCACCGGTGTGGTGGATGCTCGCGGAGAGAGGACGGTGCTGGCCCTGGGGGGCAGTTTGGCCAGCTCGGTGGCCGAGGCTTCTCACCTGGTGACTGATCGGATCCGCCGGACGGTCAAGTTTCTGTGTGCCCTGGGCCGGGGCATCCCCATCCTCTCCCTGGCCTGGCTGCATGAGGTGAGAAGCCAGGAGATGGTGACACACACCCACAGAGACAGTGACGGGAGAAGGCTGCTCAGGTGAGGCTCTAAGAAGTGGTGGGAGGAGCGTGGCTACAGGAAAATGAGGTTAGTGAAGCAGAAGGCTTCATTCCCTGAGCTCCCTACTGTAAACTCTAGACAGAAAAGCTGTGTGAAGGGCTGGGCTGAGCTTTGGTGCTGACTGTTACCGTTCTTAGTCCCGCAAGGCAGGCTGCTTCTTGCCCCCGGACGAATATTTGGTGACTGATCCTGAGCAGGAGAAGAACTTCGGCTTCAGCCTTCGGGAGGCCCTGAGCCGAGCTCAGGAGCGAAGGCTGCTGGAGGTGAGGCTGTCTGCTGACCCCTGGTTCAGCCATTTCCCAGCCGTCCACAGCCTCTCAGAGCATCTACTGTCTCCACTGTTTCCTGCCTCCTAGGGCTATGAGATTCACGTGACCCCCGGAGTCCAGCCACCGCCACCTCAGATGGGAGAAATCATCAACTGCTGTGGAGGCGCCATCCTGCCCAGCATGCCCCGGTCCTACAAGGTAGGGGTGGTGTGCTGAGGGTCTGGAGAGGTGGCTGGAATGGGTACAGGTGAGAGGAGAAATGGAGGTGCAGCTGGCAGCACGGAGCAGTGAGAGGCTGGGGAAGTCCTGTGGTACAGAAACGGGTGGAGAAGACGGAGGAAGTCTGCTGATACAAATGGACTTGTTTTTTCCTATATTTACAGTCTTTTCAAATGTACACAAAGGGAACAACGCAGCGAACCTCCGTATACCAATCACTCGGATTCAACAGACTAATTTAGATGTTGCTGCATTTGCTCCGTTGCTCCCTTTTTTTCTTTTTGTTTCATTTTGTTCGCTGAGGTTGTTAAGGGAATCTGTAAACATCATTATTATTTTTTCCTACATACTTAAAATATACATTTGTAAGAAATATGCACATTTCTGTATAATCACATGTCGCTATTAGTCAATAACAAAATTAAGTTGTTTCCTGTCACTTTGTCATAGTCCATTAATCAAATTTCTCCAGTCATCTGAAAGTGTCTTTTTACAGTTCAAGTAAGGATTCAAGCAAAGTCCATGTATTGCCACAATTGCTGTATCTCTTGATTCACTTTTAGTCTAGAGCATCCACCCCAACCCACCCAGCCTTTTTTCTGCCACTGACTTCTAGCAGAAACTAGGTCAGTTTTCCTTTAGAATGTCCCATGGTCTGCATTTTTCTGTTATATCATTTACCTTGTTTTTCTATCTTCTGTATTTCCTGTAAATCATAGTTCACTTAAAAAACTTGAACAAATTCAGGTTCAACTTTCTGGCAAGAGTTCTGCATAGACAGTGTGTGCCATGTGACTTCCCATCAGGAAGTATTGTTTTAGTGATGCTCAGAGTGATCAATGAGTCCTGAACCTATTTCTTGGATTCTTTTTCACCCCTGACTTTCTCTTTTCGCTCTTTGTCTTTCTCCAGCCTCAGAGGTTCGTGATCACATGTTCCCAGGACTTTCCTCGATGTGCTGTTCCATATCGGGTTGGGCTACCTATCCTCTCACCCGAATTCCTGCTGACGGGAGTACTGAAGCAGGAAGTCAAGCCAGAGGCCTTTGCCTTCTCCACTGTGGAAATGTCATCCACCTGAAAACCCCACCCTGGTACCCTTTTCCCTCCCAGACCAATATAGAAAATGTTAGAAGTATTCAGAAGAAAGAACTTAGGGCTTTAGAAAAGATTGGGGTGTCTGATCTGATTTGTCTTGGAACATGTGTGGGGCCAAAACAGGCCTTTTGGTAAACAAAGATAGGGAGACTGGGAGCCATGGGTTTTCTTAAATGGCCATTTAAAGTTGGCCAGTCCCAGGCTCAGATGTCTTGTCGCCGCTCATGTTTGGCTGGCCTGCTGTACCGATTGCTTTGTGGCACACAGTGTCTTGCCTCCTGTTTGGAAGCCATTTATTTCTCCTCTTCGTTTCTTTCTGGGACTCTTACTCATCCTGTACAAGATAGTGAAAACAATTTTAGCGTTAGGAACTTGAAAAGATGCTTGGAGTGAGTAAGTTTGAGGGTGGAGTTATGGAACGCTCCTAAAATTTCCTTTCTCCTTACCCCATCTTGTTAGAAGCGTCCTTTAGCTTTGACGTTGAGCTAATCTCTGCAATTTTTCTTTTTTTGGCTTGCTTTTCTAGTATTTATAAATTTAAAGCCTAGGCTTAATGTCTGTGATAAATAAATATTCACTCTGTGCCTTATGGTGTAGTGCAGTTTTATTTTTTAAATCTTAAAAGTTGGTTGATTATAAGGATTTGAGGAAATTAGAACCCATATACATTGCTCATGGGAATGTAAAATGATTCATCCACTGTGGTAAGCAGTTTGACGGTTTCTCGAAAGTTAAATATAGAATTACCATATGATCCAGCAATTCTCCTCATAGATATACAGCCAAAAGAATTAAAACAGATGTTCAAACAAATACTTCTGCACAAATGTTCATATCAACACTTTAGCAAGAGCCAAAAGATGAAAGCACAAATGTTCATCAGCAGATGAATGGATAAACAAAATGTGGCATATCCATACAATGGAGTATTATATTCAGTCATAAAAGGAGATGAGGTACTAATTGTGCTACAGTATTTTGAGGATGAACCTCAAAAGCATTATGCTAAGTTAAAGAAGTCAGACACAAAAAGTCACATTGTATGATTCCACCTGTTGGAAATACACAGAATAGGTAAGTCCACAGAGACAGTAGGCAGTGCTTGTCAAGGGCTTTCAGGGAGGGAAGATGGGGCGTAATTGCTTAACAGGTTCACGGTTTTATTTTGGGGTGAAAAGAAAATGCTTTGGAACTAGATAGAGGTGGTGGTTGCATACATTATGAATGTACTAAATGCCACTGGACTGCTCTCTTTAAAATGATTTTATGTTATGTGAATTTCACTTCAATTAAAAAAAAATACTGATTGGTTTTGTGCACTTTTCTGCAGGTTAAGTTATACTTAAGTTTGGAAAACTTTGGTGTAGTAAAAACAGCATTAGCTTTGCCAAACACTGCTAGCTTTTAAACATACCCAATCTTGCAACTTCCCTGGTGGTCCAGTGGTTAAGACCCTGTGTTCTCAATGCAGGGGGCATGGGTTCAATCCCTGGTCAGGGAACTGAGATCCCACATGCTGCTGGCCAAATAAAAAATAAAAAAAGAACCATACCCAACCTCACAATATATATTAAGCACAGCCATTGTGGGTGTGGCCCACAGTAGGACCTAGATAAATATTAGTCCCCTTGCCCTACCCAAAGGCTTGTACTGTCTGACGCTGTCTGAGTCCTTGAGGTTCTGGACTACAGATGAACATTCTTACGGCACCTGCTGCCTCTATAGCCCCACTTACCACTCATGTGCACATCCACTTATGACTGGTAATGTTTAAGTGCCCCAATTCAAATTTCTAGAGAAGAGATCTTTTCTTACACTGCCAATGAATCCTACAGCTCATACATAGTACATCATGTAATGTCAATCCATCAGGAGCCTAACAACAAACAATGGCAAGTCAAATTAACATAATTTGGAGAGAGTTTAATGAAGTGAAAATTAGGAGGCAGAGTGTAGAGCAATCACAAAGTATATTGCAGTATCCCAGTACCCAAAGGTCTGTTGTGACCACCTGTGAACCCAAAAGGTTTGCAAGGATGGAACAGTTATATAAAGAGGCTTCCCTCTAAAGCTGTGATGTTCTTTGATGAGGTACATTCAGGACAGCTTCCTGAGGCAGAAAGCAGGATGGAGAGTGAATCAGGAGGGAACCGTGCTGTCTGGTAGCACAGTTCACAGTAGCTTTGATTCAGAGGAGAATGGGAGTACTGAGCCTCTGGGAGGGGAAAGGAATGTAGAGCCTGTGGCATGCTGTTTGGCAATTTTGTCATCCCTGAGCCCACAGGACTAGCAGTTCCTTATCTTAGGAAATTTTCTTTATCTCTTTAGGCCTATGTTTCATCTATCATCTGAAAGAATTAGCTTAATGATCTCTAAGGTCCTTACCAGCTTATGCCTAGCTCCTTAGCTACATGATATTTAGTGGAGAAAAACCTTGCTTTTATTTTGATTTTTAGATGTGAATGTTCATCTGCAGGTATTACAAATAGATCTGTAGGAAAACATTTTGGACAAAAGATCTTAGTGCTTTCTGACTAGTAAGTGGAGTCAAACTAATGAGGTTTCAGACTAAAGTCATAGGTAGTTAATTATCACAAGTTTAACCTACTACAAAATTTACAACTATAACAAAGTTTTCTATCACAAATATTTTAACATATTGTTACACTCATGGTTACAAAACAGCCAACTTTGGCTGTTTTTGGCATTATTAGACCCAGTTTTTCAGTGTTACAGACAAGTTCTCTGCCCTTGGCAAGTGGAGAGGCAACTTTATAATACATTACAGAATAAGCATTAATTTGTGGTAAAATAGTCACTCTTTTTCACCTAACAAGCTGCAATAGGTGATTCAGAGCTTTGGGTTCTCAGCCTAGGTCAACAGTCTTCCGTTCTCTCACCGCTCATTACTAAAGTGTTAACTGAGGCTCTGTAACCTCTGACTCTGGCTGTTTTCAAGTCAAAGCTGTTAAAGGAAAGGGGGTTGGTTCATAGTGCTGTTTCTGCAAGAACCCTGCAAGAGGGAAATAGTCTTCATTTTGGGTAAGAAAACTAACCTAGCTGCAATTCAACCCACGTGAGTGACTGCACAATCTCTGCCCTTTTCATCCCTCACTCGGGATTCTAACACTCCCTTCTGTGACGCGGAGACCGCCGGCTGGGGAAAGGAACCCAGGGGAGCTGCTCCGCAGCTGGGTGTGAGCGAGCTGCGCGCACCGGCCGGAAACCCGGCACAGGCGCGCGGGAGCCCCGCCCCCCCCGGGCAGGGTCCCAGGCGGGAGGCGGGGCAGGGGCGGAGCCTGCGGCCGCGGGAATCCCAAACCCGCCCCTTTCCCCACCCCTCCACTTCTTGCCATGGCCCCTGCACTGCTCCTGGTCCCTGCTGCCCTCGCCTCTTTCATCCTGGCCTTTGGCACCGGAGTGGAGTTCGTACGATTTACCTCCCTTCGGCCACTTCTTGGAAGAATCTCGGAGTCTGGCAGTCCGGGTGAGCGGGAGGGACGGAGGATGAGTAGGGTAGGGAGGTGGAGCCGGAGCAGAGGGAGCGTGGGGCGGGGCTTGGAGACAAATGACAGGGGAAGTCCTGGAGAGGGAACTAGAGCCTTGAAAGCCGCCGAGACAAGGCCGAGGAGACCGGAGGGCTAAATTAGGAACTCTGGGATTAGCGGTTTGGAGAGGCGGGAGAGTGAGGATTGAGGGGGAGGGAAAGGGCAATGAACAGAAATTCTCAGGAAAGTGCTTCGTAGAGAGGACTATAGAGGGTGTTACAAAGAGGGAGCATTTGGAGAACCGAAACATGAAGGGCACTCCAGCCATGCCTTTCGTGACTGCCCAACAGGAATGTTCTTCCCCAGCTCTGAAAGAAGCATGGGGAAAGGGGGAGAAACAGGGAATAGCAAAGTGAGGTGGGCAAAGCCTAGAGAGGAAGCGATAAGGCTCTTGAAAGCATTAAGGGACATGGCCTGGGGTCCCCAAGAGGAGGTGAAGGTAGAGAGTGTTTCCCACAGTCTTCTTGATCTTTTGTACCTTTTTCCAACTCCCGCTAGATGCCCGCCAGGGATGGCTGGCTGCCCTGCAGGACCAAAGCATCCTTGTCCCGCTGGTTTGGGATCTGGGGCTCCTGTTACTGTTTGTGGGGCAGCACAGCCTCATGGCAACTGAGACCGTGAAGGAATGGATGTCCCGGTACTTTGGGGTCCTTCAGAGGTCACTGTACGTGGCATGCACTGCCCTGGCCTTGCAGGTATGAAGCCCTGGCAGCTGAGTCCTCAAGGGAAACAGCATGTGTGAAGGATGTCATTGATTGGAGCTGCAAGAACCTCAGGCTTCGGATAAAGTGTGGGTTTAGGAGGAGAACTGAGGGTGTTCAGGACTAGTCTCAGCTCCCATTATTTCACAGCACACATTCTCCTTTTTATCAAGAAGTATGTACTGCTTGTCATCCCCTACGCATGATGTGTGCATTCTCACCTTTGCAACGTCGTTCCTGTTGTCCCGCTTGAGAGTGCCTTGGTAACACCTCTTCAGTCTTATCCTTTCTTCAAAAGCACTTCCCTAGATCTCAAGAGAAAGCTTCCTGGTTAGTACTCACCTGTCTCCTCAGTGGGTGCTTGGCATAGGCTATTTTGTGTGCCTATCTGGTCACTCTCATCCATTCTCTAAGTCCTCAGAGTGGAGACAAGTCATTCTTACATCCTTAGGACCCCACCCAGCACCCTCCACATGGTGAACATGCTCATGATAGAGGTGGGGGGAACAGCTGGCCAGCCTGGACTGGAGGCAGCCCCTGAGTCTGGGTCTGTCAAGGGTGGGCTGCTGGGAAACCCAGTTCCTCTTCCTTCCTCAGCTGGTGATGCGGTACTGGGAGCCTGTGCCCAGGGGTCCTGTGTTGTGGGAGGCTCGGGCTGAGCCATGGGCCACTTGGGTGCCCCTCCTCTGCTTTGTCCTCCACGTCATTTCCTGGCTCCTCATCTTCAGCATCCTTCTCGTCTTCGACTACGCAGAGCTCATGGGCCTGAAACAGGTGAGGCTCCCAGATCCCTACCCAAGACATCTGATCCTTTCTAGAATACCTCTTTCCCCTCCAAGGATGTCCCTGTGCCTCCCATTGTCTTCCACCTGCCTCTTGTTTTTGAGCCCTTCACCTCCCTTTCTTATAAGACAGTCTCCCCCCAGCCCTCCCTCAAAGGCTAGGAATCATGGGCTTCTTGGGCCTGGGAAGGTTCATGGGCCAGAGATGAGGGTCAGGGACCTCCAGTCTCAGGAGGGTAGTTCCTGAGCCTGTCATAGAAGGAGGGAGCCTAGGAGGGGAGGAAAGAGGCAGTTAAGTTGTGACAAGGGCTCGACTCCATTCCTAAGCCATTCTCCCTCTGCTAGGTGTACTACCATGTGCTGGGGCTGGGCGAGCCTCTGGCCCTGAAGTCGCCCCGGGCTCTGAGACTCTTCTCCCACCTGCGCCATCCAGTGTGCGTGGAGCTGCTGACAGTGCTATGGGTGGTACCCACCCTGGGCACTGACCGCCTGCTCCTTGCTCTCCTCCTTACCCTCTACCTGGGCCTGGCTCACGGACTGGACCAGCATGATCTCCGCTATCTCCGGGCCCAGCTACAAAGAAAACTCCACCTGCTCTCCCGGCCCCAGGATGGGGAGGCCGAGTAAGGGGTTAACCCTGGTTGCAAGCCCTGTACTTCCTCTCTCCCTCCTATCCCAAATCCCCTTAACATCCAGGCCTTGGCTGCTTCAGACCAGAGGCCCAAATCCATGGACTGAAGGAGTGGTCCCTTTCCTTGCTTGAGCCTCCACTCCTTGGTTCCAGCTCCATACTGAATTTCAGCCATTGGACTCCAAGGGCCACTTCTCACCAGCCAGGAAGGAGTAGCTGGGAACTTATCCGTCTTCTCACAGTTCAGGGCTTGACCCTCGGTTAACAATTTCCTCACCAAGAGAAGAGTCTGGCTTGACCACTCCCTTAGCCCTGTTACTACCCTCTGTGCCTCAGGGATCCTTTCTCCACGTCTAGCTCCCTCCCAGGGGCTGGACCGAGGCCCACTGTCTGGCCTTTTCAGCTCCCTAGGCCCCGACCCTAGGCTCCATCCTCCTGAACCTAGTTGAGCGGTTTCTCCCATTCTTAGCTAAGGTGACTAGAGGCTCCCTGCTTTCCCGAGGAACTCACGCTACAGGAAAATAAAATTCAGTCTGGTTTTTCTACGTGTAGAATGCAGTCTGTCAGTGTCTCTCAAAGCTGCAGGGCTGGCTCTGGGGAAGGCGAGTTACATTGGAGTCTGGGCATCGGCCGCGCCTTCTGGTGACCACTGGGCGGCGGCCACTCCCCGCGGACCCAGCCCTCCACCCCCTTCCCGGAGCACCCGGTCCCCCTTCCTCCAAATCTCCCAATTTCCTTGCTGCAGACCCGGGTTGGGGACGGGCTGAAACGGAAGAGTGGGGAGACGGTTTGGGTAAGGGAGCGAGCTTCCGAAACCGTTGTCTTCCCAGCCCTGCTCCTGTGGCCGCCCCCTCCCCACGGGCCCCGCAAGCGCCCCCACGGTAACAAAGGCTGGCCCGGGAAGGCAAAAGCGTGGGGAGGAGCGGCAGGAGATGGGAAGGGCGGGCCCGGCTCCGAGCAGCTGCCGCTTCCTCCCGAAGTCCCTCGAGGGGTCTGAGTCACGGGCCGCCGCCCCGGGTTGGCTAGCTGGGGGTGGGGGTCTGGACACCTGGGTTGTCCAGGGTTACCGGGCGGCAGCCGCGTGAAAGGCCCTGGGGAAGGACCGCGGAGTGCCGGGGATCGCGGCGGGAAGAGAGGAGTGCCGGGGCCGAGGCCCCACGCGGGGGACCCGGGGAGCGAGGCTCCGCCCCGGTGCCCGGCTCCGCCCAGCGCCCCCTTCCCTCTCCCCATTGTCCTCAGACAAAGCGGCGGCCGCCCCCCGCTCGGCCCCCGGGTCTGTCTCCGTCCCTCCCCTTCTCCTCCCTTCCCCCCTCCCGCGCCCCCCCGCGTCCCCCCACCTCCTGCCCCGGATCTCCCTCCATCCCTCTCTCCTCCTCTTCCTCTCTCCTCCTCTCTCCGGACGTCAGGCTCCTTCGCACCCCCTCCCCCGGGAGCCCCGCGGCATGTGAGTTGACCCAGGGGCTTCAGACTTGGGGAGGGGGTGTCCCCTCCCTTCCGTCCCGGGCGCGGACCTCGGGCTGTCTCTCCTCTCTTTGTGCCGAGATTGCCCGTCAGTGTGGTCATAGCCGGGTGGGGACGGCTGGCGAGGTCGGGGTTCCATGAGCGCCGAGACCCCGGCGCGAGACTGGCCGGCTCCGGAGAGAAGCGGTGTGGAGCCGGTGCTCCGTACGCCTGAGGCGCTCGCTCGCCCGGGACCCCGGGGCATCGCCGGTGGGGGAGGCCGGCGGCGGGGCCCGGACCGGGTTAGGGTTGGTGGGGGGTGGACGCCAGGGTTCTGGGAACGAGCTGGCAGCTCCGATCGCCGGGTTCCGAAAGTCCCCGGGGGAGGGTATTTCCCCTGGCCCGCCCCGGGGCGGAGTGCAGGGCGGAGGGGTGGGGGCTGGGGGGTCTGAGAGGCGTGGCTCAAGCGGAGCTGGAAGGGGAGCCCGGGCCTCCGGGGCCCGCGCTGAGACTCGCCGGGCTACAGCCGCCGAGCTCCCTCGCCCCTCTGCCCCCGATTCCCCGTTCTCCCCTGGACCTGTCCACTCTCCGCCCTCCCACCTTCCCGACACCCCTTCAGGTCCCACTGCCCCCTCTCCGCCGGGGATCCCGCTGACCTCGCTTCCCACTCCCGCCGCTCCTGAGGTAGCGGTCAGGCAACCTCGCTCGGATCCTGCCCCGCTCACCCCCAGCCTCTCTTCTCTCTTCTCCCTCGTGCCAACTTCTTTCGTCTTTCCCTCTTCTCACAACCTGGGGACTGTCTCTGATGCCCAGTAACCTGTACCCACAAATCTGACTCCTGTCTCTTTGCCCTGAATCTCCACTGTTCCTCTCGACCCACCTCTCCCAACCCCATCACCTGGCTCTTAGTTTCCTCTTCACTTTCTCAGGTTTTCCCCTTTCTCTGCCCCCCTCCGCCGCCCCCTTTCCTACTGTCCTCACCCTCAGCTCCTCTGTGACCCACCTCTCCCCCTGCTTCCTCTCCCCACCCCCATTCTCACCTCCTGGGCCCCTCTGGAGCCTCTCCTTCCTGTTCTCTGCCCCCCAGCGTTCCCCCACCCTCCCCAAGGCGACCATGGCCACCATCCCAGACTGGAAGCTACAGCTGCTAGCCCGGCGCCGGCAGGAAGAGGCAGCCGTTCGCGGCCGTGAGACGGCAGAGCGGGAGCGGCTGTCGCAGATGCCAGCCTGGAAGCGGGGCCTTCTGGAGCGCCGCCGGGCCAAGCTTGGTCTGTCTCCTGGGGAGCCTAGCCCTGCGCCTGGGACTACGGAGGCTGGACCTCCAAACCCAGACGAGTCTGCTGTCCTCCTGGAGGCCATTGGGCCTGTGCACCAGAACCGATTTATCCGGCAAGAGCGCCAGCAGCAGCAGCAGCAGCAGCAGCAGCAGCAGCAGCAGCAGCAACAGCAGCGGAGTGAAGAGCTACTCACGGACAAACGGCCTGGACCTTTGGAGACCTGGGGGCGGAGACCCAGCCCCGGGGAGACACGGGATCCCAGCCCCAAGGGAAGAGAGTCCAGGGAAGAGCGGCTCAGTCCCAGGGAGGCCAGAGAGAAGAGGCTGGGGATAGGGGGAGCTCGAGAGTCGAGCCCCAGGCCTTTGGAGTCTCGGGACTGGAGGCAGAGCCCAGGAGAGGCTGGAGAGAGGAGCTCCAGACTGTCAGAGGTGCGGAAATGGAGGCTGAGCCCTGGAGAAACTCCTGAGCGGAGTTTGAGACTGGCAGAGCCCCGAGAACAAAACCCCAGGATAACAGAGGTGGTGGACAGTAAACGGAGCCCTGAAGAGTCTGACAACCAGAAGCTGGGCCTGACAGACTCTCATAAATGGAGGCCTGACCCCAGAGAGTCTCCGGGACAGAGTTTGGGACAACTGGAGGCATCAGAGTGGAGGCCGAGTTCAGGAGAAGAAAGAAAAGACTGCTCAGAGGAATGGGGGAGAAAAGACGAGAGGCCGATTCCAAGAATGGACCCAGAAGGGACCACAGCGTCGTCAGAGACCCCAACAAGGGAGGCTCCAGACAGTCGCTCTGCAGGACCAGAGGGAGCAGAAGAAAGGCCCAGCCCCGTGGAGGATGGCGAGAGGGGCCTGCGGCCGCCGGAAGGATGGAAATGGACCCTGAACTCTGGGAAGGCCCGAGACTGGACACCCAGGGACACAGAGCCTCAGCCCCAGAAACCGGACACTCCAGAGTCTGTCGAGAAGCACGTGGGTCCTTTGGGTGCAGAGGCTGAGAAGGAGGAGGCGGGCGCTCAGAGCAGGCCTCTGGGCGCCCTGCAGGACCGCTGCTCTGCGCCCTGCCCCCTCTCCCCAGAGGACGCCGGGACTGGAGCCTCTAGACGGCAGGAAGAGGAAGCAGGGGAACTCCGGCCCCCACCTGCAGCCCCTCTGTCTCCCCCACCCCCAGCCCCACCTGCCCCCCAGTCCCTTGGGGATCCCCTCATGAGCCGGCTCTTCTACGGGGTGAAGGCAGGGCCAGGGGTGGGGGCCCCCCGCCGCAGCGGACACACCTTCACAGTCAACCCCCGGCGGTCTGCGCCCCCTGCAGCCCCCGCCACTCCAGCCACCCCAGCCACAGCTGACACAGCGGTCCCTGGGGCTGGGAAGAAGCGGTACCCGACTGCCGAGGAGATCTTGGTTCTGGGGGGCTACCTCCGCCTCAACCGCAGCTGCCTTGTCAAGGGGTCCCCTGAAAGGCGCCACAAACAGGTAGGGAGCAGCCAACCCAGACTTCTTGGCCAGCCCCCCATCACTGCTCTGTGGACTCCCGTCTCTCTCCCTTTTTTTATACCTCTGTATCCTTGTCTTCATCTATTCTTGTTCATTCCTGCTGCCACCCTTCCTCCCCTGAACACACACCCTTCCTTCTTGTGGCCCTTCTTTTCCATTCATTTCCCAGCCCAAGGAGCCTGCTCCGCAATCAGGCTCACTGTCCTGGGTGTGTCTCTCTCAGGGTGTGCCCAGGCTCCTCACTCTTCTCTCCCTCAGGCTCTGAGTTCACCCCCCCCCCCCCCCCCCCATGCTTTCCATTCCCGAGTCTCTGACCCAGCCCAGCCCATCTGGGTGGGAGACCAGAGTTGAGGCCACAGCCTGGAATCTATGCGGGCAGGGTCTGCAGGGCAAAAGTCGGCAAAAGAATGCTGGGGTAGGAAGCCTGGGGAGGCAGAGGGGTTCGGGTTTTAGGGAGAAATGGCAGGGAGAAGCGAGTGGAGGAACATCTCACAGACCCAAGGAAGGGGGGCTGCAGAGCGGAGTGGGGACATCCTAGGATAGTGGGGGAGGGGAGTGGAACAGGGGCTAGCCAAGGAGCAGAGAGAGAAGGCTTTTGAACCCCGAGTCTGCCCCATGGGAGAGATGCACACAGAGGCCATTTGAAGTGGGTGACCTCGGGGTTGCACACCCCCAGCTGGGCCACGGCTTCAGACAGTGCTCCCTTCTCTCTTGGGACAAGAAAAGCCTTCTCCTCTTCCAAAATACTCCCCGCCCCACCACTCCCTCCCAGTCCTTCCTCCCTGGGCGTCCCCTCCCTCCCCAGAACTGGCTCAGCAGTTGGTTTTCCCCTTTCTTCCTGGCCTCTCCCTCCTCTTGGGGCAGAAAGAAAGAGAAGTGAATTTGGAGGCACTGTGCTGAGAGCAGAGAGCACAATGGGAGTTGAGGGCAGGGTTAGGGACTGGGGCCAGCAGAAGGTCAGAGGTTAAACTGGAAAAAAGGCGGTGCAGGGAAGTTGGAAACAGCCAAGCTGACTTCTTACCCTGGCGCTGGCCCAACTCCTGCCCCATACACCAGTTTCCAGCTTGACAATCTCCAAGGAAAGAGAAGTTCTGTATCTAACATCTCCAGCCCTCATCCCGTGTGTGTCATCCTCAGATTGTTTTTCATGTCCCCGGTGTCAGTGGGAAAGCACAAAGGTCGGGAGTCACTGGAGACCCCAGCTCATCTTCACATGAAGCTTAAGCTCCCATCCCAGAGCCATGGACCCTGGGTCTGTCCTGAGCTGACTGCGAGGTGACCCCTTTGCCTCCGGGCTGGGCAAGGAACTAGGTCAGGAATAACCAGGGTGAGATGTTCAGAGAAGTCACTTCCTACCGTAGAGGCTGTCTTGTGCCTCTGGGGAGGAACAAAGAGGGGAAGACATGAAGTCTGGGGCCCAAAGGCTGGGGACTGAGTGCAGGGCAGGACCTGTGAGAGTGAGGGAGGTCCTAGGTCCTAGGTCAGGGAGCTAGGGAGCCGGAAGCAGATCGCCCAAACAGGAAGCCTGGGGTGGGGGCCGGAAGGCTGGTGGGGCTGAGTGGCGAACATGGGGCCACGGGCCTGGCCAGAACTGTGCTCCGGATGTGGTGAGAGAATAAGGAAGCAGCTGCTTCGGGTGGGGGTGGAGAAGAAGCAGTGCAGAGTTCTCTGGGCCCAGACACTTTCCCCTCAGCTCTCCCTGAGGCCTTCTCCTCTCTCCCAGCACCCTGCTCATCAGGGACGGGCATGTCCAGCCCTGCCTATCAGATCAGGGATAGGAGGACCCTGCCATCTAACACTGTCCCCCTTTCCCTAAATAACTCCTGTTTGCAGGCTAATTCCATCAAAGGTCTCCCTGCCACTGGGAAAGAAGCCCCAGCCCTGCCACGGAGCCCAGGGGTTGGGCCATGGCCCGTGCCCTTCCCCAGAGGCCCCTCTGGCTGGGAGGTCAGCCCCTCCTCTCCCCAGCCCCCTCGTGACCTTATATAGCTGATGAGAGAGGAGTGAGTGAGTCACCCCGTCTGTAGCCACCCCCCCCAACACACACACCCCATGAAGGCTGTGCATTCCTGAGAAGCCCAGTCAGAAGTTGGGGGGGTGGTGAGAGAAGCAGGGTTGGGGGAGAGACAAACATGGTCAGAGAGCAAATAAAATGGCTCCTTTTGCCAGAGCGGTAATAAACTATAGAGCTCGTTATCTCAAAAGGTGACATGAAAAGAAAACAGAAGTGGGTTCCCAGAAGTTTGGGTCAACCTGTCAGCAGGAGAAGTGGTTCCTTTGGAGAAGTTAGGATATAAGGGGTCTGGTTCCTGTCACTCAACTGTACCAGCTGGCTGTTCCACAGACGCGGACTGGGGGTCGACCGTGTGCAGGCTGGCCTGCACCCTCCCACCCCCCGCCCGGCAAGAGTGTTCCCCCAGGGTTGGTCTGCTGGGATGCCATCTGACGTCTGGATGAATGGAGCCTTCCTTACCCACTGAAGCAACTTCCATGCTTCTATTGACAGCATCAAAAATAAGTAACCAAATATGTAAATCCTCTGGTAGGTTAGGGCTTCCCTGGTGGTTCAAAAGGTAAAGAATCTGCCTGCAATGCAGGAGACCTGGCTTCAATCCCTGGGTCGGGAAGATCCCCTGGAGAAGGAAATGGCAACCGACTCTAGTATTCTTGCCTGGAAAATTCCATGGACAGAGGAGCCTGGTGGGTTACAGTCCATGGGGTCCCAGAGAGTTGGATACGACTGAGCGACTTTCTTTTTGTAGGTTAGAAGGTGGTTGAGTGATTATGGGAAATAATTAGGACAGGGACAAATGGAACTTTGAGGGCCAGATGGTGGGAGGAGCAAATACGACTTTATAATAGCCTGATCCAAAGGGAGGGAGCCACAGCGATATTTGGGGGAAGAGTATTCTAAGCTGAGGGAACAGCCAGTGCAAAGCCCCTGAGGTAAGAATGCCTGGGGTGAGCCTGGAGGAATTCACAGCCCATGTGGCTGGAGGGGAGGAGGATGCACAGTGTTGAGTGGGGAGGGGCACGTTGGAGCCCCTCCTAGGCCTTGGCCAGGTTCTGGCTTTTGTTCCCAGAGAGGTGGGCCCATGCCAGGTTTGGACCTAGAGAGTGACACGCACACACGTCTCTGAGTTCTCGCTTCCCATGGGGACCCACGTGTTAGCAACCACCTGTCCAGCCACCATCCGGGTTACTCTCTTCTCATACGCCAGCTCATGCAGAGATTCGGGGATGCAGGGCCCCCAATCCCCAGGTTCCCCAACGGATGCTGGAGAAGGCCCGAGGAGATCCTCTGGACCTTTCTGAGCAGTTCACATGGAATCCTCCTGTTTGTCTCCTTAATCGCTTTGGCTCCTAGAGTTAATCCCACCCTGCCCCTTCCCCGTGAGCTTCTTAGGAGGGCAGAGGGGAAGGGTAAAAAGGTGGTGAGAACAGCTGGGGCTCGCCGGCTCTTGCTCCAGTATGTTTCCGAGGATTTTCTGCCCCCTCCAGATTCCTTCTGGTCGCCTGTCTCTGTCACTGCACGTCCCTTCTGGTGCAATCACCCCCGTCCTGTGTTTGCCTGGACTTTCCTCTCTGCCCTGTCACCTCCCCCGCAGCTACCGCTTTCAGGGACTTGGGCTTATCATCTCAATGGGTTTTGGGTCCTCTGGCTTTTCTGCTGGTCTCCGCTCCCCTGTCAGAGCCAAGACCCTTTCCTGGGGGCTCACTTCAGCTGCAGGAGAGGAGTGTGTGAGGTGGGAGGGGCTGGTGTTCAGGGTCCTGGGTTCTCCCCGGAACAGTAAGGGACCAAGGCTCTGGAAACCAATGTGCCTGACTTGGCTTTTGCCTGTGACTCCCTCCCAGCCAGCTCCTTCCTGCCCAGGAAACTCAGCTCTCACCTCCCCTGGAGAGCCCCCCGATTGCTCCCAGGGTGCCCAAAGACTCAGTTCTGATCACAGGACTTAAATCCAGGTTTTTAATTTCTCTTTACCTTTCCACTTCCCACACTCCAAATGCAGAAGCCTTGATCCTGGGTTCCTCACTCCTGCTACCCAGGCCCCTGCCGAAGCTCAGGCCAAAGTCAATGTTTTTCAAACGATATGATTGAAGAGGGGAAATCTGGGATTGGCCAGCGAGTAGCGTGTACCGAAAGGAAAACTGGCTTCCAGAGTGGCTGGGGCGGGCAAAGTCAGCGAGTCGTGCCCAAACCCAGTCCCCACTCCCCGTGGTCCTGCACCTGTTACCCTGCGGTCTGACCTCGCCTCCTCCCTGCTTTCTCTCCCACCCTCAGCTCAAGATCTCCTTCAGCGAGACAGCCCTGGAAACCACGTATCAGTATCCCTCGGAGAGTTCGGTGCTAGAAGAGCTGGGCCCGGAGCCTGAGGCCCCCAGCGCCCCCAGTCCCCCAGCGGCCCAAGCCGACGACGAAGAGGAGGAGGAGGAGCTGCTGTTGCTGCAGCCAGAGCTTCAGGGCGGGCTGCGCACCAAGGCCCTGATAGTGGGTGAGCGCAGACTTCGCCGGCCCGTTGGCGCCGCCTGCTTGTCTGAGCGGGCACTGCAGTTCAGGAGGAAGGGGGATTTAATGTTGGCGCTTGGTAGGAGCTTGGCGGGGACTCTAGCCCTACAGCTCCTTTAGTTCAGTTCGGTTCAGTCTCTCAGCCGTGTCCGACTCTTTGCGATCCCATGGACTGGCCTCCCTGTCCATCACCAACTCCCTGAGTTTACTCAAACTCATGTCCATTGAGTCGGTGATGCCATCCAACCATCTCATCTGTCGTCCCCTTCTCCCACCTTCAATCTTTCCCAGCATCAGGGTCTTTTCAGATGAGTCAGTTCTTCACATCAGGTGGCCAAAGTATTGGAGTTTTTCAGCTTCAACGTCAGTCCTTCCAATGAATATTCAGGACTGATTCCTTTAGGATGGACTGGTTGGATCTTCTTGCAGTCAAAAGGACTCTCAAGAGTTTTCTCCAACACCACAGTTCAAAAGCATCAATTCTTCGGTGCTCAGCTTTCTTTATAGTCCAACTTTCACATCCATACATGACTACTGGAAAAACCATAGCCTCGACTAGATGGACCGTTGTTGGCAAAGTAATGTCTCTGCTTTTTAATATGCTGTCTAGGTTGGTCATAGCTTTTCTTCCAAAGAGCAAGCATCTTTTAATTTCATGGCTGCAGTCACCATCTGCAGTGATTTTGGAGCTCCAAAAAATAAAGTCTGTCACTGTTTCCACTGTTTCCCCATCTATTTGCCATGAACTGATGGGACTAGATGCCATGATCTTAATTTTCTGAATGTTGAGCTTTAAGCCAACTTTTTCACTCTCCTCTTTCACAGTTCCTTTTAACAGATGGGAAAACTGAGGTCCTGAGAAGCAAAGGGCACATAAGATCTCCACATTTCTAAACCAGGACTCTTTCTGAGCGCTACAGTGTAGTTAACACAGGATTTGGATCAGACAGGCCTGAGTTTGAATTCCGTCTTATCTCTTACTTTGTGGTGTTACCTCAGGGTAACTGCTTGACCTCTGGCCTCAGTTTATTATTTTTGAAATGAGGTTAATAATAACCACCTCTTGGAATTGTTGAAAGGGTTAAGAACTTTTGGGGAAGCACTTAGGAACTATGGCTGGACATTGAATAACTTAACCTCTCCTGGGGTTATTGCAAGATTAAACAAGTTATGAGAATGGCTAGCAGAGAATCCAGGCTAAATGAAATGAGTGATCCTGCTGTTACTAGTAGTAGCAAGAGGCACTCAGGATGTGGGAGATGTTATAAGATTTTCTGTATGCCAACTGGCCTTCAGTGTGGGGAGTGGGTGGGGAGGCGGGAGGCGGAGACCCTCTCTCATCCTGTATCCTTGCTGCCTCCTCTCGCACAGATGAGTCTTGCCGCAGGTGACCCTCTTCCAACATGGAGATATACCTCCCTCCTTCCTGGAACTGAAGATTCTGGAGTCCAGAAGGTTCAGAGCAGACAGACAGAGACCCTCAACATGAGCCTGGCAGGGAAGGGCAACCAGCATCTTTCACCTCACTTTCCTCTTCCTGTTTCTGGGGGCAGAGGCAACCGCTCAGTTTCCACCCTCCTCAGACACGCTGGTGCCTCCTAGATGATCCTAGACCCCCATCCAGTCCTGGGGAGGAGCACAGAGCTCACAGGGCGGGGGTAGAGATGGAGCACCCTTGCCATCTCCACGGGCAGGGTACGCTCTCCTTGACTCCTTCCTGCCCCCTGGAGGCTCCCCCATCTCCCAGGGAGACCCAGCCCCCACTGCATTTCCAGCACCTCTCCCTCCTGTTCCTTAGGTCCCTGCCCCTTTGTTTACAGCTCCTGCTGCTTCTCTTGACTACAGCCTGGTTTACAGCCCCCCACCCCCACCATCCCCAGCCCCACCTGCCAAAGTCCTGGGTTTACAAGCCACTCCTACTTGCGTGTCCATGTAGAATCCTCTTCCCTGTCCCCTGAAGTCCCCGCACTGGGGGGACCCGGGGTATGGCTTCCTCCACTTTTGCTCAGTATTCCCGTGTCTCACTTTCCCCGAAGAGGGAAGGCTGGGAATCTTGACTCTGTATCCCCCTCTAGTTATTTAATTCTGTTCCTCCTGGTGGTTCACAATTGAATTGAATTGCGAGGAGGGTATGAGGTGAGTCATGAGGGACCTCAACTCTCTTCCCCCCGTGTCTCCTTCCTTCTCAATTGCCTGGGTTTTTGTTTTTTGTTTTTATTTTCTGTAATAAAATGGAGCTCTCTCCGACTCTCCTGCTGCTTCTCTTTCTTTTGAAAAAGGGAATACGGGTGGGGGGGGATGGAGTGGGTTCTGGGTTCCTCATTCCAGGCCTCTCTCACCTTCTTACTAGCCATAAAGAGGAAGCAGCCGTGGCTGTGGGAGGGGAAAATATGACAGGGAACCAGAATCTCAGCACTGACTGTGGAGAGTGGGTTCTGGGAGAACCTGGCACTGGTCTCTCCAAGGACCAGCAGGAGAGGGACTGGGGAGTTTTTGTTGTTGCTTTGGTTTGGTTTTGTTCTTGCTGCGCCTCTCAGCTTGCGGCATCTCAGTTCCCCAACCAGGGACTCATCCTGGGCCTCCATGATGAAATCATCAAATCTTAACCACTAGACCACCAGGGAACTCCCTGTTTTGTTTTCTCTCTTTTTTAAAAAAATTAAATTAAAAATTGTTTGGACTTCCCTGGTGGTCTGGTGGTTAAGAATCCGCCTGCCAATGCAGGGGGCACAGGTTTGATCCCTGCTCCAGAAGATGCCTGCTGCAGGGCAACTAGGCTGGTGTACCACAAGTACTGAGCCCGGGTACCTAGAGTCCATGCTCTGAAACGAGAAAAGCCACCACAGTGAGAAGCCCTCCTGCCCACCTCAGCAAAGAGTAGCCCCCACTTGCTGCAACTAGAGAAAGTTCATGCACATTGAAGACCCAGTGCAGCCAAAAATAAATAAATTATTTAAAACGATTAAAAAATAATTTTTTAAATTATTATTTTTTTAAGTCTAGGGCTGGTTTGAGGAAGGACAGTTGGATCATCCACCACACTGGACATACCATGATAACAAACAGTCGGCTGGGTTCACTGCAGCATCCCCATGCCTGGCACCTGATAGACACACACAATTATCTTCAGAATGAATGAACGAATGAGCAGATGAAAGGAGATAAAAATTTGGAAGCAAAGGACACTCTGAACTGAAAGATTCTGGTATCCAGAAGCCTAGTGCAAGGCAAGCAGCCAAAGAGTGTATGATTAGAAGTGGCTAGCTAATCCAGGGGATTTTACTCCAAGACTCAAGACTGTAAGTAATAAATCTCTTGAAACTGCTGCAAAATAGTACAGAGGGGCAGATTCCTGAAAAGGGTCTTCTCTGATAGACAACTGGTTTTACATTCCTAAAGTTTTAAGAACCATAGATAATTCATGGCTTTGTGGCCCAACTATAGTTGGCACTGGGACACTTTCCTGTTTCACTGAATTTGTATCTTCTACGTGTGGAATATTTACATTTTACTTATCAGATTTTTTTTCCAGTTCTCCATGCTAATAAAGATATGGCAGATATAGTCCTATCACTAGAGGAAGGTCCTCCTTTATTAAAAACAAAATGTATTAGAAAAATTGATCTTAAACACATGCCAGATATGTTCCCAGCAAGGGAATAAGCAAGCAAAAGAATAAGCCACTTCAGAGAGGGTGTGAGTATGGAGGGAGAGTACTCACATTAGTAGCTAATTAGGTAAAGACCCTAATTAGTTTTGACCCAGGAAAGCAGAAGTAAGAAGCTCTGAGATGCCAGGGATGTTCACAGTCCATTTCAGAAACAGAAAACAGTGCACTCATGACGTCAATGATGTGGAACTACTTGTGGCTGTTAGTTGGAATAACAAATGTTTAGTTTCCCAACACAGTGTCAGATAAATCCAATTAATTGTAAAATTATGAAGCAGAACCAGAGGCCAGACAGCAGTCAAGCAACAAGTTCTGCTTATTTAAAATTAAGCAGACACCAGTGACTTTCTCAAGCTGTTAGCAAAAGAAAAAAAAGCAGAATAAAATTTGCATATTTCTTAGTTTGCAGATCTTTTAAAATAACATTATGAGATAGCACCAAGAAAAGAGGGTACCTTTGCTTTTTCTCCACATCTTGAGTTTTCATCTGCCTGGAGTCCTTGATTAAGCCTAACCTGTATTCACTTCTTGCAGAAGGTCCTAGCAAAGGTCACTCCTAATTAGTTGATCTGTAACAAGCATGGACCTGATCTTCTAATTTGAATGCCCCACCCCACAAGCACCCACACACACCTTGCATTATTTTTGGCTCCATATAACTTAGTATTTTATATTTTTATGTATCTTGTCTCTGTCAGGCTGGTCCCCACCCCCAACCCTCTGCCACTGTAAATTCAGTAAGCGATTTGTTTCTGATTTGTTCCTTGCTATATCTTGCGCAGGTACTAAAACTGCGCCTGGCCCACACTGAAAGTGTTGGTCGCTCAGTTATGTCCGACTCTTTGTGACCCCATGGACTGTAGTAGGCCAGGTTCCTCTGCCCATAGAATTCTCCAGGCAAGAATACTGGAGTGAGCTACCATTTACTCCTCCAAGGGGGTCTTCCCCACCCAGGGATAGAACCTAGGTCTCCTGCATTGTAGGCAGATTCTTTCCTATCTGAGCCACCGGGCACTTTGCTGCTGCTGCTGCTAAGTCGCTTCAGTCGTGCCTGACTGTGTGACCCCATAGAGGGCAGCCCACCAGGCTCCCCCATCCCTGGGATTCTCCAGGCAAGAACACTGGAGTGGGTTGCCATTTCCTTCTCCAATGCATGAAAGTGAAAAGTGAAAGTGAAGTTGCTCAGTCGTGTCCGACTCTTCGCGACCCCATGGACTGCAGCCTACCAGGCTCCTCCATCCATGGGATTTCCCAGGCAAGAGTGCTGGAGTGGGGTGCCATTACCCACCTGAGCCACCAGGCACTTTAGGTTCTTAATATAGTTGAATGAAATGAATGGGTGTAATACTCATGAATGATCAACAGAGGGCAACAGAAATTCAGTAGGGGAAGAAATGAAAATGTTTTATTCCGAGCTTCGCGTACAATTACGCGAGATTTGAACTCGCTCGGCCACCGTAGTGCATAGGCCGGAAAAGAGCAGCCACTTCCGGCCTCAGCGGTCCAGGAAGATTGTTTTGGACTATCGGAAACCGAACCCCTCGGTTCTCAGGCAGCTCCACTCCGGAGCAGAGGCTCCGTCCTGGAGCTCTAGGTCCCCGACCCGCCCGGCCGCCGACGTGGCAGCTGGAGACACTTTCAGGGCCGGGAATAGGGAGCGTGTTGTCGCCATGGCGACACCGGCGGGGCTGGAGCGCTGGGTGCAAGACGAGCTGCACTCGGTGCTGGGACTGAGCGAGCGGCACGTGGCCCAGTTCTTGATCGGTACCGCGCAGCGCTGTGCCTCGGCAGAGGAGTTCCTGCAGCGCTTGCGAGACACCGATACCCTGGACCTCAGTGGGCCGGCCCGGGACTTCGCCCTGAGACTCTGGAACAAGGTGCTGGGAGAGGCGGGACCGGGCGTGGGAGCGGCGGGAAAGTGGGTGGGGCAGGGGAGGGGCCCCCAGGTTACTTGTCCAACGGAGTTTGGGCTCACTTGGGCTAACTGTCCAACGGAGAATTAAGCTCAGTTTGCAAGCAGTTATCACTTTCGGGCTGGACGACCACTTCCGTGGAGAAGATTGAGGAGGGCTTAAGGGTTGACTCATTGGAAAAGACTCTGATGCTGGGAGGGATTGGGTGAGGGTAGGAGAAGAAGGGGACGACAGAGGATGAGATGGCTGGATGGCATCACGGACTCAATGGACGTGAGTCTGAGTGAACTCCGGGAGTTGGTGATGGACAGGGAGGCCTGCCGTGCTGCGATTCATGGGGTCGCAAAGAGTCGGACACGACTGAGCGACTGAACTGAACTGAACTGAACTAAGGGTCTACAGAGCAGTGTTTCTCAAACAGGTTTAGGATTCATCCACGGCTTTTGTTAAAATGAGGATTCCGATTCGGTAGGTCTGGGATGGTTTCTTCGTTTCTTCATTTCTAACAAATCTTGTAAGTTTTCGGGTGATGCTGGGTGTTGCCCACCCTTCGAAGAGTGAGTCTATAGAGGAGATGTGTGGGCAGTGTTGTGGGAGGGTAGAAGTGTTGTGGCTGTGATCGAGAAAAGCAGGCCCAAAGATTATCTGGAGTTTGTTGGGTAAAGAAAGGGGAAGAGTAAAGGTGTAATGGTGAGCTCCTGGAAGGCAAGACTGTGATTTTTGTCTTTGTATTCATACCATCTAATTGTACCTTGCAGAACAAGAGCTCAGAAATTATACAGTAAGACTAAAAGTGTTGAACTTGTTCATGGCAGATAACTTGGTGTGGCTGTCCCATTTGCACTTGGTGAAAGATGAGAATGTACTTGATGTGAGGGTAGGAGCTCTGTGTTAATCCGTTCACCAGGGTATCTCTGGAGGCTGCTACAGTGCCGGCCCGTGACAGGGCTCTGCAAAACAATCTGGACAATCCTTGTCCAGTCCTTGGGTAGGAATGACTTAGTCATTGAGAAGAACAGAGGCTGAGCAGTTGAGAATTGAGTGTGAGAATGTAAAGTCCACGAGGGCAGGAAGTTTTGTCTCTTTACCCCTATATCTCTAGTACCTAGCAGGGCGTGCACGGAATAGGCTTAGAAACTGAGAGACCCCATTCAGGGTGATGGACATGGTGTGAAGCCTTGGGGAAGAGACAGAATGACAGCTGGTTTAAGATCAGTTACTCCTTAAATTAGGAACTGGGCAGAGTAGGTGGGCAGAGATCAGGAGTTGCTTACATCCCCTTGACTTCTCTCTCTCCTGACAGGTCCCACGGAAGGCAGTGGTGGAAAAGCCAGCTCGGGCAGCCGAGCGAGAGGCCCGAGCCCTGCTGGAAAAGAACCGCTCTTATATGTTGTTGGAGGACAGTGAGGAGAGCAGCGAGGAGACTGTGGGCAGGGCTGGGAGCAGTGTCCAGAAGAAGCGGAAAAAACGGAAACACCTCAGGAAGAAACGTGAGGAGGAAGAGGAAGACGAGGAGGAGGAACAAGTTTCTGAGAAAGGAAGGAGGAAGACAGGGTAAGTCAGAAGTAGGGGGCGAGAGGGTGATGGGACAGGAAGCCTCTGAGTGCCCTCAGTTAATCCTCCGGGCTGGGCTGCAGGGAGAAGAAAGAGCAGATGGAAAAGCCGGAGTCGGAGGATGAGTGGGAGCGGACAGAGCGAGAGCGCCTTCAGGACCTGGAGGAACGCGATGCATTCGCTGAGCGGGTTCGGCGGCGGGACAAGGATCGGACTCGCAACGTCCTGGAGCGGTCAGACAAGAAGGTGCATTGGAGCAGCACGTTCCATCAGTCCCCAGGCAGACCCCTGGATCCGATCTGAGGTTGGGTGTGACCGCAGATAGTGATCTCTGGGAAGACAAGGGGCTGCCTCCAGTAGTCTGGTCATCTCTTTGGGTCTTTGGGCTAAGGTGGCTCTCTGCTGAACCTGTAACCACAGAGATTCCTCAGTGAAGGGGGTACATTTCTTTGTGCTAGGGAACATCTGAGTGATCCTTGTGATTCTAGACAGGCATGGCTGTGGGCACGGGGGCTTTGACCACTCTTGCCTTCTTCTCCTAGGCTTACGAAGAGGCTCAGAAGCGCCTCAAGATGGCTGAGGAAGACCGGAAAGCCATGGTGAGTCCCTGTGCCCAGGAAGACAAAGGGAAAGGCTTCCTGATGGAGTGGTTAGGGTAGGGAGGAAACATGCAGAGGAGGTGTGGTGGGGCTGTTGGGTCTCTGGTTGAGGTGCCAGCTAAGGATAGACTTAAACTGTAGTGGGAAGGAAGTGGCCCAGAAACCCTCTGACTCCTTAGGATCAGATCAGACTGTATGTTAGTGAGGAAAGTATTTCCCTGTTCCTGGGACTTAAAGAGGTGTACTCAAAAGGCAGCTGGAAGGTCAAGGGGCTGGCTGGAGGACAGGGGCAGGGCAGGGTCATACTGCCCAGGGATGTGCTGACTGCTGAGCTTGTGCACACCATCTCCCAGTACCTTCCTATCGTCTAATCCCTCCGTTTCCCCCTCCCCCGGGCTTTGTGATCACCCACTGATTTTCAGAGTTGGTCTTCTCACTGTATAGGGACTGGGCCCTTAACGATTCATGCCCTAGACTTGTTACCGGGGAGCCTTGGTAGGGTTGCAGTTTTCTGAAGGCCTGGCCTTCCCATGTCAGTCACGCTTAGATTTCCCCCAAAGAATTTCGAGACTCTTGGTGTCTTAACAATGCCTTAGTGGCCGTCGGGTCTCCCCGATGTATCCATCTCAGGTTACACCCCAGAAAGTGACTGTAGCCAGAGACTTCTGAGATGTCTCTTGGTGCTGATGTAGTATTTTTACTTGCTTGAACTTTTCTTTCCATTTTCAATTATGAAAATCTTCATAATTCACACAAATAGGAAAGTTGCAAGAATAGCATAACAACATCCATCCAGGCTTTTTGGATTAAAAAATTGCTAATACCACGTGCAGTATTTTCAATGTTTGTGTAAATGGCAGCTTTTTGGTCCTTTTTGAACCATGTGAAAGTTTTAGACATTGTGGCATTTTATCCCATCAGCACGTCCCTGGTGCCTGTAGACATTCTCACACATTGCACTGTCATAGCCAAGAAGAGGAGTCTCATGTATCAGCTAAGAGTCTGCCCACAATAAGATTTCTTCAGTTATCCCAAAATGTCTTTAATAACTGCTTTTCCAAACTGGAATCCAGTCACGTTTCATGCGTTGCATTTGAGTGTGAGGTCTTTTCAGTTTGTTTCATTTTCCCCTTCTCTCTTTCTTTCTGTCTTATCTTGTACGGCATGTCCTACATTCTGGATTTATCTGATCCGTATCTTGTGGCGTTAAGTTCTGTCCCAGTGCTTACTGTAAAGTGGAAATTGGGTCTTGCAGCTCTCTTAGACTCAGATTAAACAGCTGTAGCAGCAGTGCCTCTTGGGTGGTGGTGTGTACATCCCATGGTGGGGCGAGGGGCGGGTACTGTCCAGCGGTGTGCCTGTCAGGCTGAAGGAGAATTTGATTGTGGTACTCAGATCAGGTCATGAGCATAAACTCCATTTTAGTGTATCATGGAACAAAAAAACCAAGCAATTAAGTATCGAGCTGGCCAAAAAGTTCATTGGCGTTTTTTCCATAAGATGTTACAGAAAAGCCGGAATGAACTCTTTGGTCAACCCGATACACTCGGCCCCCGAGGGGAGGGCCCCTGGCGGATTTTGAGTGTCTCAGTTGTGTTCAGTTGCAGACCTCTGCCTCCACATCGTCATGTTTTCTCCCTTTACACTGAGTCGAACGAAATAGCGAGGGTAGAATAGAAAATACGCACATAATCATCCTGGTGAGTCAATGCTGGCAAAGATGGTGAGGCTGCCTGGAAGGACCGTCCGAGCTGCTGGCAGGCAGCGTGTGGGCCCTACGTCGGGCTCCTCGTTAGGCTGTTCAGTGAAAAGGGAAGGGCGGTGGAGGTCACATCTTTAGGTTCCCGGGCCGGCCTGCCCAGGAGGTTGTGCCTCTTAGGGGGACAGGGGAAAGGGGTCACTCTTCTAGCGAGGGGAGGCTCTGACTGCCCTGGCCTGACCCAGGTCCCTGAGCTGAGGAAGAAATCCCGCCGAGAGTACCTGGCCAAGCGGGAGCGAGAGAAGCTGGAAGACCTGGAGGCCGAGCTGGCGGACGAGGAGTTCCTCTTCGGGGACGTGGAGCTGAGCCGACACGAGCGCCGGGAGCTCAGGTACAAGCGGCGTGTGCGGGATCTGGCCCGGGAGTACCGGGCGGCTGGGGAGCAGGAGAAGCTGGAGGCCACCAATCGCTACCACATGCCCGAGGAGACCCGAGGACAGGTGAGGCGAGGGGTCACCGCTCCAGCCCAGGTGCCCGAGCGGAGGGGAGGGAAGGCTTCGGGGACTAGGGTGGCGGCTTGGCGGGCCCTCTCTTGTCTTGCCTTTCTTTGTGGCGGTAGCAGCTGGGGAGGGGGCGCTGGGCAGAGAGGGCAGCTCTGTCTCCATGTCCCCCTGTCTCCATGTCCCCCTGTCTCCGTAGCCTGCACGCGCGGTGGATCTAGTGGAGGAGGAGTCCGGCGCCCCTGGGGAGGAGCAGCGGCGCTGGGAGGAGGCCCGGCTCGGGGCAGCATCCCTGAAGTTTGGGGCCCGAGATGCTGCCTCCCAGGAGCCCAAGTATCAGCTGGTGCTGGAGGAGGAGGAGACCATTGAGTTTGTCCGGGCCACTCAGCTCCAGGGCGATGAGGTGAGGGTGGGGGGCACAGGGACGTCCTGAGGAGGCCGGCGCCGGCCCTGATGCTCACGGCCCTCTCCCTCCTCCTTAGGAGCCATCGGCCCCGCCCGCCCCCACTCAGGCCCAGCAGAAGGAGTCCATCCAGGCCGTGCGCCGCAGCCTTCCTGTGTTCCCGTTCCGCGAGGAGCTCCTGGCCGCTATTGCGAACCATCAGGTCCTCATCATCGAAGGCGAGACGGGCTCGGGCAAGACCACCCAGATCCCACAGTACCTCTTTGAGGAGGTACGGCAGCCACGCCCTCAGTTGCCACTGACCCGAAGCTGTGCTGGCAGCTCCTTGTCGTGGGGTTTTATGTCATTGCTTTCCATTTTCGTCTCACTTCTTTAGTCTTCTCTGCTTGGTGGTGAGGGTCTTCAAAGGAAGGACCACACCCTTTTCCTGTTTCTGTTCTCACTTCCTGCCATGGGGTCCATGCCTGGGGGGCGCGCTGTGCCTTTGAGGCGGCAGGAGGTGGAGATGGATAGATGGCACGTGGGTGTGATCGCCACCCCGTGCTCCACCAGCCTGGCCTCTGCAGGGCCAGGGAATGAGGACTGAAAAGACCTCGCCTGCTTTTATGCCTTCCTTTGTTCCCCTTGCTTTGGGGTCTGCCCCGCCAGTCAGTCCTTTTTCAGCTCACATCTCGCAGAGCCCTGAACCTGGTGACCCAACAGGCTGGGACTGCCAGGGCTGGGTGAGGACCCTTTGGGAGCTCCAGGTCTGCCATCCTATCTGTTGATCTTTGTCTGGTTTTCGACTTCTGTCTGTTCCTCCGTTCTGCTGCCCTGGCCTGCATTTCCAGCTTCTCTGAATTGCATGTTTAGCAAAGGGAAAGCCTCCTCTTTATTCTTGTCCTGCAGGGTTACACGAGGAAGGGTATGAAGATCGCCTGTACCCAGCCCCGGCGAGTGGCAGCCATGAGTGTGGCTGCCCGAGTGGCCCGGGAGATGGGTGTGAAGCTTGGCAATGAGGTGAGACCTGTGGCGACTGAGGGTTGCGGGGAGCCCTTCGGGTCTGGGATTCAGCCCCTGCCCGTCCAGGTGCTCGCCCTTGTCCCCTGGCCCTCCCTCCCGGGAGTACCAGCCCAACTGTCCATCACTCCCGGACCCCTCAACAGGTCGGCTACAGCATCCGCTTCGAGGACTGCACGTCAGAGCGAACCGTCCTGCGCTACATGACGGATGGGATGCTTCTCCGGGAGTTCCTCTCTGAGCCTGACCTTGCGAGTTACAGGTCCGCACAGCTCCCCCAGCTCCCACGGCCACCCTCGCCTCCCTCCCGTCTGCTGCTCTCCCAACCTTCAGCACCTTCATCCTTTCATCTCTGGCTTTTCTCTCCTTCCTTCCCACCCTGTTTTCTCACTTCCAACAGCCAGTTTGGCCATTGTCTTCCTTTCTGACTTACCCACCGGTTCGTGAATCTTTATGGTTTTAACCGACCTAGCACTGAGACGGGCCCAGAGAGTCGGGGTTAGATCGTGGGTGCTGTTGTCTGCCCAGGCTGGGATATGCTGTAGACTCACAAGCCCGCTCCTTCTCTGACTCGCTGTTGTCTGTCTTAACTGGGATGACTGGCCTCTCCTTGGAGCCCCCTCCTCCCACATTCACCCTTTGGCTCTTTTCTTCTGTTTCTCTCTCTGGGGGCCTCAGTGTCCCACCCCTCCCCGGCTCACTGCTGCCCCTGTTCCTTCCCCAGCGTGGTGATGGTGGATGAGGCCCACGAACGGACCCTGCACACAGACATTCTCTTTGGCTTGATCAAGGACGTTGCGCGGTTCCGACCTGAGCTCAAGGTCCTGGTGGCTTCAGCCACACTGGACACGGCCCGCTTTTCCACCTTCTTCGATGACGCCCCCATCTTCCGAATCCCTGGACGCAGGTTTCCAGTTGACATCTTCTACACCAAGGTGCCCCCTCAGGGAGGGCGGGCTTAAGTGTGAAGGCAGCAGAGCCTTGGAGGAGATTGGCCTTGGAGGGAAGGAAGGGATGAGAGTCTTGAGGGGAACCGGGATGAAGTGTATGTCGAGCTGGGAGGAGAGGAAGGGGTTTGCTGGAGCAGGTGGCCCTCCCGTGACCCCGCGTCCTCCTGCCCAGGCTCCGGAGGCGGACTACCTGGAGGCCTGTGTGGTGTCCGTGCTGCAGATCCATGTGACTCAGCCCCCTGGGGACATCCTGGTGTTCCTGACAGGACAGGTGCGATGTGGGGCAGGGCTGCTGTACGTATCCCGGGGAAGACTGGGCTGGCGGGTCGGCCCTGCGTGACTCTGGGTCCTGTGCTGCTCTCCCCACCCAAATCCAGGAGGAGATCGAGGCTGCCTGCGAGATGCTCCAGGATCGCTGCCGCCGCCTGGGCTCCAAGATCCGGGAGCTCCTGGTGCTGCCCATTTATGCCAACCTGCCTTCCGACATGCAGGCGCGGATCTTCCAGCCCACGCCCCCAGGGGCACGGAAGGTCAGTTGGAGAAGCCCACGTTCATCATCCCCTATGGTTCGCGCAGTTAGTGGAGAAAAGGAAAGAATGCCCCTGCCCTGTGCAAGGTGTGTCCTGGGCACAGCTGCGAGGCTGGGTGGCAGTCAGCCAGCCCCTCACTGCTGGCGCTGGAGTGAGAGGGTGACAATGGCAAGGACAGAGAGGTAGTCTAATGCATGGTCCAGAAAGTGAGTGTGGCAGAGATGCAATGAGAAGGGAGGGTCTGGGTTTGCCAGGAGGCAGGATTTGAACTGGATCTTTAAGGAAGATGCTGGGGGAGTATCAGAGAAAAGCCTAAGGGGTGTTTGAGGTCAGAGTAATCTAGCAGGCTTAGTGGAAGGCTCACATGGCAAAGTAAAGGGATGGTGGTTAGAGAGAGCCTTTGATGGCAGGAGGAAGAGTGTGGACTTCAGACCAGTGAGTGGTCATCAAAGGACTGTGAGCAAAGATGTAACTTCCCACAAATATTTACAGAGCTCCTCCCACTTTCCAGGAACTGTTCTAAGGGATGAGGATACAGTGATGAACTAAACAAAGTCTCTAGCCTCAGGGAGTTTAGGCTAACAGAGGTTAGGAAATAACACATAAATACATAATGTCAATTTGTGACAAAGGCTCTGAAGAAGTACAGTGCACATCCAGGGGAGTCGTGGTGGCGGGGAAAGAATGGCAGGAAGGTATTTTCCTTAGGGTGTAGGAACACCCCCTGTCTGATGAGGTGAGAGTGAAGCTGGAGCCGCAGCCCCGCAAGGGAGGGTGCCAGGCTGACATCTAATCCGGAAGAAGAGTGTGCCAAGTGGAGGGAATCGTGCACTGGGAGGATGGGTGTGAGGGCAGGGGTGGAGCAAGGAGCCCTGGTGCTCAGAGATGAGATCAGAAGGGTAACCAGGGGCTGGAGAACTTGGGGCCTAAAAGAGCTTGGCTCTGATTGTCAGGTAGGAAGGTAACCACTGAAGGATGCAGGCAGTGATGTAAGAGGCTCACATTTTAAAAGGACCATTCTGGATGCCACATAACCTGGGGCAGGAGTAGAGCAGCGAGACTCATCAGGGGGTTTATTTTAGGAACTAACATAGGAAGGTGATTATGAAAGCAACAGTGGGAAAGATGGGGCAGGAGCCTAACACCCTCAACTCCCATCTCTGAAAAAAAACTCCCTGAACCCTCTTCCTTTCCTTTCCTTGTTATGCACTGCTTATTCCCACGTCTCTCTCCCCTCTCTGCTGGTCTGTTCCCCTCTCTTGACCTTGGCCACAGATCGCTTCAGCTCCTGCTCCTTTGCCCCTGTTTGTCCACTCCTTATCTTCCAGAAATGACTTTTTCTGGGTAACTAGGTGGGTGGAGTTTCTGGGTGACCCCACATCCTCTCATTCAGGTGGTTGTGGCAACCAATATTGCTGAGACCTCGCTCACCATTGAGGGCATCATTTACGTGCTGGATCCAGGGTTCTGTAAGCAGAAGAGCTACAACCCCCGCACAGGCATGGAATCGCTTACTGTCACACCCTGCAGCAAGGTGGGCCTGGGCTGGAGTGGGGTCTCCATGGGGCGAGGGGGACAACAGGCCAACTCAGAAGCAGTGGGGATGGCTCAGAGCAGGGGGGTTAGCGGTCCACACCCACAGCCCCCAGATTTCTTGCAGAAATACCGCCCTTTCTCTTTTCCATCACCAGACTGTCAATGGGCCTGACAAACGGTCCTTTCTTTCCAGGCCTCTGCCAATCAGCGAGCTGGCCGGGCGGGTCGGGTGGCTGCAGGGAAGTGCTTCCGCCTGTATACTGCCTGGGCTTACCAGCACGAGCTGGAGGAAACCACGGTGCCTGAGATTCAGAGGACCAGCCTGGGCAATGTCGTGTTGCTGCTCAAGAGCTTAGGTGACTGGGCTCCCCAGTCCTCTGAGAGGGGAGGGTGGGGCTGCCATCACTGGTCACGCGAAGGACTCTGTCCTAACCCCGCTCATCCTTTTCCAGGGATCCATGATCTAATGCACTTTGATTTCCTGGACCCCCCGCCATATGAGACCCTGCTGCTGGCTCTGGAGCAGCTGTATGCGCTAGGAGCCCTCAACCACCTTGGGGAGCTCACCACGGTGAGGTGGGAGGGCAGTGGGCTGGGGTGACCCCTCGAGGGGCGGAGGGACACCTGAAGGAGGAGTGGCCTCAACTCTCTTTTCCTCTCCTTAGTCTGGTCGAAAGATGGCAGAGCTGCCTGTGGACCCCATGCTGTCTAAAATGATCCTGGCCTCTGAGAAGTAAGCCCTTGACTCAGCCGGGCCCCTGGCACACACACTGGCCATGCCTGCTTCTGTCTCTGGGGCCATCTTTGTGTGCTTCCTTTTTCTCTCCACCACATTATTCTTTAACCAATAACAAGTTGTTGGATAACTCCTATTGCCCTTTTGAGGTCCACAAGACACCATCCTGTCTTTGGTTATGATATCAAACGGGTGAGATAGCCAAGAATGTAGAAAATGTGGGGCATGAAGAAAATTGGAAGACTTTTTATCTGTGAGGGGTGCTGAGGGAGGGCTGGCTTGGAGACTTACTCTCTCCTCCAGTTTCCAACTAGAGCATTTAGATGCAGCCGTGGCGGGACCACTTTGTAATGCCATCCCTTGGCCGTGGTTGAAGTTAAAGGCATTACATGAACTTAAAGGAACTGCTGTAATGCACACCTTCTTCCTGCAGAACCCTCATGACCTTTTCCTGCCCCTGCCTCCCTGCACGTCTCTCCTGTTGCTGTTTTATCTACAGCCTGACCTCACCTCCTGGACCCCTCCTGCGCCCCTGCCACCAGCAGCAGTCTACGCTCTGATTTGTAGCCATCAGCCCAGCCTGCAGCCCCTGCGTGAGGACATCCATCACACCGCAGTTCCTTTCCTGTTCACTGAGTCTGTTCCTCTGTCTTGCTTTGAGCTCTCATGTTTCTCCCTTCCTGCCCCAGGTACAGCTGTTCAGAGGAGATCCTGACAGTGGCTGCCATGCTCTCTGTCAACAACTCCATCTTCTACCGGCCTAAGGACAAGGTCGTCCATGCTGACAACGCTCGGGTCAACTTCTTCCTCCCTGGTGGGGACCACCTGGTTCTGCTGAATGTTTATACACAGGTCCCTGGGCTTGGGTGAATGGGAATGAGGAGGGCACAGGGGACTCTGGTCCTGCTGTATAAACTTAACACCCCCTTTTCCCCTCCCCTCTCTTCACAGTGGGCTGAGAGTGGTTACTCTTCCCAGTGGTGCTATGAGAACTTTGTTCAGTTCAGATCCATGCGCCGAGCCCGGGATGTGCGGGAGCAGCTGGAAGGGCTCTTGGAACGTGTGGAAGTTGGTCTCAGTTCCTGCCAAGGGGACTACATCCGTGTCCGAAAGGTCAGCATTTCCTTAGTCTAGTCTCCTGCTGTCCACCCATTATCTCCTGAGGAGCAAGCTTGTCTGGGGCCAGCAACCTGAGAATGTGCCCCTTTCCCTGGGTAAGGTGGGTTCCCCTTGTGCTTTCTTCCTGGGGCACTGGAGGTTCTTACCTTCCTAGTGAAGTGAAGTGAAAACCTGCACTAAAAAGGTAGCGAGTGCTGAGGGTCCCTGGATACCGGCCTTTCCCCTTGACTTCCTTTCCCGCCTGCTTCTAGGCCATCACTGCTGGCTACTTCTACCACACAGCACGGTTGACTCGCAGTGGCTACCGCACAGTCAAACAGCAGCAGACGGTGTTCATTCATCCCAACTCTTCCCTCTTTGAGGAACAGCCACGCTGGCTGCTATACCATGAACTTGTCTTGACCACCAAAGAGTTCATGAGACAGGTGAGGGCACCTTGGCCTGCCCAGGCAGGTGGCTTGTGTGGGAGATGGTATTCTGGCATGCGAAAAACCCAGGTTCAGGTTGCTGGGACTGGCAGAGAAAGAGGAAAGCAACTTGGTTTAAGGTAGGATAAGACAGAAAGGCATCCATTCTAAAGCTGTCTCAGCATCCGTTAAGATCTAACTGTTCATTCACTAAGTGCTGAATGCATTGTCTCGGTGCTTCAGGGGCTGCCGTGATAATAATGGTGAAAGCAGCAGGTGTGGCCTTTGTCCTGAGTGTATTTTAGTCGTTAGGTTCAGGCTTTTGTTTAGGGTTAGCTTACTTGTGCTCTTGAACAACATATAACAGAGTGTTGGGATCTAGAGTATTAGAGCCAGATACCCATTTCCCTTGCCCTGCAGACGAAGGGAAAAGGAGAACCTTTTTAAAAATCACACACATCTCAGAATCTAGGATGGACAAGAGAATCTTGCTGATTTTCTCTCCTCCTGCAGGTATTGGAGATTGAGAGCAGTTGGCTTCTCGAAGTGGCGCCCCACTATTACAAGGCCAAGGAGTTAGAAGATCCCCATGCTAAGAAAATGCCCAAAAAAATAGGCAAGACACGGGAAGAGCTAGGGTGAAGAGCAGGGGACAGAACAATCAGAACCTAACACCAGCTCCTTTTCCTTCTGTACCTTATTTAATATCTATTAATAAAAATATTTTTAGAGTAAAGCTATGGGGAACTTTTCTTTTTGGCCACTTGGCTTGTGGGATCTTAGTTCCCCGACCAGGGATTGAATCCTTGCCCTCCGCAGTGAAAAGTGTGGAGTCCTAACCCCTGGACCACCAGGTAAATTCCATGGGGAACTTTTGAGATTCAGAAAAAAGTGACATGGAAATTGGATCTCATATATTCATGTAGATTTTATTATTTACAAGTTAAATTACACAGCAGCTTTACAAAGCACGAGACGCAAAGTAGAGGAGAGCGAAGAGGGGAGGTAACTGGCCCTGAGGCTCTCAGCTGCCTCCACCGCCTCTTTTTGTGCGTAGCAAAGTCATCAGTGCTGCCTTTGCCCCAGTTCCTGATCAGTCCTTGGAACACAGGTGTAAGTTGGGTTCTGGTTCCGACAGCCCCAGAGCCACCAGGGCTCCCACTAACAGCTTCTTCACAGGTGCAGGGGGTGAATGTGAAGGCATCAGCTAAAGCGAGAAAGGTTAATGTAGCTGGTGTGATGTTCTACTCTGTCACCCCGCACACTACCCCCCGCCCCCCAGAGCCCTAGCACTCACTTTGTCTAGGCGATGGCGACAAATGAGGCCGTTGGAATTCAGGTAGAAGGTGGAATAGGCATCATAGGTCCTGGTGAAGGGAGAAAGAGGCTCACTGAGAGAGAGGGTTATTGGTCCTAAAGTTTTAATTCAAGCATTTGTTTAAACGAGTAGTTCTTAATCTTTGCTATGTGTTAGATTACCTGAGGATCTTTTAAAAATCCTGAGTTCTACCCTGGGCCTAATTAAATCAGGATGTCTGGCACCAATATTTTAAAAAAGATTCTTGGATAAAAAAATCCAAGAATCCACTGTGCAGCAAAGTTTAGGAACTACCGGTGTGGGCTTAGGCTAAGAATTTCTCGGGATTCTACTCTGTGCCGGAAATTTACCAAGTACTTTACCCAAGGCTGTGAAGCACAACTTACGAGACAGGTTATTTTCATCTGTTCATTAAGTATATGAGTCCCTACTATGTGCCAGGTAATGTACATGAAGAAACTGAGTTCAGAAGCTTCCTGTATACTCAAAGTCCCTATTTTTGCTATATTAAAGTAGACTAAAACAAAGCCTGCCTTCAAGGAGCCTACAGTCAAGTCAGGGTAAATGGAGGATTGTCTAGGAGACTAGCCTGCAGACTCGCCAAAGGGTGAGATTAGAAAGTTGCAGTGTGTTTCTTTTCTCACTTCTCTTACCGGTAAAGCTCCTCCTTGTCACGCTTATAAAAACGAAGAAAGAGCAGGTGGATGGGCAGTCCCACAAGCCGCCAGCGGGCTTGCAGGGTCCAATTCTCAGGGTGGCGTGTCAGCTGCAGAATTTCCAGCCGAAGCTGTGCAAAATAGTTCCAGGCGAGGAAGCGGCAGAGAGTCAGTGACAGAATGTACCACGTCCGGCCTCTGAGAGGAAGAGATGGGGAAGAAATCTCATGACAGCACAATCAGAAAACCAAACTCTTCTCTGACAGAGGAATTGGGGACGGTGGTGAGAAGCAACTTAGGACCTTCTCTAATAAGTGGAAATAGCACTGGGTCCTTTTCCTGCCCAAGGCCCTACCCGTTCAGTGGATTCTCACTTGGTACGCATGTTCAGGATCTCATTGATGAATTCCACATCCGATGAGTAGAGAGTGTAGTCGTGGGAGTGAAGGAAGAGATTGGGAAGCTAGGTGGAAGAAGGCGGCGTGAGACCAGGAGGAAAGAAAAGATGATCCTACTCCTCAGTTTTCTATACTGAGTGTCTCCTTATTCTTGAATGAAAGGTTATCTCATCCCTAATTCAAACTGAGGAGTATCTTTTCCTTGGGAAATGTTGGGAACATATTTCGATGCCTGTCTCATGGTTCCGAGAAAGAATCCAGCTGACTAACTTATTTTTAAGAATTACCTATATCTCTCCCCATTTTGGACAAAGGCCACTTTTGAATGGACTTACCTCTTGTCTCAGTCTCTCATACATGACAGCCAGGTGCTCCTCCATACTCGGATCTCCTGATGGAGTGGCAGGGGAAGGGTGGGCGGTTCCAGGGGCTTGGAAAGGTATCAGAGCTCCAGGACAGGGGCAGGGAGGCCCCTCAAACAGGCTCCTGAGCCCATCCAGGCAGCCGCTATGTAACTCGGGTCCTGGCCCCTCCTCCCCTTTTCCTGGGGGGAGAACCACCCATGGTGAGGTAAGGGCTTGGACCTGAGGGAGAGGCAGTGGGGGAGCTGGGGGAAGCAGTCGGGTGGGAGGGCTTGGGGGTGGGGGAGACCAGAAAAGAGGCAAAGATGGAGAAGTAGTGGTTGTGGAGTGAGGCCAAAGGGGTGGGAATGGTAGAGCCCATGGAGAAGACTGGTCCTAAGGAGGAAGAACAAAAGAGCAAAAAGGTAAGAATCCAGCTGCCTAATGCTCCTCCATCCAAACTCTGCCCATTAACATGCTTCCAATCCACCTGCTCCTTCTGACAGGAAAGATCGAATTACTAGAGAAAAAATTCATCTCCATCTCTGCTTAAAACAGGAGGATATACTTTTTTGTGACTTAAGTACAAATACCTATCCAAAATAGCAAATACGTTTAGATTTAAGATTCCAAACCTGTTTGGGGGCAGGTCTGTCTCTTACAGCAAGAATCAGAAGAGTGCATACTTAAGAATGAACAAATGAATGAATACCAAACAGGTCTGGTTATATTGTGGATGAAATGATGCGGCCTCTAACACAACTCCAGGAGTATGTGAGGCGGCTGTTGCAGAGAAAAGAACAACTGGAACTAGGAGACTTTGGAGTTCCAATTCTATAATGTCACGTTAGGCACTCTTAATTCCCTCAGCCTGAGTTTCCCATAAATGTCCTATAAATAAGGACGATGAAGCCACACTGAGTCACAATGAGGGCTTTAAGAGATAATAAATGTTCATAAAACTTTGCGACCTGTAAAGTAGTATATAAATGTAAGCTGGGCTCCTCTAATGACACGAAAAAGCCCAGGAGACTGTTAAAGGCTGGATGGACCTCATGATGCCCCTGGGTTACTGATGTTGAAACTGCGATGAGGCAGAGGTCACTCAAAGTCAGGCCTGAATCGAGCTCCTTCGTTTTCAAGGAGGCCCCGAGGGGTCTTATTATCGGGGAAGGCGGGCAGGCCGCGCGGGTACCTCTGTCCCCGACGGTGTCCCGGAGGCGCCGTCTCCGCCGGGGGCGTGGCCATCTTGCCCGCCCGGGCACAAGGGCCCGAACCGGGTCCACTCGGGCCGGCCTTCCCGCCGGGACCGCTATCCCGGTGCAAGATGCGTGGGCTGCAGAGCGCGGCCCGCAGGTCCGTCTGGTCGGCTCCCTGGAGGCGCCGCGAACCTCTCCGCCCTCTGTCCTTCAAATCACCTCCAGACACAGGTAACCGCGAAGACGCGGGAGAAATGCGGACGCGCCCCACCGCGCCAGCCTCAACCCCGCCTGCCCCCCAAGATCCGGGAGACAGACGTCCCGTGCGCGACAGGGCTGGCAGCGCCGCCCTCCGGTCCCTGAGGCCCCTCGCCCCTCCACTCGCGGCTCCGCACAGGTGGTGAAGCAGTGGTGGGACGTCAGTACGCCTGCGCGAAACGGGACGCGCGCTCCGCCCCACGCGCCGGCTGAGGAGGGTCTCTCCCCGCCCCCTCCTCTCCCCTCCCGCTTCCTCTCGGCTCTCACCTGGACACGAGCCTGATAGGCGCGGAGGCAGGGGCCGAGGCGCCGGGCCGCCCCCCGGCTGGGCTGGTACATGATCTTCCGGGAATGGAGAGAGCGCCTCCTGTGTCCGGCCTCCGGCCTCCTCACAGGGGTGAGCGCGCCCCGGAGCCGGCTTCTTGAAGGGGAAAGGAGGGGGGTGAGGGCTGAGGGGAGGGAAACGGAGATGTTGCGCGCTTGCGCACTGCGGCGGGTTCCAGGGAGGCAGTGAGGCGCTAGGTCTACAGCAAGTGCGCCTGCGCCCGCCGAATCGGAGGCAGCCTCAGGGCGCTTGCGCAGTAAATTAGCGGCCTAGAGCGCGGCTCTCACCTGTACGCTTGCACAAAAGTGGGCGCTGGTGGGTGAGGAGTGGGACTGAAATAACGACATCCGCAGTTCTCAGTAACGTTCGTGGTAAAAAATACTTTATTGCTCTGGTTAAAAATAAGATACAAATGACTTGGCACTGATTTAAAAAAAAGCCTGTAGAATGAATAAATGAATGAATGAATACATCCACGGTGAGGGCAAGCTTTGACTAGGTCCTGTGTGAGATAGAAATAATAATGACTTTGAAGGTGTGAGAGGGGGCTGCGGTCACCAAGGCCTGGTGCTGCGACGTTCATGCAAGTTTCGAATGAACCTGGCGTTGAACATGTCCCCACCCATTGTCCAAGCCTGGGCTGGTGGAACCTGGGCCTGTGGAGGAACTGTGTGCATAGGTTCCTCCCCAGACCCATGCTGGGACAAGACCTGCTCCTCAATGGCACACCTAGTAGGGGGGAGGGAGATGGAGAGTGGGTTACACGGGTACTAAAGTGAGGATTAAGAGCACAGCTTCTTCAAGGTCTGTCAGGCTCCTGGACAAATGATGGGGTATGAGGCTGGAACCATTGGTGCTATGTCCAAACCTGAAACCCCACAGAGTGGCGCCAAAGGGAAGCACCAGAGTTGAACCTATGGGGAAAGAGGCTTGTAGGATGTTAGGTGGAAGGCTCTGTGGGAGGAGCTGGTGTCCAGTTCAGAGAGAGAGATTTAGGAGGAGGAAGTAGCTGAGAGTGATGTTAGAAGAGGGGTCAGAGGTGGTGAGAGGCTGGCAAGGAAGGGGCTCAGACCTCACCTATTCTCTGTTTCCTGTTCCCCCTGCTTCGGTTCTTGGTTGCCTGTGGAAATACCAGGCATGTATATGGGAAGGCTGTAGTAGGTAGTGAATATGGCCTACTTGATTTGAGGGTAAGGAGATGAGTAACTTACCTGTACTGGGACATGAGGAATTCAACCGCCCATGGCGGCTATAGCTGCAGCTTTGGGCTACCAGCCCTGGGGGAGTCCCGCTGTAGAAGAAATGTGAAATGATGGGGAAGAGGCTACAGGATGAAAGATGAGTGGGTATGGAGGAATCAGGGAAGAAGAATAAAAGAACAGCACAGGAACAGAGAGGGGGTAGTTATTATTCCTATGGGGTTTAATACAAGTTGTGCCCCAGAGAAGGGAAGGGAGAGCATTGTATACCCCAAGGTTTTCTGGAGCAATCCTGATTTGCTGCTTTATTATTTCTAGCTGAGGCAATGTGTTAACCGTAAGGTTAAATGTGATCGAAATCATGTTATAAAAAGATTCAGGGGAATTCCCTGGTGGTCCAGTGGTTAGGACCCTGTGCTTCCCATGCGAGGGGAACAGGTTCCATTCCTGGTTGGGACATTAAGATCCCACAAGCTACACAGTGCAGCCAAAACCAAAAAATGGATTCACATAAAGGCAAAAAAAATTTGCTGAACCAGGTGCTCTGATGTTTTGAGTTGGAAAACACGGTTACCTTAATTATGGGATACCTTAGCCAGAGGGGAAGAGGGAGTGGCAAAGCTGAATTTAGGAAAAGGATTGCCTAGAGAAAGAGATCCAAGGGTTTAGAGAAGAATAATCCAAGAAACAATTAGGGGATTGTTATCAGAAGGCAATTAATTGGCTCCTAGAGATGTTAGTAAATCTTAATATCTCAGCAAGGGCTGGCCTGGGGTAAACAGTAGGAGTTACTAGAGAGAGACTAGAGGTTTCTGGAGAGAATGGAGGAATAGATACAGAAGCCTATATGGAGGGATCCAGTGACTACACTGGAGGAGACAGAATCTGCAGGAGAAAATCCAGCAGTGAAGATGGGGACAGGCAGACACCAGATCCTGCGAGCGGAGCTCTAAGCCTCCTTGCTGGAAGATCTGCAGATCTGAGAGGTGAAGAAGAGGGCCAGAAGTCCTGAGAGACCAGGAAAATACAGGGTGACGCACAAACGAGGCTGAGACCTTAAGGTTTGTTTGTTTGTTTGTTTTTTTCATTGAAAATGTCCATTTAAAAAACACAAAAGAGTTCACGCTTTATTCAGACAACACTGAGAGGGAGAAGAAAAAGGAGTGAGTCAGAAAAGAGGGAGATCCTGCTCCCAAGGATTTGGGGGAACACATTAGGGGTACCTGAACTAGCACACATCCAGAGGGTAGGGAGGGAAGGATTTCTATAGCCTGGGTATGGAGCAGGGGAGGATTCTTGCTATGGAGGAAAGAAGAGAGGGAGGCCAGAGGAAGAGTTCCCCCATCATCATCAAGACAATCTCACAAGACAGGAATCTATCAGCATATCTAGCTACCGGGGAGGGATGGATGTGAGAGGGTATTCCAGGAGCTAATAGAGCCTTGAGACTCAGGCTTAGCTTCTGAAACTTGGCTAAGAGTGATCCTAGGGTGTTGGCTGGGATCTGCTGCCAAGAAACAGACTCCTTCAGAGGACCTGGACCTGCGGAGGTGGTAGTGTCTATAGAAGCGTGGTGAGTCTAGAGTCCCACAGCAGACATCAGCTCAGGGGTCCTGACAGATTAACACATACACGAAACACGTGGAGATTAAGAGTTTGGCAATGTTGAGTGGATCCCGTGGGGAGCTGGTAAGTCCCTGTCCTACCTGACCGGACTGCTACGAAGCAGACGTTCAGTGGCTGGCGTCAGCAGGCTGATAGGGTAGCTGCAGCCGGTAGCACAAAGCAGTATTAGAGCTACCAGCAGACAGTGCAGAGGGACTACAGGAATTATTCCATGGACAAGACTCTCTTAGAAAGGTTTCCCTGGCAGAGGAGGCCTTTGGACCTTCCGTGATGTTCTAGAATCTGACAGCAAGCAAGAGTGTGCTTCTCTGGATAATTAGTATGAGCTGCGCAACCAAGAGGCCTGGCAGCAAATCGGGCTGTCTGTGGGAGTGTTCAGAGCCCAAGTTAGGAGAGAAGGGCTGCTTTCTGTTGTAAGAAAAGCTATGAAGTGTTAGGCCATCTGGGACCCTGACCACCCAGTTGTCCAAGAAAGGGGTAAAGGGAATCCTACGGGTTCTTGTCAAGTTCCCCTAGATGCTGGGGGATGCAATGGAAGATTGGGTCTGGGGTTCTCAGGGAGAAGGGTCTCCACCCTCGCCAGGTCTCCCAGGGAGGGGAGGGGGTTAGCAGTCTGTCAGTATCGACTCTCATCAGAACGGGGAAGGGAACTGGGGAAGGATGTTATGGACAGGAGAGGGGGAGAGGGAAAATGGAGGGGAGAGAAAAACAGAAAGAGAAGTCAGAGGTGAAGAGAAAGCTGGGGAGAGAAATAAAGGAGAGGCCCAGTCCCTGCCTGCCGGGGTGGGCTCCCACCACACAAGGCACTGAGCCGGGGCCAGTGGCTCCCCAGGCTGTGTCAGAGACCCTGCCCCCTCCCAGCAAGTGTTAAACCACGATTTCCCAACCCCCCCACCAGCGGGTCTGCGTTCTTCGTAACCTTCCTCTAGGCACTAGCATCCCTAGGCTCCCCCTAAGTCCTATTCTGCTCCTTAACTGTAATTTATTTCCAGACCATTTCCACACATATCTTCCAGTATATTCTCAAAACATCTTAGGAGTCTCCAATCCTCCTGTCCCATTGCTTCATGTCTGATTTACACTGCCCTCTGCCATTTCTAACTGCCCTGTCTGACAGTCCTGAGGCTCCCTAACTCTCCAGCTCCTGTTACCTGGTGCGGCGCCGCTGGGCAGGGCTGCCCCCGGGGTCAGTAGCAAGCAGAAGGCGGGCGGTGGGGTGGGGGGGGCAGAGGCGCAGGGAACGCAGCAGCTCCTGCTCTGGCACAAAGGGGCGGAGGGGGCCCCGTTCTGGTGAGTTTCCCAGGCTGCTGGAGCGAGGGGGTGGGTGGGCTGGAGGAGTCGCACGGCGAGGGGCCCTGTTCAGGGGCCACGGAGGCTCCACAGCTACCTTCAGAACTGGGGGGAGGGAGTAAACAGAGCAAGACAGAGAAAGGAGGAAAAGGACAGGGAAGGGAGTCATGAGAGCAAAGATCAGGGAAGGAAAAAGAGAAGTCAGAGCCTTAAGAGAGAACAAATCCCTCCCCTGGGTTGAGGCCCCCCAGGCCCAGATGCCCCGCCGTCTTACATTCTCGGTCACTAGAGGAGTATGGCTTTATGTCTCCCTCTGCTCGCTTGGGTGGCAGCTTCCTTGCTGGAGCTGGGAGTGGAGAGGACACAGGTGAGGTGAGCATGGGGAGACACACTGTGCACCCTCCTCCCGGCCACTACCGCCCCGACCCCAAACCTCTGGTCCCTGACACCACAGTTCCTCCTGGGCAAGGAGACGTCAGCTCCGCCGCGGAAGCAGCTCTGTGGCAGTGCCATCACACCAGAAGGGAATTCGGGGGGAAGGCTGGAGCATTTTGAGGAGAGCCAGAAGGAGTAGGCCGAATGCAGAGTTGGGGGAAAGATCCAGGGGAGACTCTGGGGCCTGGGAGGTACAGGAGAAGAACGGCCAAGGGAGGCGAGCTCTTACTGTCAGTGGGTGCTGTCAGGCCCCCCTGGGATTCGGGGGCAGAGCAATGGTCCCAGCCGGGCCAACGAGGACCCCAGGTCCCTCTAGATGAGATGGACAAAGCCCTTGGTTAATCAGGAATTGCTGTGGAGAGGTTAGGGGAAGTTGGGGTGGGGCAGAACCTCTCCTTCCAGGGCAAAGATAGGAAGAAATTTACATTTCATTGGGGGGGGGGGGAAAGGATGAGGAAACAACACAGGTATCTGGAAAGGAGCTACCAGAGAAAGTAAATGGGAGGCTAACAGACTGTCCTAGCTCAGCCTCCCACCTCCTCTCTTCTCTACTTGCCCCTCCCTTTCCCTCTCAAGAGGTTCTTTTTCCATCATGTGTGGCAAAGGAGACTGCCCAGTGGATCCAGTTAAGCTTTAGGGTCCACTCCCCTGTAGACCTGGTCTTCACTGTCCTTGTTGGCTCTCTCCTCACAGCCTTTGGTCAGTAGGAGCTGGACGGAGGGGAGGTCTTGGAAATCAAAGCCAGTCACAGATACGAGCTGCCTCTCCCTGCCTGATACTGGTGGATGCTAGTCACTGGGAACACTGTTGTCTGGGTGGTGGTTACTCTGTTTCCCGGCCACAGAGGAGGTGAGAACTAGCCACAGAGCAGCTCCTTCAGAAAGGGGGGCCTTCTGTGCAGGTGTGTACCACACAGCCAGCAGAAGGCTACACCCCTCCGCCTTGAGAAGGAAGAAAAAAGGGTAGGACTCAGCCTGGCAGGCAGCATGTGTGTGGATGAGGATGGAATGAGGAACCTGGCAACACTTCAGTACCTCCTAGGCTAGGTTTCTCCACTGTTTGGTTGGAAGTGTTACAAATTCTGAGTGTTATCTTCAAGAACTAGTATTTAAGCTGTGGACCATTCGTGTCACTATTCTATGACTGGAAGCGGAAGGGGAGACTGCACTTGCCTGTCGCTCACTGGCTGACAGAGCCTAAGGGGTTTAAGAAGGAATATGACTCTGGCCTATTTTGATGGGCCTGCAGCAGCAAGAGGCTCCATCAATGCCTATGGTCAAACAGGCTCCCAGTGAGTTTGCTTATTAAAAGTCTTGCCAGGTATAAAATACACTGAGCTCCCATGGATAATGTCTGTTGGAGACTTGGGTTGCTTTAGAATTGTCTCAAATTGCCCACAGATCACACACTGAGCTCCTGGTGGCCTCCAGGGTGACTAGCCATCACAGCACTACAGATCCACCCATTCAGTGCAGCTTTACCAGCGGGCATAGGATCGAGCGCGGCAGCACGAGAGTGTCGAGTTGCCCTCAGGGAGGTAGCAGGGGGCCCTGTGAGGAAGGAAGCGGCGGTGCCCCTCAGTGAGGGGGCCGGGGGGACCAAGAATTCACCTCTTTCCTTCCCCTCACCCCGACTGCTTGACCAACACACACAGGTGAGAAAACTTACGATGCTGATGGGCAAAGAAGCCTTCGAAGATCACAAAGTTGTTCACCTGTAAGAAGAAATGAGAGAAATAATAGTTGTCCATTCAGCTACTCAGCACATACTTGGGTATAGAACCCTGAGCTAGAAAAACCACAGCAGGAACAAAAGCCAGCCTTCCTGTCCTTGTTGACAGACTCAGTCAGAATTTCAGGACCTGATAAGCTGACCCTAAAGCTGGACTGCAGAGGACCTCAAATAGCCAAAATAATCTTCAGGATTAACAAAGGAATAATAACTTTGGGGAGGATTCACACTTCCTAAGTTCAAAGCTTACTCCAAAGCTATGGTAGTCAAAACAGTGGTAGAAACACAGGATAGACAAACAGACCCTTGGAATGAACAGAGTCCAGAAACAGTCAACTGATTTTCAATAAAAGTGAAAGACCTTTCAAAAGGGAAAGTATAGCCTCTTCAACAACTGGTGTTTGGACAACTGAATATCTACATGGAAGATACTGAATTTGGATCAAAAAATAACTACAAATGGATTAAAGGGGGTTCCCTGGTGGTCCAGTGGTTAAGACACTGCACTTCCACTTTAGGGGCCATGGGTTCGATCCTTGGTTAGGGAAGTTCTGTGTGCCAAAGAAAAGAAAAGTGTGTGGCCAAAGAAAGAAAAAGAAAACAGAAGAAGAAAAAAATGGATCAAAGACCTAAATGTAAGAGCTAACACTATGATGCTCTTAGAAGGAAAATCTTGATTACTTCGGACATTGTTTAAGAAATAAATGGTGTATTTCTTAAATGGGACATTGATTTCCTATTAAGAAAATGAAACCCCATAAACAGGAGGAAATATTTGCAAATCATATATCTAATAAGGGTGTTGTGTCTAGAACATAAGGAACTCTTCCAACCCACGAACAAACAGGCAACAAACACAATTTAAAAAGGGGCATAGGACTTGAACATTTCTCAGTGAAGACATGCAAATGGCCAGCAGGCACTTGAAAAGATGCTCAACATCATTAGTCAAAAGGGAAACGCAAATCAAAACCACAAAGAGAAACAACTTCACAACCATTATTATGGCTATTATAAAACGAAAAATAACACATTTTGGTGAGGATGTAAAGGCACTAGAGCTACCATGCATTGCTGATGGGGATGTAAAATGCTGCATTCACTGTGGAAAAAGTTTCTCAGTTCCTGAAAAAGTTAAACACTGGATTAACCACATGACCCAGGAATTCTACTCTTACATACTCTTAGGTATATACCCAAGAAAACTAGAAATATACATGCTTGGAGGCATGGCTGGCACAAAGCTAAGTAGCTACACAGGGGAGAACTGGGACTCAAACCCCAGACTCCTGATTCTAGCTGAGGCATGTTGGTCAGGAATACAGTGTAGTCATCAGAGTGGGCTATGGGTTCAAATTCAAACTCTAACATTAGCTGTGCACACTTGGTCAAGTCCCTAATCTACATAAACCCAAAATGGGGTCAATAAGAACTACCTCAAAGAAATGTACAAGGATCAACAGAGATAATGCAATGTAGATACCACACAGAGCTCATGAAACATTAGTTGTTATGATACTATCTATCTATCTATCTGTCTATATCTATACACTCTATTGGAGAAAGAAATGGCAACCCACTCCAGTATTCTTGCCTAGAGAATCCTGTGGGCTGCCATCTATGGGGTCACACAGAGTCGGACATGACTGAAGCGACTTAGCATGCATACACTCTACAGTGCCCTGCTCTTACATGTTACTTGGGTAATACATTTGATGCCAGATACTGATACTATGTTCCTTCTGTTGCTCTCTGCTGCCTCTTAATGGAGAAATGATGTCCTGCACATTCTAAGCAGACCCTGTTTATCTCCTGCCTTGACCCTGCTGTGATGTCTACCATGACATTATTCTCCTCCAACAAGCATATGCTCAGCACTCCAGCCAAACAAGAAACTGCTTGCAGTGCCCTGAAAAGTATATTAATACCTCTCTGACTTTGCTCATGTTTCTTCCTGCATGAAAAGCACTTTAGCCTGTCCACTTCTGTCCCCCTGACAAACACTTTTCAAGATTAAGTCAAGTCTTCCTTTACCCAAGTAAGCACTCACTTTATGCTTCCTCTGTAAGCACATGAATGAATCACATTACAATGGATTAACTGTCTGTGCTCCTATCCAAGGCTCGCTTGTCAACCCAATCCCAAGCCCACTCAGCAACACTGCCTCAGCAGTTCTCTTGATTTTCTCAGTTCTTCCCACTTTCTCTGACATCATCAAATTTTCTGAGTCATTCTTATGCTGTTTGTTCTTATGCAGCTAAGAAGAATCAGCTCTTTTGATCCACAGCCCTCTCGAGCTCTTGCTCTATCTTTGTTGACCTTAAACCAGGATTTAAGAGTTACCTATTCTTGCTGTCTCCAGTACTGAGCTTCTTAATCTCTTAAACCAGGGGTCCCCAGCCCCTGGGCCACACAGCAGGTCCATGGCCTGCTAGGAACCCAGCCACATATCAGGTGAGTGGCAGCAGGCGAGCCGAAGCTTCATCTGTGTTTATACTACTCTTCATTGCTCCCATTACTGCCAGAGCTCCGCCTCCTGTGAGATCAGCGGCAGCATAATCAATGTAAGGCGTATGAAAAATCCCGAAACCACTCCCCCCTTCCCCCACCTCCACTGGGTCCATGGAAAAATTATCTTCCACAAAGCCAGTCCCTGGTGCCAAAAAGGTTGAGGACCGCTGTGACCTAAACTCACTTCATCCAGGCTTCCACCCACCACTGAGCTGAAACTGCCTGTCAGGATCACCAGTGGCCTCAAGCAGCTAAATCCAATGGTCACTTCTCAGACCTCTTCTTACCTCATGGATCAGCAGCATCTCACTCAGTAGGCTATTCCTTCCTTCTGCAAACAGTTTCTTCACTGGCCTTCCAAGTCACTTCTAACTTTGCATCTACTCCTCTAGTCACTTCTGGGCTACATTTGCTGCTACTTCTCCTCCCAGACTTTCCAAGAGTGCCTGAGGGCTCAAGTCCTTGGATTGGTAACTCACTCCATGGTGATTCTCATCCTGTCTCGCTGCTTTCAAGTATCCTACAGGTGCTGAAAACTCTACACCTAAAACCTCTTCTCCTAACACTATGGGAGCAACCAACTGTGTACTGAACCTGAACTCACCACAGACATCTCCAGTTAACATATTCAAGGTGGACTCCTACTATTTCCCCCCTCCAAAGCTGCTCTTCCTTCCATCTCAGTTGACACAATTTCATCCTTCCAAGTGCTCAGGCCAACAACTTTGGGATCACCCTTAACTCCCTCTCTTTTTTCTCCACAATCAATCAAGAAACCTTATTTTCTTTAACTTCAGAATACCTAAAATCTGACCACTCCTTCCCACCTCCACTGCCACCATCTTGGTCTGAGCCACCACCATTTATCATCAGGATTGTTGCTTCTTAATCTGCTTGCACTCTCACTCCTCTACTGCGTATTCTTAACAAGCAAAGTGCTCTGGTTTAAAGTACGTCCCATTAGGGACTTCCCTGGAGTCCAGTAACTAAGATTCCACATTCCCAGTGCAGGGGGCCTGGGTTCAATTCCTGGTAGGGAGCTAGATCCCACATGCCACAAATAAAAGACCCCAGATGCCACAACTAAAGACCCCACAGCCTTGACGGAGACCCGGCACAGCCAAATGAATATTAAAGTAAGTCCTATCATATTCCCCCTCTGCTCAAACCCCTATGATGGCTCTCCTTTTTTCACTAAGAGTAAAAGCCAAAGTTTTTGCAATAACCTACAGGGCCCCAAGTGACCTTCCTTCCCTGTTACTGCTCTTATCTCTTCTACAACACTCCCCACTCACTCACACTGCTCTAGCCACACCAGCCAAATTTATAGGCCCACTCCACCTCATGGCCTTCATACTAACCATTTCCTCTGCATGGGATGCGCCCCCTCCAGGTATTAATGGCTCATAGTCTCACCTCTTTAAGTTACTGCTCAAGTGACACTTTCTCAGTGAGGCCTTTCCTGCTTATCCCATTTAAACTTGCAATCCCACACACTCCCATCCTCACCAGGGCATTCCCAAACCTTCTTACTTGCTCTTGTTTTCCTAGAGTGCTTATCGACAAGAGTATCTACTTGTTTATTACGTATGTCTCCCCAACTAGAATATAAGCTCTGTAAGAACCGAGACTTTTTTCTGTTTTATTGAATGAAGTATTCCTAAAGCCCAGAATATTGCTGGGTGCTCAGTAAATATATGCTGAATGGACAGACAGTATTAACAACATTATATTGCATCTACTTATAAACCACCTTCCCCCCAAATAAACCAAATCTCTCTGGAGACAGGGAATGTATATTATTCTGAGCCCTTACTAAATTAAATCTTGATTGACTAAGTAATGGCCTATGTGAAAACGAAGAGATGAAAATGAACTGACTTATGTTTGGGGTATAAACATGCTTTTAGGTGTACACAACAGTCCAGGATGAAGAACAAAAATAGATGAGATGATAATGAAACAGCTCCAGGATGAGAGATGGTATCCCCTGATCCCGCTTCTGAGCTTAGCTGTATAAAAGAAGTCCTATACAATGGGGCGGAGAAGGCAATGGCAACCCACTCCAGTACTCTTGCCTGGAAAATCCCATGGACAGAGAAGCCTAGTAGGCTGCAGTCCATGGGGTCGCTAAGAGTCGGGCACGACTGAGCGACTTCATTTTCACTTTTCACTTTCATGCATTGGAGAAGGAAATGGCAACCCACTCCAGTGTTCTTGCCTGGAGAATCCCAAGGACGGGGGAGCCTGGTGAGCTGCCATCTGTGGGGTCGCACAGAGTTGGACACGACTGAAGTGACTTAGCAGCAGCATCAGCATACAATGGGGAGCAGGGACTGCTTGGAAGGTCCCTCTTCTTTGCCCCCCAAAGACTAGGTAAATTCAGTGGGAACGCTCAGTGGGGATCTATTCTCTGAAACTTCTAACCTGTGGGACAGTGGTCTCCAGGTTGTAGTGTTTATTCAGGAACTTCAGCAGCTTCTGGGAGGGTCTGTCAATGGCCAGTTGGTGTGGTTCAACTCGCTCCTTCTGCAGGAAATAAGAGACTGAGGGTAGGAAGAGGTGTGGGGAAAGCAGGCCAACAGGAATCCTGGGAAGGATATGGGAACATGGTGGGGGTGGGAGGATGGGAGGCAGGGCCTCTGGGAGGACTGAAGGCCTCTGGGAAGAGCTGGCAAAGAGATAAGCAATACCTGCAACATATGCTGGAAGAGTTCTCGTCCATGGCCGTGGCGTTGAAGTGACTCATGGATGTAAAAGTCCAAGATGCAAAGCGGTTCTACCTCATTGTGAGCCTCACGATCATCCTGGAGGTAAAAGAACAACAAAGATTTTCTAGGGACTTCTCTGGCAGTCCAGTGGTTAAGAATCCGATTTCTAATGCAGGGGACGCAGGTTTCATTCCCAGTCAGGGAACTAGGATCCTACATGCTGCAGGGCAACTAAGCCCATGCAACACAACTCTGTTCTAGAGCTATAAGAAAAGCCCATGCCCCACAGATAGGAGAAGCCCCTGCATTGCAACAAAGAGCATGCACCTCAATGAAGATCCAGAGCAGCCAATACTAATTTTTAACTTAAAAAGATCTTCTAGGACTCAAACATTACTGCCACCTTCCAACCTCCAGCGCTTCTGTTCTCAGGAGCCAAGGCATATAGATTTTCAGTCTCCAGTGACACTCACCAGTACAAAGAGTTTCTTATATCCAACTTTAAGAAAGCCAACAATGGCTCCTTTTCCAGCCCTGTAGGATGAAGAAAATAACAAGCTATAGTGAGCACCTGTTTGGAAGAGGTAGAATCAAAACAGGGAAAGGGGCTGGGGGAGGAAGGAACTAAGCACAGGACGGAAGAGCACTTGACACTCACGGTCGAGCTGAAGTATCTTTGAGTATATACATAACGTGGCGGTTACTCTGCATCCTGGATGCACTGGTTATGGGAGCAGGAAGATGCTGGGCCTGCCAGGAATTTTAAGACACACTTTCCACAAGTCCCTTCCAAAGGACCCCTGCCTCCCTTACCAGCTGTCCCCAGAGGCCTCCCCTTTACCATATGTAGACTCCCCAGTACCTTAGCAGAGGCCTTGCCCAGCTCATCTACAATGGTCATAATTTGTTGCTGCAGATCAACACTACAGAAAGAGAGATGAAGAGTCAGATAGTCACTGAGTTAAAGGGTCCTGGGCAATCACTCCCTGGGAACTTAGGCCATAACCCCAGGTCACTACTTCACGCCCTCCCTCTATCTTGGAGTCTTCCAATCCGATTTCCCACCCTACTCTGAAACCCAAACTTTTGCCACACCTCCTTTCAGGGTGGTACACTCCCTTCTCCATTAAAATTACTGTGGGGAAGCAGGAAGGGCAGGTCAACCACATCCTTCGGTTGCGACCATGCATTTGGCCAAGCGGTGAAAGGTGGCAGATTCAAGCCCCGATCAACCCCACAAGGTCTAGGGTCAAAGGTCACCAAAAAGGCGAGCCAGGACATCAAAAGGAGCGGTCACTAGGCAACGCGAGAAGGGGGCGTGGTGCCTGGACCAGGTTCCAAGTGGAACCGGGAGAGAAGGGCCGTAGGGAAGATTTGAGATGTCACCGGGCCGGCGTTGTGGTTCCGGGTCGGCGGGCCGGGGGCCTTAGGTGCTGGTCCAGCACCGTGATCCGCTCCGGGAGCAGCGCATCCACATCGAACGGGAACTCCATGGCCCATTGTGCGCGGTCGGACCCGCCCCGCGCGACGTCACTTCCGCCCCTCCCACCGCAATCTGTATTTCCCCTGCCATGCCTGCAGGTCCCCAGGGGACCGCCCCTCCCCGCGCTCCCCTCCTCCACCACCCGCTTGTACCGCAGCAGCTGGCCCCGGAGACCCCCAATCTTCTTGCCAGACCAGCTGTCGCTTAGCAACAGCACTCAGCCCATCCTCACCTCCCACGGCAGCGGGCGCCATAGCAACCCATTTTTGGGGCCTAGTGTCTCATTCTCCAAACCTTTCAGCCCCTCAGTGAACAGCTGGGAATAGTGAGAAGACTGTGCTTCCGGCATAGGGGGCCACAAGTGATCAAGAGAGAATGGTACAACTGCTCATTTCAGGTGGCTTCTGGTCCCAAGAGCCCACCGGCAGGGTTGGCTCAAACCTGACCACCCCTCTCCCCACAGCAGCACCCACTGCCCACTCCCTCAGCAACCCCAACCCCCACCATAGCATTCATTCATTTGAAATTCAGCCCAGAGACAGGATACAGCTTTATTGTGGGAAAATGCAGCTGGCACAAGTCTGAAATAGTAACTGAATGTGTAACCCATCTATTTACAACAGCAGGGACTGAGGTTTCCCATACAAATCTGTACCACCTTCCCTCAGCCTGTGTATTCATCCCTTTCACCAACAATCTCTGGTGATTGAGCTTGCTACTGGCCACAAAGTAGGCACACCTCTTCAGGATGAGTATTGTGTAGGAGACCCGCCGGTCCCGTCCCAGTCTACACCTACAGAGCACTCTGGGGGCCTGCCTGCTCAGTGGAGGTGGCTTCAGTGGGGGCCGTGAGCGGCACCTTGGGCATCGACTCAGGTGGAGGGCCACTTTCTTCTCGCAGGTGGCCCTGGTAGAGCCGGCGAAGGCGGGACAGCTCTCTCTCTGGTGGCTGTTTCCAGCTGTACCATGGATACCAGGGGTCACCAGAAACCAGAGTGGGGGCTGGTGGAGTAGCACTCACAGCTCCATGAGATGTACTGAAGTCAAGGTCCCGAGGTTCAACTTGGGGAATGTGGTAACTGAGGAGACCTAGGGGGTTAAAAATAAAAGAGAGAGAAAGCCAGGAGAGAGGAAAGGGGTAATTCAGATTAACAAAGGTAATAAGGAAAATAACCTATAAAAGGAGGAAGGGACCAGTCAGAGCCACTGGGTACATTTATGCATGTGGTGTGCCACCCAAAGGCTACTGGCCAAGGGGGCAAGTGTGGGCTGACGTGCTGCCTGGGCTCTTGCCTGCCAAGCTGTGCAGTCCTGTGCCAGGGTGAGGAAACTGCATCTGCCCTAACAGAGGGCTACCTCTTCCTAACTTGTGTAAAAGTGTCATGGAGCCCAGGGTCAAAAATTTATACAAAGCTCTTAAGATCTAGCCATGGCACTGGGACCAACAGTTACAAAATAAGAAGGCAGAGAAAGAACAAAGGGACAGGGCAATGACAGGTAAGAGACTCAGGAGAGGAAACTAAAGGACAGTTGAATGATGAAAGGAGAGACTCTTGAGAACATGTTGGGTGCTACTTCTCAGATAGCTGGGAGGATTTATATCCACTCTCCAGCCCTAAGTCACTATCCTTATGCCTAAGAAAACTGCCCTGTGCCTCTTCTCATGCTCACCATGATCCCTGGCTTTCTGGATAGCCTGGGTCAACTTCTTGTGTTGCTTCATACAGACCCCTGTGGGGAGAAAAAAGGTAACTCACAGGTCATTTGATAAGGCACAGTAAATAAATAACAAACCTGTTTCCTTATGGTGATTGAGGGCTAGTTACGGAAGACCAGCTCTACCTAATGACCCCATTCCCCTGACCTCTCCATGAGCCTCGGTTTCCCCTTCTGCTCAGTGGCAAGAATGTTCTCTGAGAACCAGGATGAAGACTTAGGAGGGTCTGGCCAGTACAGAGAAGCCATCTAATGGTAAAGGCTTCAAGACAGGGAGCAGAACACCATTCAAAAGGCAAGTGTGCTGGGACTTCCCTGGTGGTCCAGTGGCTAAGACTCCCACTCCCAATGCGGGGGACCTGGGTTCAATCCCTGTTCAGGGAACTAGATCCCACATGCCACAACTAAGAGTCTGCATGCTGCAACTATAGATCCCATGTGCCACAACTAGAAGTTCAAGGATCCTGTGTGCCACATCTAAGACCTGGCACAACCCAATGAATAAATAAAAATAAATATTAAAAAGAAAAGGAAAGTGTGATTAAAGGGCTGACTTGGACAATCCACCCAGAAAGAGTCAATAAAGGAAGAAAGGATTTCAGATCTGGGGAAGATTATCTGAGAAAGTGGCAAAATAGTTCCGTCGGCCTTTTACAGCTTGACTATAAAATTCTTCTTAAAATTCCCTGGGAATTTCCTGGGGGTCTAGTGGTTAGGGCTCCTCGTTCTCACTGCTGAGGGCTTGGGTTTGACCCTTGGTCAGAGAACTAAAATCCCACAAGCTGCACGTGCAGCCCAAAGGAAAAAAAAATGAACTTCTTGAAAAACCAAACTCCACTGACCAGGCTATCACCCCCTAAAAGGGTGGATTCTGATTATTCTTTGCAAATTTATCTTGCTTTGGAACAGAGGTTGGCAAACTGCTTCTGTACAGGGCCATACACCAGAGGCACTGTGGCATATGTTTTAGGCATATATTATCATCTGTCTCAGCTCAATTCTGCCATTGCAGACTGGAAGCAGTTGTAAACAGTATGAAAATAAATGGACATGAGAGTGAGCTGGATTTGGCCTGTGGTTGTAGTTAGGGAATAAACAGACGTAATCTTGAATTGCTGAGTTTACACCAAATTTGGGAAATCTAACTGAACTGTCAATCACATTAAAGAACAGTCAATTTATGAGAAAGCCTTCCAGAAATGTGAAGAGACCCTAGAGAAAAGAAACAATCAGCACCATTTATCTTTTAGGAGCTCCATTTAGATAGTTTGCTTGTATCAGTACTCATCTGGATCTTTTGTCCACGTGTAATTTATTCAGCATATGACTATTCCCATTAGATCAAGATTTCCAAAAGGTTCCATCCCACTTTTTATGCCATTAGTAGGAGCCATCAAAGAAATACCTGTTGTCTGTCTTAATAAATATAAGAGGTGCTGTAAGAAAAAGCTATTCTGCTGGTGATGGGGATGATGGGCTCACCTGTATACGGAGCATGGAAGATGATACCCGTGTGGGCACAGACAAACTGTTTCAAGAGCTTCACGTTCTGTAGAGAAAAGTGGTGGAAAAACAAAGAGAGAGGAAAGGGAAGTCAGCAAAATGGTTAGAGGTTAATCACCATGTCCCAGTTTCAACCCCATCCCTTTACTGAACACATTTTCTTGCAAACTTTTCCTCTTTCCTGGCCTCTTAACCATTTCACAGGCACATCCTACATTCTGTCACTGAGACTCACAAAGAATTCTCTTTTGCAGGGGTCAGGTTCAAAAGTCAGCTCTTCATGCAACAAATTAGGGACAGCGGGGTGGCAAACCCTTGAAATTACCCAGAAAATGCAGTATGTGTTATATGTTTGTAAGTGACTAATTTATATGAAGGTATGTTATATGTAATGTATATATTTGTTAAGATCAATTTTAAAGATTTAATAGTTAGAATGACTCCCAGCCAGCAATTAATCACAGGTGATGAGACTCCCAAAGGAAAAGCAGATATACTGGCAGAGTGCAACGGCAGGCGGACTCATCTGCCCTGTTCCATCTGTAACCTTTCTCTCTCCCTTAGTCATGTAATTTCTTATAAATTGTATCAAATGATTACAGCCTTTTTTGGTAACTAGTAATACACAGCTGAAATTGACAAGTATCTCCTTGACTCCTCTACAGCCTGTATCAGAAAAAGCCTGGAAGCAATCAGATACTTGCCTCTGCTGACTGACATATGAATGCCCTCCAACTTCCCTGATGACCAGCCAGTTTCTGCTCTACCATCTTCTAATACTGCAAATGCAGAAGGGCACTTTTCCACTGTCATCTTTATAGTTTCTGAATCCTTCAAGAAACAAGTCCTCTCCTCCTCACAATGAAGGTTTTTTTTTTTTAATAACTAGATTAGACACTGTTTCGTGTATCTGCCCTCCTGGCCCAAGTCTTGACATGCAATCAAACATCAATGACAACAAAATAAAGAAAATCTCAGGAAAAAACTAGTCCAATCTATCTGGAAGTAACTGATTGATACAAATGAACCTTTGGGCATTTCCCTCTCATTAGAAATGAGCATTTCTCTTGCCGATTTAGACTGTAAACTTCACAAGGAAGAGATGAATCTTTTATATATAACCCACAGTAGAAGGCAAAAGTCTGGAAGGAGGGACTTCTCTGGTGGTCCAGTGGTTAAGAATCTACCTTCCAAAGCAGGGGACTAGGGTTTAATCTAAGATACCACATGCCTCGGGGCAATTAAGTCCATTTGTCTCAAGTAGAGAGACCCCCTTGCCACAGTGAAGTGCCCGTGTGCTGCCGCTAAGACCCAACACAGCCATCAGTAAATAAATACTAAAAGCTGGAAAGAGTCATGTTTTCACATTGCCAGAAAGTCAATGCAAAATGGACTGTAGGGGCCCAGGATATGAAGAATGGGGCACCTAAGGTAATCTCTTTTAATACTGCAAAGAGGCTTTAGGTTTTTATACTGAAAACAAGATTCTCCTTACCCTAAAGTCGACATGCAGCTTCTGATCCCGGCAGATGGGGCAGGGGTTCCCAGCAACTTTATTTCCACGCTGTAGAGAAAAGTAACAGGCAGGTGAAGACGTTCAAAGCCCTGTCAGAGAAAGTACTGCTGCCTCTGTCACTATGGCCTTCAGCCCCACTCCACATCCCATCCATGTGCCATCCTCAGAAACTCACAATACACATCTTTCGAGTCCGCTGTGGGGGTATTCCACCTTTGTGGTTTCGACGGTAGTCAGCCCAGACAGGGCGAGAACCATAGCGGTTGTGGTATTCTGAAATGAAAAGACCATACAAGCTACTCCTGGGTGATGGTGGTGAGCTGTCTTTGTGCACTTATTTCAGACCTCACTTGACGCGCCTCTTGTCCATTTAGAGGTACCTTCTAGGGACTTCCCTGGTGGTCTAGGCAAGTGGTTAAGATCGTGCGTTCCCAATGCAGGGGGCCTGGATTGGATTGCTGGTCAGGGAACTAGATCCCACATGCTGCAGCCACGACCTGGAGCAGCCAAATAAATAAGTAATAAATATTAAAAAAATAAACAAGTACCTTCCGAGTCCATGTATTTCCAGGGTTCATCCTCATAAGGGGAAACAGGAATTGGGGGCAGAGAATCATCCTCAGGGGGGGCTTTGGTGCAAAGAGTCTGGAAGGGAACCTATAAAAGAAGGGGCAGAGAGAAAATGAGACAAGAGTTCAAGGACACAACATGACTGGTTTATTAAACTTAACACCATCAGCAACAGAGGGGAACCTATTAAAGGAGGGGCAGAGCAGAAATGGTTGGATGGCATCACCAACTCAATGGACATAAGTTTGAGCAAGCTCCAGGAGACGGTAAAGGAGAGCGAAGCCTGGTGTGCTGCAGTCCATGGTGTCGCAGAGTCAGACACAACTGAACGACTGAACAACAGAGGGAAAACGAGACACTGAGTTCAAGCACAAGAACTGACTGGTTTATTAAATCTATACCATCAACAACCGGTATCCCTGCCTCCAGCTGGATCTTGCAAGAAAAGGTAACATTAGAAGATAAATAGGATAGGTGACTGGGAAGCAAATGTATTTGAAAATACAACTCAAAACCCTGGCACACACAAGGTTTCTGTGCTTCCTGAGATGAACTCAGTGTAATGGAGAAAAAAGGGAGAATGGCTATCTTCTTGGAGTCAAGATGTGTGCTACGAAAAGGATGTGAAGGACAGGTGAGTCTCCCAACTCAACTGAATCCTGAATCACTGAGTTGCCCGGTCTTATAAAAAGTTGATGGTCAACATTCCATATGGCAGAACAAACGTGAGTCCTAACGCTTTGTCCCAAGCTACCAAGTCTATAATTAACTCTGTGGTAGCCCCTCTCATCACTCTTCAGTCTCACTTTAGGGAGTGGCAGATGGGCAAGCCTTTCAATATCACACTGCCCCATCAAGATCTGCCCTACCAAGAATCTCCAGGGTGGTGAGTACGTGTGACTGAGGGGAAACCTCCATCCAAAGTAGTTATGCTCCCATGTATGCTTTAGTAAGAAACTGATTTAGTGAGATAAAGAGCCGAGAAACTGGTCCCCCGGTCGTGAGAATGTATTCTGACTTTACTGAGCGATAGCCGGGCTGGTAGTAGTTAGTGTCCCTCAAAACCCAATGACACCCTCGGGCATCAAAGATTTAGACACCACCATACAGTTAACAGTTGGTTTGTGTTTGGCCAAGGGGTCCAGTCATTCCATCGCCTAAATATTCAGCCGAGATGGAAAGGTGGGAAGAGAATGACATCCAACCCTGGCTCTTTATCCTTGTCTCGAGATTAGAAAACGCGCTGTACTGAGGAATGAGAGGGGAAGGGGGAGGATGGGGGAAGCAGAGCGTTTCCTTGACAGCCAATGTATAAGCACTTGGGAAGCTCTCCGCTCCTGGATCCCTGGCAGTGGAGCGACGACCTAGAGAAAGTACAACCAAATCTGAGGTTGTACAAAATGTGCCCCAAGGAGTTACCTGAACTCCGTAGGCACCTCTGAAGGGCGAAATGTTAGGAAGGCGCCTCAGCAACACGTTCAATATGGAGGCAGCCATCTTGACATACCCGCAGAGCAGGCAAGTCCGCAAACGAGACTGCGCATGTTCCAGGAACCAGAGTAGGGTGGGGCCAAGGACGACCCCGCAGTGCGGAAGGCGGACGCGCGTCTGCGTCAGGACGGAAGCGTGAGGGGCGGGCGTAGGGAGACGGCAATTTCAACTGCGTCACAATCGAATTCGGCCTTAAAATTGCGTTTTTGCTGGACCAGTCACTATGACTTTTCACTCTCATTCTTAGAGTCTGTGTTTTAAGCAATTTTGAAGTCGCTTTTGACCCTGATCCTTTCATTGCGCATGCGCCGGGCCGATTCTACCAACCCTTGGTAAGAAATGTTCTCGAGGGCGGAAGTGGTGGAAGCAGAGGAAAGGGAGGTACTAGGCTGCTTGGTCACGCGCACGCGTTAGGGCCCCCACCCCCAACCAAGGAAGGAGGCGGAAGAAGGTGCCCGGGGGAAGGGGCTGAGCGAAGGTTAAGGCCGGATATCCAATCAGCTGGTGAGTGGTTTACCTGGTTGACCAATGAATTCACGCCTCGCGCAAATTGTCTCGCGAAGAGGGCGTTTCACTAGCACGTTTGGGCGCGTTGGGCGGTGTCCTCGTATAAAAGACTCCGCCCGAGCGGGCAGCCGCCATTCTGGGGTTCGTTTAGAGGTAAGTGTTGCCATTTTGTCGGTTGGTGGGTAAAATTTTGCTCGGAGAGTTGGCCTGGGGAACGGGTCAAACGCGGGTTCAGTTGAGAGCCATGACTCGTATTAAGCGGCTGTATTCGGGGTGGGACATGGAAGTGTTTGGGGACAACAAAAATGGTACTTTTGGGTGTTTTAATAGCAGCCCGTACTGATTACATCTTTCTCCCTTGTGTTCCTTTTATCCCAGGTTTGAATTTTCTCGGAGAAAGACAGGCCGGCCACCAGGAGAAAAGAAACAAGCCGCAGCAACATCTAAGCCCTTGAAAGGATCCAGAGAGAGGGGGGAAAGGGAAAAGAGCAGCCACCAGCCCAACCACTTGTGTCTTCTGCCCCTTCCCACCTATCTTGCCCACCCCACCAGCCCACGCTGCCTGGGACTTGAAATCTGTGGCCGAAGGACCGTCACCACATAACTTCAAAAATAATCAACCACCCACCCTTCCCAAACTCACCCAAGTCCACTCATCCAGCGTTTACTTTTTTTTAATCCACTCAGAACTTTTTTTCTACGACCCCCCTCCCTAAATGGAGTTGGGTGGGGGGGAAATGAATACTGAGTTGGCCTTTATTTTTTCTAGAGATTTTTTGATCCAATGAGGCCCCCCAAATAATTGAGTTTTGGGTCCTGGTTGGTTGTTTTATTTTTTTCTCCAAACTTTTAATCCCCTCCCCCCCTGAGCCCGAGGTGCTGACGTCGCAAAAAAATTGGATAGTAAGTGTCGAATTTTCAAAAACCAGCCTTGCAACAAGAAATCAACGTTTCCCGTTGTGAAACCAAAAATAATGAGAGGAAGAAATGAGACCATAGAACAAATAGAGAACTGGAGAAGGACCGATCCGGTCACTTAATCTCCATTAAAAAGGGCCGTTGGGTCTAAAACAGTGTTCTCTCTCCCTTAACCACCTACCTCTTCCCTGCTCTGCCGCAGGCAAGGAGAGGGTGGAGGGAGGGCCTGCGAGTTAGGATTTTGATGGTTAACCCTTGGTAATCCAGCCAATTTCCAGACTGCCAAAGCTATAAGTGTTTGCTTTTTATAAGGAGGAATGGTTGCCTTCCTCTCGTTAGCAGTCTTCAAAAGGGTTAATGAGCTCACATACAAAAGATGGTGGATCTTGTGGCCCAGAAGTCCCACTTCTTTGTGTGTGAGACAAGCAGGGCGCTTTTCAATTTGCCAGATTAATAAGCAATCTGTACATAAAGATTGCAGGGTAAGGAGATGGGCGGAGAGAAGTAATAGTTGGGTATCTTTTTAAATGATTGTTAACGCCTCTCAATTTTAATGTAATATGCTTGGGGTATATTTGTGTGGTTAATTTAGGTGGCAATCTAGGAATAAAGATTGCAAGACACTTAATTCAGGGCAAAATATAATCTTAGTGCCAATACATACAAGATTGATAGCTGGGGAGGTAAAGAATGTTTTGTAATTGTTGCAGATTGCATAGGTTATTTAAAAAAAGTAACATTTTAACTTGATACTTTCTGGTCGGGGGAATACAGTTAGAGGGTGGAAAGGTTGGGGGAATGTGGAATTCAGGAGTATTAATTTTACAAGCCATTTAGTGCAATTGAATGCTATCTAAAAGATTTGTGTCGTTAAAAGGAATTTTTTTTTTCTTCCCTGCTTCAATATGGCGACTTTCTTTGTCCTTTGTCTTCCAAGCGGCGTCGCAGGTTGTGTCTTGACCCATTTTTCTCCTGTCCTCCCACCTCAACCCTATTTGTTGAGAGGGGTCCAAGTCCCCCCCCCGTTTCCCTTTATAGGGAAGATGCGGGGGGGGGGGGGCGGTGGGTGGTCGTTAGTAGCAAGTTGAACCTCAATTGCAAATTCAGTTCCTCCCCGCAGAAAATTGTTCTTTTAAATATTTTAATTGCCTGTATTCTCACAAAGCTCTTATTGATTCAAAATAGGTCAGACTATTCAGGATGGGCTGCTTTTTTTCTTTTTTGTTTTTTACTAAAAAAGTGTTTTTTTTAAATGTAAAGAGCTACCGGCGGAGCCTGGATAGCTTTAAGTTAGAGTCTTCTCCATTACAAAATGGCGTCCCAGCTTCTTTGTTTTTCCTTCCCCGTTTGCCATCTAGAGCTTAGGGCCGCCCTAGAAACTTGGTCAAGGGGGAGGAGCCGCCCTGAAAGGTGATGTAATCAGCTTTCTTCCTCCTTTCTCCACCCTCTCGAAACCCCGCCCCCGAGCAGATGCCTTCTGGATTCCTCATGCACGCTGCGGCTAGACGGGAAAAGCCATTTTCCTTATGTTCCTTAACCTTCTGTAACCATTATCTTAAAAGGAAAAAAAGCTTGTAGCAATTAGATCTTGAAGCTGTCTCCTTGGGCAGCTCTAGTTTTTGTATATAAGGATCCAGAGCCTGTTGCTTTTATTTTTACCCTCTCTCATCACTACTGCTTGGAAGTTTTCCCTACTTTAGTTGCCTGGGGTGGAAAACCAAACAGCTGTATTTTAGGACTGGAAGCTTTAGCGGGGGTGTGAGTGTGTGTTGGGGGATCCTGGGGGAAGACACAAAGATGGTGAAACTAACAGGAGTAAACAGCTGGGGCCTGATGACCCTGAAATGTGCCGTTTGTGCTCAGGACTGAGTCCGTCCTTGGGCCTCCTGCGTTTGGTCGATTTGTATAATGGAAATCTGGGGGAGAGTGGGTCCTTCAGGACTGATTTCTAAATGGCCCTTATTCCCGCCTTGGATCTGGGGGTGAGCTCTTTGTGTTCAGTGCTGTCCCAGTTCTCCAGTTGCTTAGCTCCTTCCTGTACACTGGTACTAAGATGAGAAGTGAATCTTTAGGAAAGGAGGCGGCAGGTGTAAGCTCAAGGCAGGGGGATTCAAGCTACGGTTTCTGGTAAGCAAAACCTTTCTGGTATTACATTTCACAATCTTCATTTCTTTTTTCCAAAGAGCCACCCTTTTTTGAATTTCTTTTTCCTTCCCCTCTAAAATTCCTTAAAAACAGTGATGTCCTCGTTTTCAGCTTGTGCGGTGCTGTAGCATTAGGTGCATGTTTGAAAACCATGCCCAAGTTGAGGGTGGTATTAAGGGTCTTGTCCCTTTCTTACCTTTCTTCCTCTCAAGTTTTTCCAAGTCAAATCTTAATCAGACTCTACATACAGTTTTCATTTTTTGAAGTCCTGCCCTGAAGCTGTGAAGGGTCTAGGCAGAATTGGAAAGCAATTTTGTACAATTGCTTTGTGCTGACTTGGTGAGACTACAGGGCTAATGTTTTGGGTATGGATTCTCAATGACTCAACGTCTGGATTGGTGGGAGGGACTCTTCCACATGTCCTATTGACCACAAGTTTTTTATCTTTTAAGCAGTTTGCCATGTGCCTCTGCAGCATACCTACCTTGGGAGCTGAACATTCTACCCACTGGGGTTCCTGATCTCTAGTGAGCAGGGGATTATAATAAAGAAGATCTGCCTTAACGTGGGAGATGGGAAAAAGGTCTTCTAGGGGACCCACATCCATCCTGAGAACGTCGGACAACCTGATCATTAGAGTTTGTGGCCAGAGTTCTCTCCTGGGACCCTGTTCTGTGGGTTGGGAAGTGAATTTACACTTTTATTGAAAAGGCTTTGGAGTAGGGCAGGGGCTACCAGGTTTCCAGAATGATTTTGAAGGGGAGGGACTTTCTACCTGAGAGGTGCAACCTTGCGAATCACCTGAGGCATAATTCAGTTCACTGTGGAGACAGACTAGGAAATGCATCAGATGCCTTAGGAAGCAGGGAATGTAAGCTACAAAGCCCTTCATTTCCAGAAGTGCTGAGGCCTCTTAAGTTAAACTTGGACTCCCTCCTTTGAATAGTGATTTTAAACTTGCATAGAATTTTTGTCCTGAACCAATTCAGTTCTGATTCATTGGCAATGGGTATGGAGTAACTTTGCACCTTATTTGATAACTCCAGTAAAATTTATTTTGGAGGCAGGAGTTGGTGTCACTTCTGGACTTAATTTTATCTTTGGTAAGAAAGGTAGAACATTGCCCAGTGCCTTGTGTCTGCATGTCTCTGCCAGCAACATTCTCTGAAAGGAGAGCCCAGGTTTAGGACAAAGTAGAGATGATGCCAGAGGTAGCTTGCCCACCACCCTCCTATATGTTCTGCCTTCAAGGAAATCATATCATGCCCTGGATTATTTTTGTTGCCAGCAAACTTCCTTAAGCTTTCCTTCCGGGATCTTGATATGTTGTGGCACATGGTCACTGCCCCTCCTTTCCTGGTCAGCTCCTTTGCCTTTTTCTGCAGTAGGCCTGTGCCAGAGTTCTCGGCTCTTTCCTTTCCACTTGAGTGCCTTGGACCTTCTTTATAAATGTATTGACTTCAAAATAGGGCAGTTAGGTTGTAAGCCACTTTGGGTCCTTCTAAGTGAGTGAAAGCTATCCTCCCTGAAGAAAAACCATCATGAGGAGATCCACCTAGATTTTAAAGCCACATGATTGTGAGATAAAGTTAAGTTTAATTATATTTCCAGAATATAAATAATGGGAAAACTAGTGCAAATTGAATGTTTAACTTTTCTTCTGCTTCGTTTTCTAGCTTTCCCTGGCTATTGTCTTTTATTCTTGCTTGTTACAATTGGGAATTAAAAAGTTGTCCCTGGGTCCCATTCCTAGTAGAAGGCACTGGACAGAGTTTTTCCATGTGCTCACTGGTTTCTCTCGAAAGAAAGTTCTCTAATCTCCCACCCTCTTAAGCAAAGGAACATTTGAGCTCAGGTGACAGGTTTTTTATATGTGTGTGTGAAGGAAGTAGGGTGAATGGGTCTGTTGGCCTAACTGGTGGTGCAAAAGGGACTTTTCCAAGGTGCTGTGTATTCAGCTCTGGCTTTGAATCTGAGGGCCTAGCTCTATTTAGGGGGTATTGGTTTGAAGTGAAGCTACATGGAAAGCTTTTTGTCAAATGGCATATCGTTGGTTACTTAATGATATATATTACTTGGAAGTCACTCTTGCTTTTCCAGGCTCTAGCATATGAGAACTCTGCTTTATGTATTCCTTTGTTGTGTCTATATATCACTTTATAGTGCCTTACTACCTGGGGAAAATTCCTTTATCCCTGTGTCTCTGTGTGTAAGAGTCACCATACTTCAGTGGGTTTGGCCTGTGGACTTCTAGTTTATCTGGTATTGGACTTGAATGTTTTTTCCTCTGACCTTAGGTTCTACCTGCCCTTGTGGAGATTGCAGGGCAGTAGCAACAGCACAGTTACCCCAGATTCGCTCACCTTTCTTCTTCGCTCCTTGTATTCATCCCACAGGTTCTGGTCTTGGGAACCAAGTCTCTCCACCACCACCCCCAACCCCCGCCTCTGCCTCTTCTTGGCCTAGGTTGTTAGGACCTGGAAATTTACCAATTTATTGACTTTTTTGTTGGGAAGAGTAAAAGGTTGAGATTGTTACGGTTGTTTTTCTCTCTTAGCTTGAGACTCAATATCACTAACTGACGTGATCTTAAAAGAAGCCTGCTTTCTGCAGAAAGCATAGTTGTCTTTGTAGGACGCCACTGTTTCCTGTCTTTGTCTTTGTACTGAATGCAGGAGGCTGTTTTCACCTTGCCACCTTCCTACCCAGTGTCGTCTTTCCCAGATGTTGATATTACTAAGGTGCCTTTTCTGCCTCTCAGAAGCCAGTGTTAAGGGGCATTGTGGATAAAAATCCTAATCAGAACCATATTGATTCTAAATTGCCTCTCCTGAACTTGGGTTCTGGCCTAGAAATGGCTTTACTCTTCTCTGTCCCAAAACAGCTGTGTTCAGCTTTTAATTAACTCCTTTTCTAACCTGGTCTAAAGTAGCTACTGAAAATGTAATGGCATTTCCCAGCTTTTGGTTTTATTTGTTCCTTTCTTTTTGGCTTCATGGTTTCTAATTTCAGGCCCTCCTCAGGGATAGTGGGTGGTGGTTTCATTTAGGTGGGGAGTTAGGAGTCCGAGCCTCCTCTTTGCTTTTGAAACCACAAAGTAATCTTGCCCTTAACTTTGAAACAGTAAAAACTTGTGCAGTGTTTGATTCATGAGGGACCTGTTTTTTCAGGGCTTAAGAGGACCTGCTTGATTTTCGTTACCTCCAGTTGTCTGATTTCTGGGAGCCACCCCTAACTCCCATTGGGGAGAGGGTCAGTTTTCAAGTTTTATTTCCTTCTCTTTGACCTATAGCTTAGAACGATTATCTACTGATGGAAACATACCTTATCCTGCCACCTGTGGCAGTTGACTGTGGGCTAAGACAAAAAATAATTGACTCATGAAAGACACTTAGCCCAACACCCATGATTGGCCCAGTTATTCTCAAGCTAATAGTTTGGGGGTGGGGGGGGGGGCGGCGGTGTATGTGTTGTGTTTTAAGGTAGATTCATTAACAACTGAGGAGAAACCATACATAATAAGCAAAAATGCCTTGGAGAGTTGAGTGTTTTGGGAACGTGAACCTTACCTGTTACACATTGTGAAGTTCAGCTATCCTAGGAAGGATGTCACTTGGAGCAAGAGGACAGGTGCTGCCTCAGTCTTCCAGTCTAAGTATCCCTTCAGTCAGTGTTAACACTTGCCAGGGCTGTTTTCTTAGTGGGAACAATGGTCTGTGTTGACTTTTCTTATCTGGGTAATGGTGAATATAGTTGAATGTAGATTGAATAATGAGTCACTGCTAATCTGTCAAATGTAGAGATGGAATTTATTAGAGGCAGTTGGAGCTGTCCTTGCCACCCATTTATTCTCTGTGTTTGTTTTATCCTCTTAGAAAACCTTGATCATGGGTTCGGGTCCCATAGACCCCAAAGAGCTTCTCAAGGGCCTGGATAGTTTCCTTAACCGAGATGGGGAAGTCAAGAGTGTGGATGGGATTTCGAAAATCTTCAGGTGAGTCTGTACCCTTTGAATTTGTTGTGAGTAGGGGATATTATGTGTTGTAATATGACTAAAGGAAATCCGTCCTGGCTGTTCACTGGAAGGACTGATGGTGAAGCTGAAACTCCAGTACTTTGGCCACATCATGTGAAGAGTTGACTCTGATGCTGGGAGGGATTGGGGGCAGGAGAAGGGGACGACAGAGGATGAGATGGCTGGATGGCATCACTGACTCAATGGACATGAGTCTGAGTGAACTCCGGGAGTTGGTGATGGACAGGGAGGCCTGGCGTGCTGCAATTCATGGGGTCGCAAAGAGTTGGACACGACTGAGCGACTGAACTGAACTGAATATGACTATCCTTAAAGCAGATAGTGAAGTGTGTTTCTGAGGAGTGGGAGTCAGTGGACTAGGATTCAAATCCAATTATGTTAGAACTGGTGATAGTAAAGTTGGCCCCTGGCCCTAATGGCCTCTGGATATTTGGAGAGCCACAGTCCCAAGCGAAGGAAGGAAGCAGAGGAGCCAGGTGACAGGAGTCTTGGTTTGGTTATGTCTTCCCTCAGGAATCCTCACGTTTTCCAGGAGAAAGTGACTTAGGACTGAGTCAGTCCTGAGAGATGGTAGTTGAAGGCAAAGACTTTTCACCCGGAAGCAGCATCAGACATGTCCTGTGTGTGAGAGAAGCAGGGACACCCGCCTCCCCGGATTGGAGACTTCAGTGCGTCTCCTCCATTGTGTTCCACCCTTCTAGGGATTTCCACATCTCCCCTAACCCACCCCATGCTTCTGGGGGCCTGTGTGGTCCCCATCCCGGGAGCAGAGTCCCGAGTTCTCAGGAATCTCCGGGCACTTCTGCAGATTAGACGCCCTGCATTTCTGACTGCGCTTCCTCTTACACAGCCTGATGAAGGAGGCACGGAAGATGGTGAGTCGGTGCACGTACTTGAACATTCTCCTGCAGACCCGTTCACCGGAAGTACTGATCAAGTAAGCGGGGACCTGGGTGACTGGGATGGGGAGGTGTAATTAGAAGTGGGGTGCTGAGGCCTGGGATTCTTCGGTCTTTGATGGGGGACAAGGAGGGTGAGGTGTACTCCCAAGGCCCAGGAAGGGCATCACAGATCCTCCTGCCTGCCTGCAGGTTTATTGACGTCGGTGGTTACAAGCTTCTTAACAATTGGCTGACGTATTCGAAGACAACCAACAACATTCCCCTCTTACAGCAGATTCTGCTGACCCTGCAGCACCTGCCCCTCACTGTTGACCATCTCAAGCAGGTACCTTCGGTCTTTAGAATCCTGATTCTTCCTTTTTGGTTTAGCCTAACAGATGAAAAACCCACATTCACTCTGATGTGGCTGCAGTCTTGGACCTGTGAGGTAGAATGGTTAAAAAAAAAAAAGTAGGACTTAGAATCAAGATTTGGTTCAAATCTGTCTGTTTTAATAGGTGTGTGACATGGGGCACTGTGTATATCCAAGCCTCAGTTCTTTCATCTGTAAAATGGGAGTGATTGAACCTACCTAAGTGGGTTGATTTAGAGTAAGAATATGTCTCCCAGGGCTTTATAAGAGAGAGAGTGTGTGCAGTGTTAGTGGCTGTTGAGAGACTGTGAGTGAGTCGGTGGGGGTGGTGAACTCTGAGGGGGCAGCTTTTCCTCCTGTCAGTTACCGTCCTGTTGCTCCCTTTCTTTGATAGAACAACACAGCCAAACTGGTGAAGCAGCTGAGCAAGTCGAGTGACGATGAAGGTGAGGGCCTGTCCTTTCCTAACAACATATATGCTAGTTTTCCCAGTAAACACCCTGCTGTTAGGGCATGGCAGAATCGAGACTCCTTGGGTATGTCTTAGCTTTGATGGCAAGAGATTCTTTCCTTTTTAAGACAAAGGGTTTTGGAGCTCCTGGCAAGGGTCATACAGTTCTGGCTTTTCTTTTTTGTATTTTTATTTTATTCATTTATGTATTTTGGTGGTGCTGGGTGTTCGTTACTGTGCAGGGGCTTTCTCTAGTTATGGTGAGCGGGGGCTACTCTTCATTGTGGAGCACATGTTCTGGGCGCATGGGCTTCGGTAGTTGTGGTGCACGGACCTAGTTGCTCTGCAGCCTGTGGAATCTTCTGGACCTGGGACCGAACCTGTGTTCCCTGCATAGGCAGGCAGATTCTTTATCGACTGTGCCACCAGGGAAGTCCCTGGCTTTTCTTTAGAGAAGAAAAGGATTTACATCCATCCAAGAGTTCACCCCAGATTTTATACCCAAGGTATAATCCAGGAGCACAGGATACTAGTTTCCCACAAGTGAACAGTCTTGCAGCAGAGCTGCTCTCCTGATCAGTATATAAGCCTGCTCTTTGTGGGCAGTGATGTATTTGGTTCCTTTGGAAAGAGGCTATGGCTTTGGTGTGGTGGGAGCATCCAGGCCTCAGCAGGCCTAGCTGTAGTTCCGTTAGCTGGAGCAGAAAACCTGGGAACATTTTCCAGGATAAACGATCTTGATTTTGTTTTAACTCACATTGTGTTGTTTAAGTGAAAAATATTCCCTGGCTTTCCATCCTTTTATATAATGAGCACTTCACTATTTTTGTGACATCTCAGAGTAGTTTTGTAGGGTGGTCTATAACACAGAAAGATCCCGTTAAATCATTGCCCATCTTCTGATTATCTGTTAGGATGTATTGGTTCCTCTTTCAGCTAGCTTAATTATGCTGCCTTCATTATTCTATACTGACTTTAGATAGTGAAATTGTACATTCCTTATCAACTGTGTCACTGGACCATAGTATCAGTTGCTCCCAAAAGATGTTAGGATATTATATTTCTTCATTGGGGATGCACTGGGGTTCATACTGCATTAAGTATAGAAGTTACCGGTTTTGTGACTATTTTGAAAACTTGTTTTGATGTTCTACCATAATCTCGTCATTGAATGAGCCCATAGTTGGAACACTGGCCCAGAAAGAGGTCCTGTAGATAGGAGATGTTATTTGCCAAGTACAGAAGGAAAGAAAGGGCAACAAATTTTTCTCCCATGTATTTAGAAATAAATTGTTTTTTATCTTTAAATTCTCTGATCACCTTTTTTCTCTAGATAAACTGTTTCATTCATCCTAAATTGGTCTGTTTTTCATTTCTTTTTTCACTCTTGCAACATCTAATTGATTTTTTAAAAAGCTGTTGTCACTAGCAGCATTCTAGGAAAAAAGGTTGCCTAGAAAATACTTTTTTAAGAGGATCTAAATGTGCCTCCTTGAAATTTTGCATTAAGTTTCCCTTTAGGACGAGGTAGACTAATACAATTTCTTTTTAAATCTAATAGCCCTTCAGATGCTTGAACTCTGCCCACCTTTCTCCTGATTTTATTGTAATAAGTGGTTGGGGGAAGGGCATAGGCACGGGTTTATTCTGCCATATTCTAGTTTTATGACTTGAATCTCCATGCAGTATGTTACATTACTTAGGCATTTCCTCTTTCTCTTACCTGCAGAACTCCGGAAGTTGGCCTCAGTCCTTGTCAGCGACTGGATGGCGGTCATCCGCTCCCAGAGCAGTACCCAGCCTGCTGGTAAGCTCTTTGGCCCTGATCCCTTGGATTTCTTTCTTTCTTTGCCACTGGGTTGTGGCCTTCCATGCCCATAGCCTGCTTTTTACTTCTGACAGTCTTTCTCTTTGTCTAAATAAAATCCTTTGTTTCTCTTTTTTTGCACAACAGAGAAAGATAAGAAGAAACGGAAAGAAGAGGGAAAGAGTCGAACCACCCCTCCTGAGCGACCGGTGACTGAGGTGAAGGCTGAGACTCGGGCTGAGGAGGCCCCGGAAAAGAAGAGGGAGAAGCCCAAGTCTCTCCGCACCACAGCGCCCAGTCACGCCAAGTTCCGCTCCACCGGTAAGACTGCCTTCTGGCCTCCGGAGGGTCTGTGGGTAGGTACACAGCCGGGCCTACAGACTTCTGCCGTAACTCTGTAGAAGACGGAACTCTAGTGGGTGAGGCGTCACGGGGGTTTATACGGCTTGATGAAGGTTAAGAGGGCAAAGTCCATTTCCAACACCATGTCTTTTCCCTCAGGACTAGAGCTGGAGACCCCGTCTCTGGTGCCCGTGAAGAAGAATGCCAGTGCAGTGGTGGTTTCTGACAAGTACAACCTTAAACCCATCCCCCTCAAGCGTCAGAGGTACAGACTACATTCTGGGTTCTGAATGGTCGGGGTCTGTGGCCCTGAGGGAGAAGGAAGGGGGGCAAGTCTGGTGCTGACGGTTCCCTTTCTCACAGTTCTGCAGCTGCCCCAGGAGATGCTGCCCCTCCGGCAGAGAAGAAATACAAACCACTCAACACAACACCCAATGCCACCAAAGAGATCAAAGTGAAGATCATCCCACCACAGCGTGAGTCTAAAGTGGGAGGACGTACTTTTAATTGCGAGCCAACTCTTCATGGGAATGAAACACTTCTCTCCATTTTCATTTGACATCTTGGTGTCCTTTAATGTGTGTACCTCAGAAATTCCCTCCATGGGAGTCGTTCAGAGGATGGCTTAGGAGTGATTTGAGAGATGGAGTTAGGGAGGCTTGCTACTCAGTGACTGGTTGGGGTGCTCCCAGCTGTCACATTCGTGGGGGCTGGCTTTGTCACTTACCTGAGCTGTGATTCATATCCAGAGCCATGGCTTGCCTGCCTTTGAAAGAAAGAATGACAAGAATTTCTTGTGCAAATCCTCCTACATACGCTTCCTGGTCACCTTGAGCTTATTGTGTCCAACATTCAGGCAGCATCTCTATTGACCAATTTTCTGCCCAGGCTTTGTAAGAATAGGCTTATGAAGAGGTCTGATGACGCTATTTTATGTTTTTTTCTTTTGCAGCTATGGAGGGCCTGGGCTTTCTGGATGCGCTCAATTCAGCCCCTGTCCCAGGCATCAAAATTAAGAAGAAGAAGAAGGTGCTGTCACCCACAGCTGCCAAGGTACGGGTACTGGGCAGTAGGTACCGCGACCAGGTAGAAAAGGTACAGGGAAAGGAAGGGCCCAGCAGCTTGGAGTGCTTGGGGAAGGCAAGAGGCGTTGTCTCAGACGTAGACTGTGGCAGCAGCAGAGCGTTGTCAGAGGCGGTCTTCCTTGACAGGAAGTGTCAGGGGATCCTTCCTAGAACCTGAACTGATTGCCCTGCCTTGACCTTGCCTTTCCTGTGTGCCCAGTGACTTCTTTTTCTTCCACAATAGCCAAGCCCATTTGAAGGAAAAACAAGCACAGAACCAAGTGTGGCCAAACCTTCTTCCCCAGAGCCAGCACCTCCTGAGGCTATGGACACAGAACGTCCCGGGACCCCAGTTCCCCCTGTTGAAGTCCCAGAGCTCATGGATACTGGTGAGTTCAGAACCTGGATCAGGTTTGGGGGTTCTTTGAAAGGAAGGGACTGGTCTGAAATCACTTCTGCTTCCAGCCTCTTTGGAGCCGGGAGCTCTGGATGTGAAGCCAGTGGAGAGTCCCAGTGATCCTAGCCAGCTGACCCGGAAAGGCAGGAAGAGGAAAACTGTGACGTGGCCGGAGGAGGGCAAGCTAAGAGAGTATTTCTATTTTGAACTGGATGAGACTGAGCGAGGTGAGCGATCTGGTTTCCTCTGTAGGAGGTGGGGTTGAAGGACTTGGTTGGTAAACGGACTTGGTTGGGCTTACTTTCCCCTCTTGCTTTTTTTCTCCTGGATGATAGTAAATGTGAATAAGATCAAGGACTTTGGCGAAGCAGCTAAGCGAGAGATACTGTCAGACCGACATGCATTTGAGACGGCCCGGCGTCTGAGCCATGACAACATGGAGGAGAAGGTGCCCTGGGTGTGCCCCCGGCCCCTGGTGCTGCCCTCGCCCCTCGTCACCCCTGGAAGCAACAGCCAGGAGCGGTACATCCAGGCTGAGCGGGAGAAGGGGATCCTTCAGGAGCTTTTCCTGAACAAGGAAAGGTGAGCAGGAGGCGGGGGGTCGCTCCCTGAGGTACTGAGCCCTTGAGGGGAACGGGCCTTGAGGTAATCAGAAGAGGGTGGGGTTAGGAAGAAAGTGGAGGGCCTGAGTAAATAATCTGACTGTCATTCTTTTATTTTTTTCTATCGCCTGCGGCATTCCTGACAGTCCTCATGAGCCGGATCCTGAGCCCTATGAGCCTATCCCCCCAAAGCTCATCCCCCTAGATGAGGTGAGTATTGCGTGCTGATGGAGATTGTGATTGTATTAATGCCTCTTTCATGTGAGACAGTCTCTTCATTCCTTGTTGGTCCTGATTGTTCTTCCAGGAATGTTCCATGGATGAGACCCCATATGTTGAGACCCTGGAACCTGGGGGAGCCGGTGGGTCACCTGACGGAGCAGGTGGTTCCAAGTTGCCTCCGGTTCTGGCTAATCTTATGGGGAGCATGGGTGCCGGGAAGAGCCCCCAGGGTCCTGGAGGAGGCGGCATCAACGTGCAGGAGATCCTCACCTCCATCATGGTACGAGCCCCCCTCCTGCTGCTCTCCTGTCTCCCTTGCTCCTCACTTCCCTCTGCTCGCCTCCCCACCTGCTCGCGCCTCAGGGTGTTACCCCTGTTCTCTGTTGACCTTGTCTTCAACGACCTTGCCTTACAGGGTAGCCCCAACAGTCATCCCTCAGAAGAACTGCTGAAGCAAGCAGACTATTCAGACAAGATCAAGCAGATGCTGGGTAATGCTCAGGGCCAGCCCCCGGGCCTGGGCGAGGGGACCGGCAGTGGACTTGGGGGAGCTCGGGTGTTGCCACTGGGCGGCAAGACGCGGGAGGGGAAGACTGGACAGAGAGCGGCGCTCTGCCAGGTTGGTGGGAAGGGCTGGCTGGACGCGCCCAAGCGGGAGGACACCATGCCGCTCTTCTCAAGTCCTCTTGCTGACTGCTTCACTCCTTATTCAACAGTGCCACATGGGCTTTTAGGCCCTGGTCCGATAGCCAATGGTTTCCCACCCGGAGGCCCTGGGGCCCCCAAGGGCATGCAGCACTTCCCCCCTGGACCTGGGGGGCCTATGCCAGGTAGGTGGAGAGCAAGTGGTTGGAAGGGGCTTGTCTGCTGGTTTGGGCCTGGTAACAGCACAGCGTTGACCAGACCTGGGGTGGTTTAGGTTGGGAGATGGTGGTCCCTAGGTATAATTCAGGCAGCTGACATTGTCTCTCCCTTTTTTTCCCCCCTCCTAACAGGTCCCCATGGAGGCCCTGGGGGGCCTGGTGGGCCAGTGGGTCCACGTCTCCTGGGTCCCCCACCCCCTCCCCGGGGGGGTGATCCCTTCTGGGATGGCCCAGGTGACCCTATGCGGGGTGGCCCGATGCGGGGTGGGCCAGGACCTGGCCCTGGGCCATACCATAGAGGCCGAGGTGGCCGAGGAGGCAATGAACCACCTCCTCCTCCTCCTCCATTCCGGGGGGCCAGAGGAGGTCGCTCTGGAGGCGGGCCTCCAAATGGACGAGGGGGCCCTGGTGGGGGCATGGTTGGCGGCGGTGGACATCGTCCCCACGAAGGCCCTGGTGGCGGCATGAACAGTGGCAGCGGACATCGTCCCCATGAAGGCCCTGGCAGTGGCATGGGTGGTGGACATCGCCCCCACGAAGGCCCTGGTGGTAGCATGGGTGGGGGGCACCGCCCCCACGAAGGCCCCGGCGGTGGCATGGGTGGAGGCAGTGGACATCGCCCCCATGAAGGCCCTGGTGGAGGAATGGGTGCTGGTGGTGGCCATCGGCCCCATGAAGGCCCTGGACACGGGGGGCCCCATGGCCACCGGCCTCATGATGTCCCTGGTCACCGAGGCCATGACCACCGCGGGCCACCCCCTCACGAGCACCGTGGCCACGATGGCCCTGGCCATGGAGGAGGGGGCCACCGAGGGCATGATGGCGGCCACAGCCACGGAGGAGGTGAGTGTGCCTCCTGTCCCCCACGTGCAGCTCTTGGGGTCCCGTACAAGTTTCTGGGAGGCCTCACTACTGGGGTATGTCAGGCAGAACACGAGGTCACCTCACTTCCAGTTCCCACATGCCCCTTTTGCCCTTCTCCCAGGCCCCCAAGACTAGGTCTCTGAAAGATGGCTCTCAGGATTCCTTGGACTGGGGGGATGAGTGGCACCGGCCTCTGAGCCTTCCTGTCTAACGATCCCATCCTCATCCCCACAGACATGTCGAACCGCCCCGTGTGTCGACATTTCATGATGAAGGGCAACTGCCGCTACGAGAACAACTGTGCCTTCTACCACCCGGGCGTCAACGGGCCGCCCCTGCCCTAGACCCCCGCCCGCCCCGCCCTGTGGACTGCAGCCTTGCTCCTTCCACTCTCTTATGGCTTCTGTGAGGCCCATTTCCCCTTCCCCCAGCTGATGAGGAGCCGGCCCCTCAGGGCCCACACGCCTGGGTTCTGGGGGTTTTCTGATCACTGGTGCGCATCAATGTACATATTTTCCTCCAGTCTGGGGAGGAGAGAGACTGGACGGATTCTGTACCCTGGACTGCTGAAGAGGAGACCCAGTTGGCTTCACTCTTTGAGGAGTTTTGCCCTGTATCCCGAGCCCCTTTCCGGTATTGCCCTTCACGCCTGAGAACCTAGAGCTGGTTATCCTGGAGAACACCTCTGCTCTCCTGCTGTGGGTCTTTCCACATGCACACGGAACTCTGACGTGGGATCAGCTGCACTTATGAAATCCTCCCAGCCACGTTCATTTCCCCATGGGTGGGGATGTAAAGGGGTACCGTGTACCCCACTGCACTGAGTGAGAGGGCTCAATCAGGCTGGATTTGAGTTCTGGAACACATCATCCCCACCCCTCCCCGAACATAGGCTTTTTTACATTGAGTCCTTTTCTCAAGTGAGACTTTTGCAATCTTTGAGGACACTCAAGTTTGCGCCTTGGGTGTGCTAGGTTCAATGATGGCAAATCACATCTGCAGCCCGTGAAAGTTTTAGCTGGCAGAGGTGAGGCCATGGCGGTGGTCCACCCTTGCCTACAGCTCCTTCTGGAAACTGTAAAACAGTGAGACCAGCTTTTCATCAACTGAAGCCTGGCATGCTGGGCCTGACAGTCACACTACATGCACTGCCTCTGGGAGTGAGTGCGCTCCTGCTCCCCACCTGGAACCTCGTAGGTGTGAGGCCTCCAGCTCCCTTGCCCTGTCAGCCACCTCTGAATCCCCACCAGGTGCCTTCCTGGGTGGATTCGATGATGACCTGTCCTCTCCCAGTCCTCTCCCTCACCTGTCTCGGCATCAGTTGTTTTCTATGAAAACAGTGGATTGGTTAGGTTTTGTGCAGGGTCTTGGGTTAGAGCCACAATGGATTTGAGGATGAGTATTTTCTTTTTCTTTTGGTTTTGTATATTTTGTACATTAATAATAAACAGTGGAAAGAGAAGTATTTAACCTCTGGTGTGTTTGGACTCTGTTAGAAACCATGATCAGCTGTGGTCAAAGGTTCATCAGTACCTCTGGAGTGTGGTTTTCAATCCGTTTTTGGTAAGTGAAACACGGGTGAAGGAGTGCTTTGACTATAAATACCACACACACAGTACAGGGTAGGTGGCGTGCGGTTCAATGCTGGGGAGGGCAGAGCTCACAGATCACCCGAACTGCAGGAGGTAACAGGCATGTTGATTCTAGTTGATCTACCAGCCCCGTGACTAGCTTATGGGAGGGATAAAAGTGAAGAAGGAAAAATCCAAGAGCAGTTCCTAGGGAGGGAAGGAAGGAAAAATTGGTGGATTCCCTGCAATACGAGCAGCTCCAGTGGAAAAATCTTAGAGTGTAGACAGCTTATTCCCACAGCTCTGCAGTGTAGAGGGAAAACAGGCCTGCTGCTAGGTGTAGACTCAGTTATTTTTAGATCTTAAGGCTAGGTATTGAGGGTGTAATTGATGGAGTAAGATTCCCAGGGATGGTAATTCCCTGGTGGTCCAGTGGTTAGGATTCAGCAGTTTGACTGCCGAGACCTGGGTTTGATCTCTGGTTGGGGAGCTAAGATCATGCAAGCTGTGCTGTGCAGCCAAGAAGAAAAGTATATTAAAAAAAAAAAAAAACACTCCTAGGGAGACAGGAGGCACAAGGAGGATTAACTTTAAGTAGGAAGTCCTGCTAATTCTATATTAGATATTAGGAGATTACATTTTGTGAGGAGAAGGAAAGGGAGGATGGGGATTTGGGGCTATAGGTTGAGAACAGTGGTTTCCAACCTTTCAGTGTCATCGGAATTGGGCATGGGGTTCAGCAGATTTTCTGATTCAGTATGTCTGGGATGAATTCCAAGATTCTACATTTCTAACATATTCCCAAGTGTTGCTGATTGCTGATCTGGAAAACACTAAAAGGACACAGCCCTAGAACACAAGTTTCTTGGCTGTTGTTTCCAGGATTGGCCACAAGAGGACAGCAATTCCCTAAACTTCACACCTGCCACCTGCACTGGCTAATTTTATCCTTTTGCCCCTTCCTGGGAGAGTGTTCAGTTGGCCTACTGGTGCTCTGTGCACTGGGAGAGGACCTGAGAAGACATAATACAAGGGCCACGCTAAGAAATAACCAACGAAATACACAGTTGAAGTGAAAAAAAGTTAAAAATTCTTGTGCTTCTGGTTCCATCGACTGCCTGCTTCTCCCCCTCCTCCCTCCATCTCCTGCACCAGGCCACAAGAACCTTTTAAGAGAACTTCATTTTTTCTATTTTAAAACTAAATTCAGCCATTTTTCTTGCAAATTCTCCATGAAAATCCAAAATAACCTGTCACTTGAGAGTTTCCTTTTTTAAGGCAGGGAGAGAGTTTGAGCATCTGGCCCATGTCACTGTACCCACTGTACCCATTTCTGTTTCTCTAAGCCTTGCTGACTCGTTTGAAAAGACCTTGATGCTGGGAAAGATTGAGGGCAGGACGAGAAGGGGACGACAGAGGATAAGATGGTTGGATGGTATCACCGACCCGATGGACATGGGTTTGGGTGGGCTCCCGGAGTTGGTGATGGACAGGGAGGTCTGGTGTGCTGGGGTTCATGGGGTCGCAGAGTCGGATACAACTGCGCGACTGAACTGAAGCCTTGCAGACACATCTCTCCTGTTTCAGGTGGTCTGTTCCTCCTCTTTTATTCCATTTCCACCCCCACCCCCAAAATTACCTTTTAACTTTTGATTCCTCTGTCAACCCTTCCCCAGGCACACTGGTTCCATCTCCAATTCTGAATCACCATTATTCTATTTCTCCCATTCCTGCTCCCAGGCAGTACACCTAATGTTGAAAAATCATGAAATCCTACTATTTTGGCCCAGTACAAATTACTAGCAGTGACTCAACATTCACAGCTGGCTGGCAAACTTCGTAACTCCTCCTGACTCTCTGGCACCAAATCCTCTGAAAAAGTCAGCCCCATCCAAAGTGAGCACCGTTTCTTCTCTTCACCTGAAAATATGAGTTCACGTTATCTCCCTTCCTTTCTTAGAGGAGGGAGGGTATCTTCTCCTGCCCAAAGGAATTATCTAACAGCACTCCTGGCATCTCCTCTCCCTATCACCCTCCCACCCACCACTCTGCCCAGCAGCCAGAACAATTTTGTGAAAATTCACACTCCTGCATACACTCTGACGGCCTTCTAATGCTCCTAGAGCCGTATCCTAACTCCCTATCAAGGTGTATAAGGCCTCATGTGTCCTAGCCGCTGCTCAAGCTCTAAGCTCAAGCCATCTTCCAGGACCAGCTCTTTCTAGCTTCTGAGCCATTGCACTTTCTGGTCCCTTCCATGAAGGCTCTTTCTTATCCATCTAGTTGGTTCCTTGTCCACCTATAGGCCTTGTCTTTAGTGTGTTACTTCCTGAGAAGTCTTCCCTCATCACTCAAACTAAAGGCGACCCTACCTTCCACTCTAACACCATTTCCTGTGACAAACTCCAAAGGTGCTACTGGGCCCATTTCTGCTTCACCAAGACTTGCAGGCACAGCTCTCCTGTTCCAACTGACCTCTTCTTCCTTTCTTATTCCATTCCCACCCCCACCCCCCAAATAACCTTGTAACTTGACTTGTGTCAACCCTATCTTTGCATTTCTAACAAACTCTGGGTGCTGCTGCTGCTGCTGGTCTAGGACACGTAGAGAACCGTGGTCCTAGAGCAGCCGGTTCAAGCATCTGAGCTGCTGCGTCAGCACTGGCCTCACAAGGGCCGCTTCTCACGCACCCAGGCCTCCTCTGAGTTCTGCATGGCTGCAGCGCTCTAAGTGAAAGGCTTTCACCTTTCCCACTGTAGTGCTGACAGTCCGCCCTAACACACCTGTCCTGGCTCTCGTGCCCCCTGAGGACTCATCCTTCAGTCACCTCGTCCACATTGCCAAATGTGTGGTGTTCTAGATTCTAAATTGCCTTGAGCTCAGAAGAGAGAAAGATTACCCAGAATTTGATGATTTGGCAGGATCATGTGAGGGAAGACCCTTGAGAAATAGTAAGGATCTGTCCACATCCTACAGCCGAGGGAGAATGCCCAGGGTGCTGGGGTCAGAAAACAAGGGTCGCCATCGCAGGAACAGTCCTGTCCAGGCTGGGTGGCCAGGGGCAGCTCAGGGTTTGTTTCCTCATTGGAAAGGTGTGCAGAAGAATCAGGAATGTTTTAAACCATTCCTACAGTGCTCATTATGAACCACATCAGTGCCTGATTTGTAGGTGACAAAGACTGTCATGAATACAAACATTTAATTTTATTAATGAGATTTCATTTTTCAGGCTTTGGGTTAGCCATACACTGCACTGGGTTAGGCTCCCCTTTCTGGAGAAGCGCATTCTTTTGTCCAGATTTAGCTGCATTACAACAGTATATATATAGAGGGAACAAACAAAACTTCTGCCTGTGGATGGAAGTTACTTTCAGCATCTGAAGTATTTGTAGTGAAATTAGCATCAAATACTTGAAATGCAAAATTCTGGTGTTCATCTTACAAATAAGATTCCTCTCTGTTTTACGTGTCATTTATACTAGTGAACTGAACAACTGAAGTGCAAAGTGTTAAGTTGTACATGAAATACATGTAACAAAACTTTTAAAAAAGCGCACTTTATAAATATTTATCTGAAATCTTAGTAACCTTGTGAGGTATGCACTTTTCATCTCCTTCATGTCACAAATGCGGAAACAGGTACCAAGAGGCTAAGTCCAAGGTCACTCCGTTAGTCATGGACTTGAAGGCTGTTCTCATTGTTTTACAAAGGACCTTACTACGGAGACTACTTTAACATGTAACATCTTACCTGGCATAAGGCCTTGATTTTTTTCCCTCAAATTCCAAGATCCTTTCTAATCTGGCTGGACACGTACCTGATGGTACTACCTCTGTGACTATCTTCATACCAAATCTTAATTTTCAGTATAAACCTTGTAACTGAGGTCCAGTACTATTTCTGGCCAGAACGTAACTTCCCAAAGTTAAGACATCCCACCTCAGGAAGCCTTGAGATGGTTCTTCACGTTCCCCTGAGAAGTGGATGCACCTGTTTTCCCTTCAATTTGCACACCTGGCTCTATCCACCTGCCCGTCCTTTCCACCCCTCTCTCACATCCTAATTCAGGATGTATCACTTCATCCCCACTAGGAAGTTTCTGGGGCCTGTCCTGTAAGTCTCTATAGTCCACCTCACTCCTCACTCACTGAAATGACCACCAACCAACCACATGCCACTTGGGTTTTACTTTCCAAACCCGTCTCTCCAATCTAACACTAATAAAAAAAAAGTGGCCACATCAGCCATGTTCTTCATTAACTCCCTAAACAGTTCTTCCTTCCTTAGATCCGCACTTTTTCCTACATTTAAAAAATGGCTCCCTGCTCATGGTTAACAGCCTTAATATTTCTCAAGGTCCTCCCTCAAGTGATCCTGCCACAAAACCAAGTTCTGGGCAACCTTTCTCTTCTATGAGCTCAAGGCCACTTAGGATCTACAGCTCCGCACGTTCGGCAATTACCCATGTCGACGCTGTACGCTCGCGTCTTCTAAGTCTTCTCTGTCTAGATTAGGCACAAAAGCAGTCTGTGCCCTTCCCGTATACCCCACAGTGCACAGAGTGACTCTGTGGGGACAGACGCTCTGGTCCCTAACCCCAGGGTGGAGCTTGGATAGTGAGAAACCCGAGTGTCCTAGTCCTGGCTAGAAGGGAGGACTCCCTTTCCCCTGCACTCATTTGAAGGGCTGGGGGAAGGGAGAGGCTCCTCAAACAGCGAGCACTACCTAAAGTGAGGTAAGATTGCAAGAGGCACCGGGCTGCACCGGTGGGGAAGAGAGGCTGCCCCCCACTGCTAGAAAAGCGAACACAGCAAATCAAGATTCAGAAGAGTTCCAGCTTCCACAAATCTCCAAACAGCAACAAGGCGGCGGCAACTCCTTTCCTTTATTTCTTCCCCCTGTAAAGGGCGATTCGAGTTCAGCAGCATTCCTTTCCTGTCCCCAAGTCCCCCATCAGAACAGATACTGCAGGCACCAGATCCTGGGTGGCAGGAGCCGCAGCAGCTGTTGGTATCTATTAGGTCAGCACTGAATCCACCGGAGGAGGGCAGCACCACTCAGACCAGGCGGCAGCTGCACCCGAAGCTTGGGGCGGCCCAGAGGCAAGCCTCCCCGTGAGGACAGAGGCTCAGACAACTGGCTGCGTGAGCTGGCTGGATGGAACCCCATGATGACAAATGTCACCTCTGCCTGTACAGAGGGACTTCAAGGACAAGGCCCACTCAGTTATCTCAAGAGAAGCAGAACAGACGAGTCTTTCAGAGAAAAGGAAGCAATCAAATATCCTGGTCACATGAAGACCACACTCCGCCTTCACACGCCCGAGCAGCTGCCATGCCGGCTGTAGTCCAGAGCAAGCTTCCGAATGGAGAGGAGATGGGGGATGTCCGGGAAGGAAAGCTCACTCTCGGGGCCGGCTGACCATGACTTCTCCCAGGGCCTCCAACACCTCCCGCTTGTAGTCTTCGAAGTCACCGTCGATCTGGCTAACACTCTGCTCCTCCACCACCCACAGCTGGCAGTTGGTTTCTGTGATGAGTCGGGCATCGTGGCTGACGACGATCACAGCTTCAAGGCAAGACAGTGAGAATGGAGGACAGGCAAAAAGGAAGAGGGGAATCAAAACCTGCAAGAAGGGTGCCCGGCCCCAGAACACCTACAGTCCGATCCCCAAGCAGGGTAGGAGGAGGGCAAGCCCGAGCTGACTCACCACCCTTGTATTCGTTGATGGCCTCCCCTAGAGCGTCGATAGACTCGATGTCCAGGTTATTGGTGGGCTCGTCCTATGGAGAGGAGGCGTCCCGAAACTGAGTGTTAACGACCCCTACCTTTCCTGGTGCCGGCCCCACCCCGCAACCCCATTCACTCACCAAGATGAGGACGTCAGGCTCCCGACAGGCCAGCTCTGCAAACACAACTCGTGCCTTCTGCCCACCTAGAGCAAAGGGGAAGAACCACTGCACCTTCCACCACCCGACATGTCTGCAGGGGAGCCCTGAACGCCCGTGTGTGCATGCAGGTGCGTGCGTGCACACTGAGGTCCCCCAAGTCCCGGTTCCTCTTCCCTCCCGCCTCGAAGGACAGGGTGCGGGAGGGCATTCTGAGGAGGGGGCGCCTGCCCGCGCCCGGTACCAGAGAGCTTGCAGATCTGGATGGTGTGGGCGTGGCTCTCCAGGCCGAAGCGGCCCAGGCACTTGCGCGCATCCTGGTAGGGCAGGTTGAAGCCCCGCTGCAGGTACTCGGTGGGCGTCTCCTCCATGCGCAGCTGCTCTGCATACTGCTGGTTGAAGAAGCCAATTTTCTGCCCAAGAGGAGAGGAAGGTGGTCAATGAAAGTCAGACTTCCTCTTGGCCTCTGACTACCTGATTCCCAAAGCCACTTACCAGCCGGTGGTTCTTCCTCATTTCACCCCGAGTCTGCAAGGAAAAAGCAAGGCGGGGCGGAGTAAGCGGGGGCGGAGAGGAGCCCCAGCTCCACCTCCCAACTCTGAAGGGAAATGAACACCAGAACGGGGCTGGGAACGAGCTAGCACAAGAAAGGTAACACAGGTGTGTCTCTAACAGGGCCACAGCAGGCCAGGAAATCAGGCAAGAGGAAAAGCGAGGAGGAAGTGGAGATTCAGAACCAGGAGCAGGCTGACCACGAGCAGAAAACCCCGTCCCCACCTTCCAGCCAGAATTTTTCAGGGTCCCACCTCAGATGGGAATGAGTTTGTGGGAGGATCTAGGACACCTTCCTGAAGATCTACTCTGTGGGTGTGAGGCAATGTGCCTTCTCCACACTTGCCTGGAGGGCAGACAGATGGTTACAACCACCTGGCAATACATATACCGCAAAAGTCCCCGAAGCGATTCTAGGGAATTCATCTTAAGGAAAAACTAAATTCATGGACAAGTACAGTAAGACTCTTTACTGTTGTCCTTCAGTGAAACACCAGAAACATTCTAAACAACAGACGTCAAGTAAATTATAATAGGTCCATGAGAAAAATGCATATAAGACTGCTACTGCTAAGTCACTTCAGTCGTGTCCGACTCTGTGCGACCCCATAGACAGCAGCCCACCAGGCTCCTCCATCCCTGGGATTCTCCAGGCAAGAACAGTGGAGTGGGTTGCCATTTCCTTCTCCAATGCGTGAAAGTGAAAAGTGAAAGTGAAGCCGCTCAGTCGTGTCCGACCCTCAGTGACCCCATGGACTGCAGCCTTCTAGGCTCCTCTGTCCATAGGATTTTCCAGGCAAGAGTACTGGAGTGGGGTGCCACTGCCTGACTACAAGCACAAAAAAATGCTTCATATACATTATCTGAAAAAAGCTAGCTACAAAACAATTCACAGGATAACCCACTTTTGTTAAGCAAAATAATTACATATATGCTTGTAAGAAAAAAAAAGGAAAGCGATCCATTAAAATTAATACGGGTTATCTCTAGATTTTTCTCTGGCTTATGTAATTTTTTTTTCATCTGTCCCTTGCTTAGTTCCCCAATCAGGGATCTAACCGGGGCTCATGCCGGTAAAAGCCCTGAGTCCTAACTACTGGACTGCCAGGAATTCCCTGGTTCACATAATTTCTAACGATTCTACAATGGGCATATATTTCTTACATAACCAGAACACACAAGCAGGATGGGGGAGGCACGCCCTTCATCTGGGCCCACTTCTCCAGGTCTGTCTCCAGGTCTGACTGATCTAAACTGTCCTCCTCTACAGCACCTCTTAAGGAAAAGAACCATCCATGACAAGTTCTGTATTTAACTCTCCACAGCAGAGAGGGCTCCCCAGGAGCGTCCAGGGAACAGCCGTGTGCTCATGCCTCCGCTCGCCCGTCACCACGGCCCTCCGACTCCTGGACTCACCGGCGTCAGCTTGCCTGTCAGCAGCAGCAGCAGGGTGCTCTTCCCCACGCCGTTAGGGCCCACGATGCAGACTGCCCGAGGGAAGAGAGAGGTCAGAGGTGAGGTCCCCAGAAACTCCCTGGGGCTCCTGCTCCACGGCCTGAGTCCCACCCCGAAACCCTGCACTGAGCCTCCCCCCAACTCACTCCTTGAGTCCATGTCGATGCCAAAATCCAGATTCTTAAAGAGTGGTTTCTGTCCCTCATAGCCAAAGGTCACACCTGAGAAGGCAAGAAAAGCAGCACTTTATTTTCTCTTCAGAGTCCCCCTAGAGCCCTGGAGGGGCGGGCGGGCAGGGCCGCGGCCGCTCACCGTGCAGGCCCAGCACTGGAGGGCTGAGCGGTGGTGGGTCGGGGAACGTGAAGCGCACGGTGTACTCCTTGGGGCGCTTCAGCAGCTCGGGGGCCTCCTGTGACTCCTCATCCTGGTTTTTCCGCCGGCACTTCTGCTGCTTTCGAGTCAAGGCTTCCTTAGTTTGCTTCTCCTGAAGAGGACGGGGAAATGGAGACATCCAAGCCTTGGACGGGAGGCCCTGAGTGGCAGGCAGGGTCCAAGGCCGCCTCCTCCCGAGAAGATCCCTGCCCAGGAAGAGCCAGTGCTCACCGCCTGCTTGGTGGACTTGCCGCCCGCCTTTAGCTCCTTCAGCTTTTTCTCCTGCTTCTCATATTGCTTCAGCAGTTCCTTTTGCTTTTGCTGGTACATCTTCTTGAAGGTCACTGGGGCAAGGGGATGGGGGGTCATCAATGCTTGTCCCTGTCCCCAGGAGGATGGGGGATGGTGGGGGCAGGGGTCATTTCCAGAATTCTCTAATACTCAGAATTATCACCACGTCCCTATGTCCCTCCCTCCCAGGCCTTTCTCCAGGAACCATCCCTTTCCTCGCCCCCAACGTCCCACGTACTATAATTGCCCCTGTAGTAGTGAAGCCGCTGGGCGTCGAGATGGATGATGTCAGTACAGACGTCATCCAGGAAGCCTTGGTCATGGGAGACGATGAGCAGCGTCTTCCGCCAGCCCTGGAGGTAGCTGGGTTTTAAAGAGTGTGGAAATGTCACAATCTCCAGGTTAGAGTGCAGACAGGGGCAGGAATCGAAAGAGAGAGACTGGGGTGAGAGCTGTCAGGGGCAGGGTGGAGACCAGCGATACAAACCTATAATCCAGGGCCACTCACTTGTTGAGCCAGATGACAGCGTTGAGGTCCAGGTGGTTGGTGGGCTCGTCCAACATCAGCAGCGTGGGTTCCATGAACAACGCCCTAGAGGGTGGGCGGCAGAAGGCAGGGTCAGTGGGAGGAAGACCCTTGCTCAGACAACCCACAGAAGCCTCTGCTAAGTGGGGCCTGAGAGCATAAACACTCCTTCCCAATCTCTCCTAAGAGTTCCTGAGACAGATGAGAACACACCCCCAGACAGGGAGAGAAGCCCCCGAATCTGACAAGTCAGACAGTATGGGAGGGAGAAGACAGCCTTGGAAGAACAGGAAGGGTGGGCGGAGGCCAGAAGGGCAGGGGCTGGGAGCCCACCTGGCCAAGGAGACACGCATGCGCCAGCCCCCCGAGAACTTCTGTGTGGGTCGATTCTGCATTTCAGGGTCAAAGCCCAGGCCGGCCAGGATCCGGCGGGCTTTGGCCTCTGCAGCGGCCGCCCCAGTGGCCCGCAATTCCTCGTACACCTGGGAGGAGGGAGAAGAGGACACATGTTGGGGGGTCCCGGGAGCCCCCCATTTTAGCTCGTGTCCCCTGCGCCATCTCCTCTACCTTCTCGAGCCTCTCAGCAGCCGCATCGTCGCCCTGCTCCAGCTGTCCCTGAAGCCGACGTTCCTCTTCCAGCAGCTTCAAGCGCTTGGTGTCCGCTCGAAGGACAGCCTGCACGGCTGGCGTCTCGTCAGCTACCACCTCTGGGGACCGGGGAGCAGTCAGGGTGCACCCAGGGGCCAAGGCTCCTGCCCCCTCTTCCCAGCAGCTCCGTTTCTGGACTGCCTAACCCTGCCCAGCTCTCAGCACTTGTTCCAGCCTCTCACCGCACCCCGCCTACTTCTGTGGCACCCATTTCCCAGTCCCCAGTCTCCCCACAAAACCCTTCCAACTCACAGCCACAGGCTCTTCTGTTCTTGGCTGGCTCACAGACCCCAGTGGTAGCCCTTCGCAAGCCCCTGAGTTTCCCCCACCCCACCAACCCCTCTGCCACCAGCAGCCTCACCCTGCTCGCACAGCAGCACGTCGATGTTGGGAGGGATGCTCAGGGCTCGGTTGGCGATGTGCTTGAGGAGAGTGGTCTTGCCCTTGCTGAGGAATGAGAGCTTTGAGGACCAGGCCGCCTCCGAGAACAAGTCTCTTCTCCCTCCGGCCCCTCCCCTCTCACAGCTCCAGCCCCTCCTCTCCTCACCCATTGGGTCCCACCAGCCCGTAGCGGCGGCCAGCGACGATGTACAGGTCTGCGTTGACAAACAGCTCCTTGCCGTGGGCCGAGATGCTGAACTTCTCCAGCTGCGATGGTCAGGAAAGAGTGAGCATGTGAGAACTCCCTTCCGTATGTCTAGCAGCTGCAACTTTTTCTCTGCGGGGAAGCCCCCTCCCCATCCACTGCCTCTAATCGGAGTCCACACCCTAAGCGTGGCCAGCCTGTCCCACCCTGCTTCCCTCCAAAGCTGGACTCCTATGCTGGTTCTTCTATCTTCTTGTTCAAGTTTGCAGAACTCAAGATGTGGAGAACGCCTCCCAGGTTTCTTCCCAGCAGACCTCCCCCTCACACCCACTTTCTCAGTCACCATGGCCTCTCAGGGGAAGGGGAGAAGAGGCAGGTCCCTGGCTGAGCTGGTAGGAGGGGCCCCCTCGGACCTTACCTTGATGTCAGAGGCATTTTCTAGCATGGCCTGGCGGGAAGACACCTCTGCTTGCGACACAGAGAAGTCATTTTCAGCAGCATTGGCTGCTTTTAACGAAGCCACCTGACGCTCATACTCCATCTGAGAAGGAAGGAAAGATCACATTTGAGGCCACTGCCTGCCACTTTCCAGTTGCCACAATACAGACCCGTGTCACCAGGCACCATGACACTGTGCTCACAGAACACAGCTGTTTCCTTACTGCAGCTGTTGTACTCAACCCAGCACCCAAAGCTCTCCCTTCACACATCCCCTACTTGAAGCATTAAAATAAAAACTTCTTCCGCCTTTGACCACTAAGAACCCAAGGTCTTACTTGTTTCTTGAGTTTCTTCTTCTCCTTTTTGCTAAGATGAGCATAGGGGTCGTCGGCCTTGGACTCCCCTTCTTCCTCCTCCTCTTCTCCTTCCTCTGAGCCCTGTGAGAACCAGGCGATGGTAAAAACAAGGGAGCCCCTTGAGAACTTCATGTCATCCACTCCCAGCTCCACAGTCAGCTCTGTCTCTCTCCCAGAATCCTGAAATATCTTGGCAGTGCTCACATTCTCACACCCACTCTGGTTTCCTTGTAGCCCTGTATCCATCTGTGCCACCAGGAAGGTACCTATGTACGCATATATGAACTGTAAAGACGTATATGTACCTATACCTATGCAACTGTCAATACAATGTAACTAAAGGCAGAACAAAAGGAACAGATTCTCTTCCTCAGCATCAAACGAGTCTCTCTGCAGGTAAACATGCAAAGCAGAGGTCCAGAAGCCCTGTGCAGAGCCACTGAGGAATCCAACAGGATGAGAACTAGCAGGTGCTGATGGTACAGGGGAGCTCAGAGGTCACTCGGTGACACAGATGAGAAGAGTGAGGCCTGAAGAGGTGGCAAGACGTACTCAAGATCACACAGGGAGTGGCAGAGCCAGAACCGGGGCTGAGGGTGCCGGCCATGTCCCTTGCTCTTCTGGATCAAGAGGTGCAAATTAGGGCCCTTGAACTAAAAATGGCTTTTACATTTTCAGAGTCTTTCCAAAAACAGAAAAGAAAAATACGTATCAGAGATTGTATGTGGTCTGCAAGTCCAGAGTATTTACCAGAAGGTCCTTTACAGAAGTTTGCCAGCCTCTGCCCTGGGGAGTAAGAGCGCCCCAGGTTGCAGCTCACATCCTGCCCCTGGCCCAAGGGCCACCAGGCCTGGGCCCCTCAGCCCACCTCCCCACAACACACCTGCTCTGCCTTCTTGGCCTTCTCCTTCCCTTGCTTGGGCGGTTCCTTTTCTTTTGTTACTTCCTCTTCATCCTCCTCCTCTTCACTCTCCAGAGCAGCAAATTTATTTTGAGGCTACAGGGAAAAACCAGCAGGTCGGATGCAATTGCTCTGATTCTTCAGACCAGCCCACCTCCCGCCAATGTTCCCTCACCTTGGCCTTCCCCTTTGACTTCTCCTCCTTTGTCTTTTTGCCCTTCAACCCTGGCTGTTGTTCCTGAGATACAGCCTGGAGAAGACACACAGACACACAAATTAATTTGCTATAACATCGACAGAGGAGCCTGGTGGGCTGCAGTCCATGGGGTCGCTAAGACGACTGAGCGACATCACTTTCACTTTTCACTTTCATGTAGCAGAGAAGGAAATGGCAACCCACTCCGTGTTCTTGCCTGCAGAATCCCAGGGACGGGGGAGCCCAATGGGCTGCCGTCTACGCGGTCGCACAGAGTCGGACACGACTGAAGCGACTTAGCAGCAGCAGCAGCTTGACAAGAATTTCGAGTAGTCCAGGAGTAGCAGTTAACTATACTAAGTCTGCCAGGGAGAAAATGAGACCCGGAAAAACCCTGGCCTCCAGCGGGAGACAGACAGTGAAGAGACGAACAGTGAATAGCGAAGCTAAGGGACTGTGAGTTAGGTAAATGAATCATGTGGATGGGATGGCCCTAACACTGGAGGGCTTCCTCCAGAGGGCAAATCTTGAGAAGAGATAATGGTCGTGGGCTTGGAGAAGACGTTCTAGAAGGAAGAGAAGGCATAAAGAATAAAGGCTTCAGCACACAGTCAGGCTGGATTCAAACATCTGATGAGGCTGATCGGCATACAAGGCAAGTCCCAAGGAATCCTGCAGAGGGGTCCTGGTGGAAGGGCAAAGACTTGAAGGTCTTTGGTTTAGATTTTGAGTTTGAAAGCAACAGAATCGCTGTAAATTTCCGAGTGATAAAGAGTACTTTTAAAAAAGCTGATTTTGACAGGATAAGCTGACAGTATAAGCAAGACTGGCCTGGCCTAGAAGAGCTAGTTGAAAAGCAGGAAAAGAACCCAGGGAATCATCACACTGTAGCCAGAGGTGCCACATGGGGTGGGAGGGACCGGCAGAGCCAGCACTATCACCTTATTGATCCGATTCTTCTCTGGCTTGGCCGGCTTAGGAGGATGTTTTTCTTCCTCCTCCTCGTCTTCACTCTGATCCTGAATCAGGGCTGCAAAAACATTACCACCCTGGAGAATGAAAGCATAGAAGTCAGTAGGATGGTCAAGGCTGCACCCCTGGGGTCTCTGTTTACCACCCAGACAGATGGCTTACCTTGGTTTTCTTCCCTCCTCGGGGTACTGGGGCAGGCACTGAAATGACAAGGGGAGAAGGTGAGCTGGGAAAGAGAACGACCATGTCTGCTCCTCAATCTACTCCAACTCCAGATCAAGGAATGAGGCACCTGACTCTTCCTGACTCAAGGGTTCCAGGTACCCATCTCCCCTCAGTGCATTTACCCTCATCCTCCTCATCGCTGGCTGGTACTGAGAGCTTCTTAAGACGCTCCATGAGCTCCTTCTCCTCTCCGTCATCATCCACATCCTTTTTCCGCCTCCCTTTACGGGTGTCTCGCTTCTTTTTTTGCTGCTGAAAGCCAAACAGGGTGAGAGAATGAAGCCTGGGCCGCTGCTGTATCTCTGCCCCAGAGAACGCTCCCCACCAGCCGAGTGAACCAGCACGGGCTGCGGAGGGGCTGGCGGGCCGAAGATGCCCCCATGGAGTGGTGGGTCTGCTGACACCCGTACCTGCTGCTGCTGCTGCTGCTCCTTCTCCTTTAGCACTTTCTCTTCTTCCCCAGCCTGTCTGTCTTCTACTGCCAGCTCCTCGAAGAACTAAAACAGGAGTTAAGATCTAGGTAAACACGGCTCAGAGACCAATCAAGTCCTTGACCACCACCCATGTACCTAGGGACCTGCCAGGCACGCCATCCCACCTTGCTCCCTCTCCCGACAAGACCTCTTCCCCTCCCTCCTGGCCCCACCAACTTCACAGGGCCACCTTCTGCTGGGAAACACCCACAGCCCCCTCTCCTCACCCCTCACCGCCTCACCGTCTTTTTGGTCTTCTTGTCCTTCTTCCCTTTCTTCACCACTTTGTCTAGAAGGGTTAAGCAGACATTGTGAATGATGATTTGCAAATTCCAAAGTCACCCTGATCTCACCTGCCAACCCTTAGTGGACTCTACCCTTCCTTGTCACTGTTTTTCTAGCTCCCTCCCTGGACACTGTCCCACGAGACAGACAACGGTGGCTAGTCTAGTGGGAGGCAGAAAAGGAGAATCCACAAGGTGATGGTGCCAAAGGTGGGAAGTAAGACAGTTTTCAGAGATGATGCCAATGTTTTTAGCTGGCAAGATTAGCTGAGCTAGAGGTACCATGAATAACTCAGGATATACTGGGAGAGAAAGACCTTTCCCCACCCCAGTCACCCACAGGGGAGAAAAGTAGGATAAAGTATTATATGTCATTTTTGGAACCTGCAGGCCACGGAAACAAAGCCGTCTGCTAAGTCAACAAACACCTGGGTCTATGCCACAGCTGCTCCGCTTGCAATTCCGGCACAAACCGGGCTGTGTTAGGCTTCACTGGGCATCAGTCCTTCATCCCAGAGTGACCTGAGACACTGCTTAGCTCGTGTTCTCAGGGAGCAAAGTGGGAAGTCAAGAAAAGTTCACTGACAAATTCCCAGCCTCTCCTTTTTGTCTATCTCCGTTTCCCTGAAGACAGAGGGTTACGTCTAACTCCTTCCCGACATAAGACGGGGAGGCAGCCAGCAGCCTCATGATTTCTCTCACTCCTAGGCCTATCCACCATCACATTCACCCCCAACCATCCCACCGCTTACTGCTATTCAATTCTATCCAAGGGCACTCCTGCAGTCATTTAAGTTTCCCCCATCCCAAAACCAAAACAAAGCCTTCTGCTATCCATCACATTAAGTATTCTCAGACCAGGATGCCACCGAGTCCACAATAATCATTTATCAGATGCTGAGCATCTACAGTGTCAAAAAGTGGATAAAATGAAGGTCAAGCCCTATAATTTAGGGCCTCACAAACGAGAAGGGCGTATCCTATTTCTTCTGCTCTTTCCCTACCCATACCCACGTGGACAGTGGCTTCTCCCTGCGCCTTGGTAACTCCCAGGCATGCTTATGTCTGTCTTTGCTTAATTGGTGACCTCCACCCTGAACACACTGCAAAATCTGATCCCTGTATTGGGTGACTAGTGTGATGGAACTGAAAAGATGTGGAGGCATTATGAAAGACTTTCTATATATGCTATTCTGAGGAGTCTAATCCTAAAGGCACTAAGAGGGAGGACCCATTGTAGTTCACAAGCCGGAATGATGCGATCGGCTCACTCTGACGACACTCAGAAGTGACTCAGACACTAATTTCTCTCCATGGTCTAATACAACCATGCCTCCTGACCATTGGTTCAAGTGTGAGAAGTATTATCACCCCGGAGCAGGAAAAGGCTAAGTGTGGCTAAAGCTACCCTGTATCCTCCATGTCTTCCCCCCACCACAACGGCTCCTCCCTTTCGTAAGGACACCATTGAAGGGTTCTTCATTTCAAAGCCAAGTGAACCACTTTCTGAAATCTTACACTCCCCCCACCCAATTATTGTTTCTATTCTTGTCTTCACTGAGTCTCAAAAGTGCAGTCCACACTAGCCCCCTCCTCGTCTCCCATTCCTTTTTGAATATACCACAACCTGATTTGGGCGTTACCTTCTAATGAACACTACTTTTGTCAAAGCTGCCACCATCCTCTTAGTTGTTCAATTCAAAAAGGAATTGTTGTTGTGGGCGGTTTTTTGGTAGTCCTTATTTTGCTTGACTACTCAGCAACATCCCGTGCGACTTCCCTCATCATTTTCATTCTTCTCTCCTGTTGTTACTTAGCGTCAGGGATTCTGATGGTCTGCCTCTAGTTTCTCTGGCGGCTCACCTTTCTCAGTCTCATATCCTCAGCCTCCTATATGCCTTCCCTTAATTGCTGAAGTTCTCTTGGGTTCCCATCTTAGACCTCTTTTCATTTCAATCCACAGACACTCTCTAGGGGACTCCCCGGATCCAAAGCTCAACTACACCTGTGTCTTCACGCCCAGTCTACTGCTCTCTCCACGGCCACTGAGCAAACTCTCTCCCTGCCGTCTCAGAAATCTTCAATTTAGCATTCAATAGCTGACCTTACCTCTTCCTGCTCCCCAACCCATAGCCTATTACAGCTTTCAATGAAGAGCCTAGTACCCACGGAATTATTCCAAGGGAGTGTCTGCCTTAATTCTTCTCCCCTTAGTTCGTTCCCAGCTCTAGTCAATGCCCTGGCTTCCTCTCTTATCACTTCTCACAGGGATCTTTACCAGGGCCTCCTAAATGATCTCCCTGACTCCAGTCATTTCTATGCACTTCAATGGGTCTTCTTTCTTAACGTCTTTAGGATTAAATTCCTTGGAATAGTGTATAAAGCCTTTCAGTATCTTGTCTTGCACACCTTTTCAATACCATCACATGAGTCAATACAATATTGAGAACCAGCCAGGCTCAACTACATCTCTATCTTTGCATTAACTGTACCCTCTGCTTGCTTAGAACCTTCTTCCCTTTGCTAACTCATAATGATCCTTGGAGAATGAACTCAGTTATCACATATTCCTGGGAGGCTTTGCTGACACTCCCATCCTATCTGCCTATATGTTGCCCCTGTCTTCTCTAGTCCCACAGCATTCTCAAGCACATTCCCTGACTAAACCTCTGTCCCCTATACTAGACTCGACCCCTTTTCCATAGGCAGGTCTTTTCATCCCTACATCTCCAGTTCTGTAAAATTAGTCACTGTTTACCCACTATAATTATTTCCATCCATCTTATCTCCCTCTTGAAATACCTTCAAGTCTGGGAGAAGGTCTTCATATTTTTTTGTCCCTTCTCCAAAGCACAATGTATAATTAAACACAAGTGGCTCAACAAACATTAGCTGTTTTTAAGTAAAACATAATCCTCCATTCCAATACCCAGTATCTACCTTCTTGCTCCACTTGAGTCAAAAAGGTGTCTTATGAAAGCTGTCTTAGGCACGACTCCATGAAGGAATCAGCCTCTCCTGAGAAGCAGATGGGACTCCAGGTGAGTGCGAGTTGCGCTGGTACGGAATAGGTCGAGGCATAGCTTATATATTCCTGCCGGTTGTGGAATACGGTGTTACCGAGATATCCAAAAGAGAAGAAAATAGGGCTTTTCTCCTTTTCCCCATCTCTTCTTCCTACGAAATGCTCTTCCTGAAATAATCTTTTACTTTTTTTTTTTTTTAACGAGGACCCTCTTTAAAGTCATTACTGAATCTGTTATAATATCGCTTCTATGTGTTGTTTTTTGACCAGGAGGCTTGTGGAAATCCTAGCTTCTTCACCAGCGATCCCGCACCTCCTGGATCGGCAGGTCAATTCTTAACCAATGAATCACCAGGGAAGTCCCCCATACGCTCTTCTCCGTCTCTTGCCCGGTGTTACTGAAGCTCGTGCCTGACAGCCCGACACCTTTTCTTTTCGCCGGCATCCCAAAAGCACTCCTGCCAGGGCAAACTCTTCCCGGCCCCACTGCACGCATGCGCAGTAGCCCCCCGAACGCGCCCGCCACCCTCTCCTGGGACCCGGCGCACATTTCTCTCTCTTCTCTTTTCTATCTTCTTTCTCATCTGCCTGCCAGCCTTACCTGTGGGGCCCGTGGTCTCTCTGTCCCCGATCCACTCGGGCTCCGGCGGCTGCTGCTTGGGCCCCTTCGGCATCTCGGTGGCAGTTATGGTAACTCTGGCTTCGCCGGGTGCTATTTCCGCTTCCGGTAGCGTGGGGCCCGGAACCACACTTGCTCTCTACGTCTGGGCTGTCGACTCCGCCCCTGGACGGCCCACGTGCGCGCCGCGCAGTCCTGTAGTGGGCGTGCCTGCGACCTGGTGGGAGCGTGGCCTGCAATGACAGGGCGTGGCCGGTGCCCGCCCACTCGGGTCGCGACAGCAGGTTTAAGACAGTCGAGGAACCCCAATGACTCTACGACGCCGCGTGACTAAGTGACAGGACATAATTATTTCCGACTAGTATGAAAGAGTGAAGTCTTTTTTTTTTTTTAATAAAAGTGAAGTTGCTCAGTCGTGTGCAACTCTTGAGATTCCATGGATTGTAGCTTACTAGGCTCCTCCGTCCATGGAATTTTCCAGGCAAGAGTACCGGAGTGGGTTGCCATTTCCTTCTCCATGAAGTCTTTAAAAACAAAAACAAAACTGAACTCTACCTTGTTACCCGTCCTTTCTGATTAGTCAGGAGCAGAAAAGCAAAGTCCACTAACTCAGGAAGAGGCTTTGTCGGTCTGGTGTTGAGATATGTCACAAAATCCCGAGGTGTAGAGATGTAAACGAGGAACTGTAGCCTAACAAACAGGAATCACAGTGCAGTGGGGCTTGGGTTCACTTTTTTTTTTCTTTTGGTAACAGCTTTTCCGAGGTGTAAGTGACTTAAGGTAAACTTTATATATTAATACAATAGATAACCAGTAAACTGCAAAGTGAATGCTATAAGTTTTGACATGTTCAGTTCAGTTCAGTCACTCAGTCGTGTCCAACTCTTTGAGACCTCACAAACTGCAGCACTCAAGGCCTCCCTGTCCATCACCAACTCCCAGAGTCCCCCCAAACCCATGTCCGTCGAGTCGGTGATGCCATCCAACCATCTCATCCTCTGTCGTCCCCTTCTCCTCCTGCCCTCAATCTTTCCCAGCATCAGGGTCTTTTCCAGTGAGTCAGCTCTTCGCATGAGGTGGCCAAAGTACTGGAGTTTCAGCTTCAACATCAGTCCTTCCAATGAATACCCAGGACTGATCTCCTTTAGGATGGACTGGTTGGATCTCCTTGCAATCCAAGGGACTCCCAAGAGTCTTCTCCAACACCACAGTTCAAAAGCATCAGCTCTTCAGCACTCAGCTTTCTTTATAGTCCAACTCTCACATCCATACGTGACCACTGGAAAAACCATAGCCTTGACTAGACGGACCTTTGTTGGCAAAGTAATGTCTCTGCTTTTTAATGTGCTGTCTAGGTTGGTCATAACTTTCCTTCCAAGGAGCAAGCATCTTTTAATTTCATGGCTGCAGTCAACATCTGCAGTGATTTTGGAGCACAGAAAAATAAAGTCAGCCACCGTTTCCCCCATCTATTTCCCATGAAGTGATGGGACCGTATGCCATGATCTTAAATCACCACCAAAATCAATATTTGGGACACTTCCAATTCTAATAGATGTGGGACCAAAGTGCTCCCATAGCTCTGCCAGCTCCCTTCTCTCCTTAAACTGCTACAGTCTTGTTTTTGTCCTCACCATTCCCTGGCAAGATCACCACTCTTGCCAAGGTCAATGGATTGGGGCCTGTTCTCTGTCTTTATCCTACTCCCTTCTCAGCAGCACTTGATACAGATGGTCACTCCCTTCTCCTTTTCCTTTCTTCAGAGGCACTGCTCTTTTCAAGTTTCCTTTCCTGGCTACTCCCTTTTCCCTTTTCCTGGCTTCTCCTCCTGAAGTCTAAATATTGAAGTGCCTCCAGGCTCAGCTGTCTTTTGTCTAGACTTATTACACATCGCTGTGACGGGAAGATCCCCTTGAGGAGGACAATAGCAACCCTCTCCAGTATTCATGCCTGAAAAATGCCATGGACAGAAGCACCTGGCAAGCTACAGTCCAAAGGGTCTCAAAGAGTTGGATACAACGGAGTGACTAAGCACACACGCATGCACATACCTTTAAATATCATCCAAAACTGATGAAAATCCCCAAATCTCTCTTTTCGGCTCCAATTTCTGCCCTAAACTCGTGAATCCAACTGTCTATTGGACATCCTCTCTGAGATCTCTTATAGCTATCACAAATTAATATGCACAAAACTGAGCTTTTACTTTTTTAATTTTAAAAAATAATTGTATTTATTTTGGCTGCACTGGCTCTTTGTTGCTGCGTGAGGGCTTTCTCTAGTTGTGGCGAGTGGGGGCTACTCTTGCTGGTCGTGCACGGGTTTCTCGTTGGGATGGCTTCTCTTGCTGTGGAGCACAGGCTCCAGGGCACGCAGGCTTCTGTAGTTATGGCTCACAGGCTCTAGAGGGCAGGCTCAGTAGTTGTGGGGACTCAGTAGTTCATGGGCTTAGTTGCCCTGTGGCATGTGGGATCCTCCTGGGCTAGGGAGCAAACCCCTACATTGTCCAGTGGATTCTTAAGCACTGGACCACCAAGGAAGTCCCTGAGCTCTTATGTTTATTCCTCAAGGCTGTATCTTTTCCAGGTTTCCCCATGTCAAGAAATTACACTATCTTTCATCTAGTTACTGAGGCCAAAACTAAAAGGTCATCCTTTCTCCATTCCCGCTCCTCATCAGCAAGCCATGTCTGCCTCAGTCATTCATTCAAAAGTATACTGAGTGCATAGTATGTGCCAGGCACTCTTTTAGGCCTTTGGGATATCACTGAATAAAATGAAGATTTCTCCTTACATTTCTAGCAGAGGAGTTACTACTATGGTAAAATATACATCAAGGTAAAAAGTATCAGGAAGGCAGGTTTCAGCACTAAATAGACTTCATGAGGCCTCAGTGATGTGAAATGCAAGCAAATTCTTGAAGAAAGTGAGAGCTCTGGCCACAAGGACTTCCAGAAGAGCATTCTGGTATAAGGAACAGCTAGTGTGGTGCCTTGTAGAAGCAGTGTGCTTGGCGTTATCTGCGGAACAAACAGCAAGGAGGCCAAGGCGGCTCTAGTGGTAGGAATGAGCAAGGATTGCCGGAGAGGCAAATGGAGAAGGAAAGCAGGCTGTGAACTGGAAAGGGGTTTTCAGATCATTGGGTTTCTACTCTTGACTAAAATGGAAATCATTACAAGGTTCTGAGCAGAGGAGTGACCTGACTTGACCTATATTTTAGAAGGATGACTTTGGGTTCACACTCATGGAGGGGCATGAGATGGGAGAAATGGCAGAAGCAGAGTGACCTCTTGGAGGTGTTGGTGAAGGTTCAAACCAGGGTGGTAGTAGTGGAGGTAGTGAAAATGGCTGGTTTCTGAATATATTTGACAAAAAGAGCCAGCAGGCTTTGTTAATGAACTAGACATCAGGTGTGACCAAAAAAAAAAAAACTAAGGATGACCTCAAGACTTCTGGTGTGAACAACTGGAAGGAGATGCTATCAACTGAGACTTTAAAACATATCCCAAATCTTCCTACTTCTCTCGACCTCTGCATCGTCTTTTTCCTCTGGACCACCAAAGTGGCCTCATACCTGTTCTCCCTGCTGTCATTCTCCTTCTCTAGTTTATCCTTCCAACCTACAGTTAATGGTAGTTTTAAAACATAAATCATTTTTTCAGAACACTCTGGGACTTTCAGAGCAGTCGGTGCATGTCCATGCAGAATGATCCAGTGGTTAAGAATCCAGTTTCATGCAGGGGACTCCAGTTTGATCCTTGGTCAGGGAACTAAGATTCCACATGTTGAAAGGATACGAAGCCCACAACAAAGAGCCAGCACAGCCCACCCCCCTCCACACACACACAATCCAAACGCTTTGCCGCAGCTCTGTATCATTTAGCCCCTGCTGAACTTCCTGATCTCATCGCCCAGTCTAGACCCACTTGCCTTCTATTTCTACTTCAAATCCCTCAAACTCACTATTGCCTCGGGGCCTTGGCCCTTGCTCTTCCCTATGCCTGGAATGTACTTCCTCAGGATGCTCATATGGTTGCTTCCTCACTTAATTTCTGCCTCTATTCATAGGCTATCTCCTCAAAGAACCACTACCTATTGTAGTATTGACCTGTTCTCTTCCACCTGTCACTCTCCAACCTCTCCTTTCACTTTGTCTTCAAAGTATTTCTTGAAATTATATACGTATTTATTGTCTACCATCTTCACCAAACTATAAACACCATATGCGCAGAAATGTTGCCTTTTTCACCGATATATCCTGAGCTCCTAAAACAGTGCCTGGCTCAGAGTAGGCACTAAGTATTCATTAGATGAACGTCAGGTTAAATAAGACAATATGTATCGGGAACTTAGCATGGTACCTGGCGCAGGGCTAGCAACCAGACAACGACACATTCTAAGCTCTCACCCCGCCTCTCTGACCATCCCTCCTCCTGGTCAGGTCACTCTTGTTCTTCTTCTCCTGGCCATTGAATGCCAGCTGTCCTCTAGGCTAAGTCCTGGGCCCTCTGCTCTCCCCATCTGACACTCTCCTCCAGGTGATCTCAGCTGCAGATTCCTCAGTAAGGTCTATCCTAACCACCACTGGCTCCCAACCATTAGTCTCTATAGAGTGCCCCATTTATATTCTTTATATCATTAACCACAACCTGCAATTACTCATTTGTTTGTTTTTGAGAAAAACAGTGCCTGACAACTGGAAACTGACCTGACCCTGGCAGGTAGGCCTTGGTGTTGCTAGCAGCTGGTCTGGCCCTCATATCTAGGCCATGGTGCTCTCGCACTGGTCATAACCTCACAGAACATCCAAGTCAGGCAAGGCCAACCTGTGACTGTGATGAAGTAAGATAAAGACTATCATCTTTTCTAATCGAAGACAAAAACAAGGTAACTGTGCAAACCATAAATTCTGAACAAGTACCTCTCAGCTAAAATGAGTGGCTGCTTTTTTTTTTTTTTTCCAATTACAGCTTCAGCCATATTTCATCTCTCCCCTCAAGAGGAGGCTTTGTATCTGCAGGTTCCACATATTCAGATTCAAGCAACCTAGAATTAAAATATTAGGGGAGAAGATTAACTCCAGAAAGTGCCAAAAAGCAAAACTAAATTTGCTGCACATTTGCAACTATTCACATAGCATTTACATTGAATTTATAACTATCTACATGACATTTACATTTTCAGTATTATAACTCATCCAGAGATGACAAAGTATAGGAGAGGATGTGTGCAGGTTTCACACAGATATTATACCATTTTACCCAAGAGACTTGAGCATCCTTGGATGTTGGCACATAAAGGGGTCCTGGAACCAGTGCTCCCTATACCCTAAGAGACAACGGTATTAAAATGGTACTAAGATGTGCAATCATAGAGTTGTCCCCACTTCCTGGGAGCGCTCAATCTAGATCCCCCTCTTCCTTGAATCTTCCCCCGAATCACCTAACACAAACCCTCATCCTGTCATTTTTAATTCTCTCTTTTATAAGATCTCTGCAGGTGACAAAACCCAACTATTTAACTAGAGGTGGTCGCTGTTTGGTCCTTGGCTGGAGGACACTGACACTTTTACTGTCCCATTCTCTATCTCTCACCCTAACTCTAGCAGGGAGGGCTGGCAGAGGATGTTTGCCCTTCCCTAATGTTTTCACCTGCTGAAGGGCCAAGAGTTTGCTGGTTAGTACATGGCTGCCTGGATAAAGAGTACTCTTCAAGCCTTGCTGGAGCTGAGTATTATAGGCCACAGGACATATTGACTTATGGCCAATGACATAGAAGTTAGAGAGCTGAATGTTAGCTTGGAGGTAATTTCCTCTGCCTTTCCTCCATCCTGAGGCTTGGAACATGGATAAGTGAGCTAGAGCTTCATTTCAGACTGTGAATAGGAGGATTTGGCCCCAAGAACCACGGGGTTGAGAAGTGGGGGGAGCAAGGGTTCTCCATGAATGCCCAAGGGCCTGGTGGCATGACTGTCATACATGCTTTGCACTGTCCCTTGATTTGTGAGAAAAATAAACTCCAATCTTGCTTTAAGACTAATTTTGGTTTCTGTTACAACTGAACTTAAAACTGATACACTGGGCCATCACAGGTGCTTAATATTTACAAAGTGAACAAATGTATTGATGCTCATAGCTTCAACCACTACCTATATGCAGATAACTTAATGTCTCTAGTTTTAATCTGAGTACCGAACCTGTATATCCAACTACTTATTTTGTCTCCCTCCTTGGATGTCTTAAAAAGCAGCTCAGATTTGACCATTCCAAAAGAAAGTTGGTGGCCTTTGACCTGTTTCTTCCACTGTCTTTTCAAACAGCACTTGGTTATGCAAGCCAACAACCCTCAGAAATCTAAAATACTTTCATTTTGACCTATTTCCAAATGTCCACTTTTCTTCCATTCCGCTACCCAAGTCCATACCAACAACTTGCTCAGACTACTCAACTTGCTAATGCCGTTTCCAAGCTGGCCAGCTCCATACAAAGGTGATCTTTTTGTAAAACCAATCTATGATACTCACCTGCCTAAAAAGGCAGGTATCACAGGCTCTTCAAAGGCTTCTGTCTTATGACCCACATCCTCATATCCTGGATGGCCCTGAGTGCTAGCTCCTCTTCCTTCTCCCTGACTTCCCACTCTTCCCATCTCCTCTTAGCAACACCTCTGCCAAGATTTTGCTTTCCCACCTCGCCTTCTGCTTGTCCTCAGAGCTTGTCTCAGCTGTCACCTCCCCAGAATCGTTATTACGTATTCCCCCACGTCTCGCTTCTTCACAGCACTTTTGACAGGTACTTTACACATATTTGTGACTTGACGAACATGTCTCCTCTTGTAGATTTTAAATTAATTGATTTTGGCTCTCCATTATTGCTATAGTGTCTTGTATGCTGCCTGGCCCACAGGCACTCTACCAGTATTTGCTCAAAGACTGCTTTGCCACCTCCACTCTATAACCATAAACACAGGTAAAATGTTTAAAAATGACTCCATGGACAGGCCATTCCTTTCTCCAACAAAACTTAGCCCTTGAATATAATGCAGCTGGTCCGGTTGATCTCCACAGGGTAAGGGGCCCCGCTGGTTTCTTCAGACTGGGAAAAACATGTCAACATTCTAAGTGAAGCATACACTGACTCCCAGCCTCCTCTGCACTTCAAGAGATGGCCGCAACACAGGGATTAGAGAAAATGCTTGTTTCCACTGCATTTATTACTAATATAAAAAAATGTTAAAAAAAAATTCATTCTCAGTTCTCCAACGGCTCTCATCCCTCCCTCTTGCCCACACAACTCCTGACCCATTTTCTCAGGGCCAGTTCAAAACTGAACCTGTTCACTGCCGTTTTCACAGAAAACAACCAGTGCCAGGGATGCAGGGGAAGAAGGTTGGAAGAGGGCGACAGTACTGTCCGAGTTCCACCCACTGGCCAGGTGGAGATTCACAGAATTCAAATGAAACGGCTGGTGGCCTCACGATGATGCAGTCTAACTAAGATGGGCTGGAGAGAGGAGAGGCCCATCTGAGCCTTCAGACGACATCTCTCGGGCCTGTGTCAATCCCGAGAAACCGACATGGGGAGGATGAGACGACCAGGGAGGCGGTCTTGTGGAGTTTCACAGTTCTTCTTCGTCGGGGGGTGGGGAAAGTCTAGGCGGCACCAACGGCCCCACACATTTTGGCAGAAAAACTTACTCTAGTGTTGGGAAGTCACGAAAATGCCACGGACACTGAGAAAGGCTATGGGGTGGGGGGCAGGGGGATGCAGAGTTTCACAAAGCACAGTGAGCACAGACCACAGCGGTGGGGATCATGCTACTGACGCAGAACTACCAGATCCAAGAGCGGGGAGTGTGGCCTCTCGGGAGGTGACTCTGCACCAGTCATCCACACTTGACCCCTGGTCAGCCAACTGGGCGGGCGTCACAGGGCCGCTGACCACGCTGGGGCAGGGGCGTCACACGGAAAGGACTTAAAAACAAGCAGCGAGGAGGGAACGGTAGGAACCTGCTCCAGGGCTCTCAGGAATCCAGGGCGATACCGGGGGCTGGGTGGACAGATGCACAAGAAACAGCACCAAAGAGGTTTCCTGTTCCGCAGTCAGCCGGCAAGGGGCAGGAGGACCCAGGAGGCAGCCGAATGGAGCAGGGACGGTCCTGGAGACGTCTCTGGAGGCTGGATCAGAAGAGTGCACACCGCACACCAGTCCTGGAACACAACTCTGGGCCCCCAGTGGGAGGGGGCGGTGAGGGGGGTGGGCGTCACTGACTGGGGGTGGCGCGAGGAACAGCCTCACGGTGGCCAGCACAGGGCCGCAGGGGAGAACGTGGCCGCCAGGCCGGGGGCCCCTTCCAGTCTGGGTGGGGAGGTGGCCTCACAGCGGGGGCCCGTTGACGCCCGGGTGGTAGAAGGCACAGAGGTCCTCGTATCGACAGTGGCCCTTTTTGGCGAAGTGTCGGCAGACGGGGCGGTCAGATTTGTCTGTGAACAAGCAAAACTCGGGCAGTTTAAAATGTAAGAACAAACAAATCTAAAAAGCAGAGATAGAGAAGGTGGTCAGATTTCCTACTTGCTACCATTTCCAGGTATTATGGAATGACAGACTTTCTCGAGGGAGAAAAAACATTCAGGGCTACTCCTACTCCAAAAGGACAAAGGACAACCCAAAGCACAAGAGCCATGGGTATTCTAGGCATGAGGTCGCTCTGGGAGTGATGGGTATTAAATGTATGCAGGCATAAAAAAATGGACCTCACCTTCCATAACCTGGGGTCCATCCTTGGGTGGGCAGGTATTCTTGATAAGAGACCAGCTTTTGAGCCTTCGAGGATTTCTCTGTTCTTTGTGAAAGCCTCCCCTGGAAGGACCCCCGTGGCCTGGTCCAGGAAAAGGAGGCTCGGCATTGACCCCCCACCAACCACGACCATATGGGCCAGACCTGGGCCCTAGGCCTCCCCGAATTGGGCCTCTGCCCCGGGGAGGAGGTGGGAGACTCAGCAGTGGTGGGATCATTGGTCCCCTTGATCCCGGAGGACCTCTGTGAAAAGCTGAAGAGACAGACAGAGATAGAGAGAGACACGGGAAGATCATCAATGGCCAGCTTAATACAGATAATGCAACCCTGATTTTGTTTTAAAAACGTTTTATTGAAGTACAATATATACACCAGAAATACACAATTTTAAGTCCATAACTCAATTATTACCAAGGTAAACACACCTGTGTTCCCACTAAGACAGGCTAGAGAAGGGACAGAGCCTTACTAGCCCTTCAGAAGCCCCACCTTCTTGTGTCCCTCCTCCCCTACTACCCCACCCTCCTCCCCCAAAGTAACAGCTGTCGTGACTTCTATCACCATAGGTTAGTTTTTGAACTCTGCAGTACAGGAAATCATACAGTCTGCATTCTTTTCTGTCTGGATCCTTTGGTTCAACATAGTGTTTATGAGCTTCATCCAGGTTGCTCGTAGCAGGAGTTCCTTCATTTTCTCTGCAGTGTGGTATTCCACTACATGTACGCACAACTGATTTAGCCATTCTACTGATGGTGGACATGCTACTAGATTCCACATTTTTGTTATAGTGTGGGGATATAACAAAAAAAAAGCTGCTATGAACATTTTTATATAAGTCTTCGGTACACACGTGGATGCATTTTTGTTGAGTATATACGTGGTAGAGGTATTATTGGATCCTTGAATATATGTATGCTTACGTTTAAGAAATTCGAAACTTGGGTTGTTCCTAGTCACACTCCCACTACCACCACAAACAAGCTGTTATTCCTTGACAACACTTGGTAACAATCTTTTTCATCTTTGCCATTCTGGTGGGTGTGAAAAGCGGTGTTTTGTTTTGAAATTGTGATTGTAACTAACATAAAACTTTCCACTTTAGTACTTTAAGTGTGTATCCCTGTAGTGTTAAGTAAATTCTTGTTATTGGAAAACAGATCTCCAGAACTTTTCATCTTGCAAAATTGAAACTTAGTAGCTTCTAAACAACTCTTTCCCTCTCCTCCCCTGAGCTTCTGGCAAGTACCATTCTACTTTCTGTTAGTATGAATTTAGTTACTTTATATACTTCAGATCAGTGGAACCATACAGCACTTTTTTTGTGTGACTGGCTTAGCGTCAAGGTTCATCGGCGCTGTGGCCTGCTACAGGACTTTCTTCTTTTGAGGGGCAGAATCACATTCCATTACATGATTATACCACACTTTGTTTACCCATCATCCATCGATGGGCATCTGGCGGCTTCCATATCTTGTCTACTGTGCATAGTGCTGCTATGAACATGGGGTGTGACTCCCTCTTCAAGATCCTGCTTTCCACTCTTCTTGGTAAACACCCATAAGTGGAACTGCTAGACCACAGAGTAGTTCTATTTTAATTTTTTGACGAATCTCCATACTGTTTTCCATTGTGGTTTCACCACTTTACAATCCCATCAACAGTACACAAAAGGTTTGGTTTCCAAGTTATATGCTTTTATCTTGCCCTTATTTGATGACTAATGATGCTGTGTTCTTGTTCATGTTTTTGGCCATTTAGATCTCAGTTTTTATTAGGTGGCTGTTCTAGTCTTTTGCCCACTTTTCTAACAGATTGTCAGAGAGTTTTTTATATATTCAAGATTTTAACTCTTTACTGGTTATATTTGTTGCAAGTATCTTCTACTCTATGGCTTCCTATTAACTTAATGATGTGATTTGATTAATAGAAGTTCGTATTTTCTAATGTAATTCAGTTTATTTTTCCTTTATGCTTAGTGTGTTGCTTGTCTGTTTAAAAACTCTAATCTACTTTAAGACCATGAAATACATTTGTTTTCTGAAATTACTTCTTTGCCCATGAATATCCAATTAACCTGCCATGATTTGCTAAAAAGGCCACTATTTCAATTCCATCTTCAAGAATGAAATAACCATATGTGTGTGGGCCTGTTACTGGACTCTTTATGCCATTCTGTTAATTTATATGTCTCTTTTTGGGCCAATACCACACTGCCATAACTGCTACAGCTTTAAAATAAGTCTTGATATTCAGAGTAAGCCCTTCCCCTTAAAAAATTGTCTTTGCAATTTCTCACCCTGATCCTTTGCATTTCCATATAATAATGCAGAATGCTTATTTCTACAAAAACATTGTAGGGATTATAAGTGGGAATGCAATGGATCTATGGGTCAATTTTGGAAGAACTGTCATTTTACAGCATTGAGTTTTTCATTTAAGTACCGAATTCTTGATCTTTTTTTTACATCCCTTGTGGGTTTTAGTCCCTCCCTTGCTCCCTTTTCACGACCTAATCAAAGGATCAGGGCCCCTTTCTTCTCACCTGACTTGGGGTCACCAGGCTTTCCATTGGCCATGGGGGGAGGGCCCAGAAGGCTGGGTGGTCCTAAGAGTAGACATGAAAATATGGTCATCAGAATGGACTAAAAAACTGATGATCCTGTTCTTATATGCTTTCCTTTTATTACTCATTTCTTAATCTAACCAGTAAAGCCAGGTATATTCTCAACAGTGTTATGGGTTCTGACGCCCATCTATTTCCAAAGCATTTTCAGGATTTGCAAAGTGGAGACTCAGCCCTGTCACGGCGTATAATGAGAAAACGATACCTACAAACTTTCTCTCTCCCTTACATTGTTGCTATCCAATAGATCCCAAGTGACTCCAGAGATAAAACCAATCCCTCTCTTTAACTGCTGGCCAGTCAGATACCTCTCCTTTAACCCTATCCGCAAGGAGTTCACAGAAAGCTCTACTTCCACCTTCCCCATGCAAGTGTGGTCACAAACTGTCATCCCAGTCATCGCAATCTGCAACTTCTCTAGGGCCCCTCTCCCTCTGACGTTTGGCGGCTGCGCACATAAGTTCTTTATCTCCTCTCCCTTCTTTAGAAAGGTTTAGAGGCCAGTTTGAAGTTGAGGATTCAAGAAAGAGAACTCATTTAGTGTTCCATCCCACACAGGCTTCCCCCCTCGGCCCCCGCCCCAGCGCGTGCGCCCTTCCTCCCGTTAGACCCCTCTCCCCCGCATCTTTTCAGCCTCTAACCCTTCGCCTCGACAGGCTGACAGGCATGTGCGCACCCCTCCGGGGCTCCTCACCGATGGGGCTCCCATCCTCCTCGTCTCCAGTCTCATCCCGCTCTGGCAGTGGGGGCTGCTGCTGCAGCTGCTGCTGCTGATTCTGCTTCTTTCGTTTCGGCATCGTGGTTGCGGCAATGGCTGCAGCGGGATTTGGAGGGCAGTGAGGAAGGGGCACGCTGGGATTCTGTTTCCGCTTCCGGGGGGGGCGGTGGACACTGAGGCTGAGGCTCCCGCCATTTCACTTCCGGAAGGCTGCGGAGAATCTTTGTGCGGTTCTTCTCGCATCAGCCGCCTCCCGCAGTCTCTGCCAGGCAGGGCAGCAATCTCAAACCTTTCCTTTGCTGCGTTGCTATAAACGCTTTGAAAAAGTTGCTCGCTCCTCCCCTCGCTGAAAAAAAAATCCACAATCGGCTGCTCCTCACAGCCTGCCATAGAGTCGACAGACTCTCGGGCCAGAAGGCCTGAGAAGAGAAGGCTGTCGCATCTTGAGATCGCCATATCCGGTCCCCAGTTTCTATGGTAACAGCTGCAGGCACAACTTGGTGCCCTATGACCTCCCTCCCAAAATCCTTGTCCCACCTGGGTTTCTCTCCTCGGCGGCGCTTGCATTTATGATCTGTAAGCCTGCTCCTTATCATCGTTCCCACAAGGAATTTGGGTCCCAGCAGGGCGCTGCCCAGGGCTCTCCAGACCGCCACCCGCCCTTCAAGACCTCTGACCCGGCCCCCAGTGTAGTTCAGTAACTCTGCTTCCTTCCCGGGATGCGCAGTCGCGCCTTTCCTCTAAGGCCCAGCTGGAGGATTGGTAAAGTAGCTTATGCGCGTCCACGCCCCTTTCTCCCCAGGTGGTAGGACCCGCCCTCCGCTCCACCGCCCCCTCCAGGTGAGTGGTAGCTTCTCCCCGGCGCGCAAGGTAGTGATGACACGCGTCCCCCCTCCTCTGAAGGCAAGTTGGTAGCGTCCGTGACGAAGTTAGCCCGATCCTCCCACGCGCGCCTCCTTCCTCGCCGCCGCAGCGCCCTCTCCGTGCCACTGGCTCTCACGTGCGGGTAGCCTACCCTGCATCATCCTCTCGCCTCGCTCTCACTGGGAAGTGACTGTATTTCCCCGTTGTCTTCCACCCGGGCCGCCCGGGCGCAGCGGCCGGGCCCGCCCGCTGACGTCACCTTCAGCCCCGCCCCCTCCAGGGTCCCGGGCCCTTGCGGCGGGGGCTGCCCCGGGGGGAGTCAGTCGAGGCGGCGGGAGCTCGGCGGAGGGCGGGCCAGGTGACTGGTCCGGGCCATGCCGAGGAAGAAGCCTTTCAGCGTGAAGCAGAAGAAAAAGCAGTTGCAGGACAAGCGGGAGCGGAAGAGAGGTCAGTGCGGGAGCCAGAGGAGGGGGCGGGGCTCGGACTCCCGCACATCTGGAAGGAGGGGTGTGCCTGCCTCACCTCTGGGAGGCGTGGGAGGGGGTGGCGGCCGCGTGCCGACGCGCGTGGGCGACCGCGGAGGGGATTCCCTCACCGCAGTCCCCTACATCTGGAAGGGGTGGGGAAGGATGGAGAGTTGGGGGAGGGGAATCCCTCCAGCTCCAACGGGGCGCCATCCCCGCAGATCCCTGGAGGAGGAGGAGTGCCTCCCCCCACGCACAACCGGGAGGGTCCTGGGCAGAGTAGGTGGGAGGGCCCGGTCTCAAAAGAAGTGCGGTGGTGTGGGGAGGAGCCAGGCCGACCGGGGAGGGGGTCTTTTGGCCCCTGAGAACTGGCCAGCACTGGCGTCACCGGCTCCTCCCCACAGGGCTTCAAGATGGGCTGCGATCCAGTTCCAACAGCCGCAGCGGGAGCCGAGAGCGGCGGGAGGAGCAGACCGACACCTCGGACGGGGAGTCTGTGACCCATCACATCCGCAGGCTCAACCAGCAACCTTCCCAAGGGCTGGGCCCGCGAGGCTATGACCCAAATCGGTGAGAGTGGGCGGGGGGCTCTGGCCCAAGTTTCCCCGCCTACCCGGAAGTCAGAGCGTTGGGGGAAAGCAGGCTGCTGCTGGTGGAGGCTTGAAACTGGAGATTGGGGGAGGGCTGGGATGCCACGGTTCTCCATGGGCCGCTAGGGCACAAGGGAAGCTTGTGGAGCGGGCTACAATCTTCCCTTCCGCAGAGCCTGGAGAGAGTTTGGCTGTTTCTGGACGAAACTTAGGGGAAGGCCTGTTGTTGCACGAAAGAGATTTGGGGGAGGGCCGGCTGAGAAGCGAGACTTGAAATCTGGAGAGAAGAGTTTGTGGCCAAGGATTGCGATGGATGCTGTGGTCCCTTCCCTGTTAGATACCGGCTGCATTTTGAGCGAGACAGCCGGGAGGAAGTGGAGAGGAGAAAGAGAGCTGCCCGGGAGCAAGTGCTACAGCCCGTCAGTGCTGAGCTGCTGGAGCTGGACATCCGGGAGGTCTACCAGCCCGGCTCTGGTGAGTGAGAGCTCAGCGCCTGGATGCTTGGGACAGGCAGTGGGCTGGGGAAAGGAGTTTGGAAGAGTAAGAGCCAACTGGGAGGAAGAAGGGGTCTGGGAAATGCACCCTTGAGTCTTGAAACTATCCTGAAACTTACTTGGACTTTTTCTTGATTACTCAGTCCTGGACTTTCCCCGACGTCCTCCTTGGAGCTATGAGATGTCTAAGGAGCAACTGATGAGCCAGGAGGAACGGAGCTTCCAGGAGTATCTTGGGAAGATTCATGGGGCTTACACCTCTGAGAAACTCAGCTACTTTGAGCACAATCTGGAGGTGAGACTAGAGTGGGGACAGGAGTGGGGCATAGTCACCCATGGCCAAATTGGTTTGAGTCAGGCAGAAGAGTGACTCTGGGCTCAAGTTCTCTTTCACTGATCTTGTCTTTTCAGACATGGAGGCAGCTGTGGCGAGTGTTAGAGATGTCTGATATTGTTCTGCTGATTACTGATATCCGACATCCAGTGAGTCCTGGGATGAGGGTGGGCAAGGGGCAGGAGGGAGGGAGGTTCTGGTGGGGTAAAGGGCAGAGGCAGTAGTTGGGAGACAGAGATGTAATCCCTTCCTTTCCAATCTCCTCTACCCTGCTGAAGTCTGCAGTTGGGAACTCAGTCTTTATTCATCAGTGTCAGAGCCTGTCACTCCTCCTCTGGCCAACTGCCTCTCCTGTTCTTTAATCCTTTGATGGAAAACTGTTCCTGTTTCCTAGCACACCAGAGCTAATAGGAAGTCTCAGTGTGGAGCTCCAGGGGAGTCTGTGAAGTGGGCTTCCCTGCCGTATGAGTCACTACAGAACTCAGCCTCACTTGGGATGCTAGGGTAGTGGTTAAGGCTCTAGACATGCTGCTCGACGGCTCTCCTGGGATCTGGCTGTGCTGCTTCACTGTTGTTCTCCAGGGGGAGAAAGGGAAGTCTGAAGTCTGTGTGGATATTTAGGTTGGAGATCATTAACATGTACACATACACCTCTACATAGTTGGAGACATACGTGTGCATTCACGCACTCACTTAACTACATGTGCTCAATGCAAACCTCACACGTGCATGCCGACACATAAGCTTGTGTACACATGCAGACAGATGTGTGTGTAAAAATAGATACTAATTTCTATCCCAGTCCTCATCCCTGTGAGTGATCCTAGCATTTATCCCCGATTGCTAGGTCCACTTCCTTGTTTTTAGCTGTTTACCATCCCTAATCGGGCCCACAGGGAATGCCCAGAGACAGACATACAGGTGATGCTCACTGCTGCTTTGTCTCCCTAGTTCAGTTTGGCTGATCTATCCTTGTTGCCCCAGAATCTGCTACCACCAGGGTCTTCTCTCCAAGCTGTGCCTGGTGAGTAGGGCACTGTAGGCAGAGAACTCTGGGTTGACCTGCGTCACTCCCTCCTCTTATATCCTGTTCCAGGTTGTGAATTTCCCACCAGCACTTTACGAGTACGTGACTGGAGAGCTTGGGCTGGCCCTGGTGCTTGTCCTGAACAAGGTGGATCTGGCCCCGCCAGCTCTCGTGGTTGCCTGGAAGCATTATTTCCATCAACACTATCCCCAGCTCCACATTGTTCTTTTCACCTCTTTCCCTCGGGATCCCCGCACCCCACAGGACCCTAGCAGTGGTGAGTGGGCAGTCAGGAGGGCAGTGTGGGAGATGTAGGGGGGGCAGGGGACAAAAGGGAGGACCTGATCTGGGGTCTGAGGGTGGTGGGAGAGAGAGGGTACCTGAGCCGCATGGGGTGAGCTTATGCTTTTGCACCCTTTGATCTCAGTCTTGAAGAAGAGTCGGAGGCGGGGAAGAGGATGGACTCGGGCTCTGGGGCCAGAGCAGCTGCTAAGAGCCTGTGAAGCCATCACTGCGGGGAAAGGTATGTGCCCCTTCCAGGGGAGGTATGGGGGCCAGTGGGGGTTACCCAGGGCCCCGAATCATTTTGCATACCTTCCCTCTAGTATCAGCTCAGGCAAGAGGCCACAGGGAGGGCCAGGAGAGGAAGCTGCCTGACTTGGTAGGACAAGAGAGGCAGCAGGGAGGCAGGAGCCCCTGTGGCTGACTGCCTTCAGTCTTGCTGGTGCTTTTTAGAAACTCAGAAACGCCCCTGATTCTGGGGTGGGGTCAAGCGAAGGCTGGGGAGGTTGCTGTTAGGCAGCTTGGCTCTGCGAGATGCAGAGGGCGCCATTTACCTCGGCTGTGCAGAGCATGGTCTCCATCATCATGGGCAGCGGCCCTGGGGAGAACCACCTCCTCTTTCTCCTTCCCTGCACAGTGGACCTGAGCAGCTGGCGGGAGAAGATTGCCCGGGATGTGGCCGGGGCCACCTGGGGTAGCGGCTCCGGGGAGGAGGAGGAGGAGGAGGACGGGCCGGCCGTCTTGGTGGAGCAGCAGACTGACTCTGCGATGGAGCCGACGGGCCCTGCACGGGAGCGCTACAAGGACGGGGTGGCGACCATTGGCTGCGTGGGTAAGGAAGCAGCGGCTGCCTGGGAGGTACAGGGTTTCAGTATTTGGGAAACAGAGAAGGTGGTCAGGTTCCTCTAAGCTCCAAGGTCTCTCAGGCCAGAGGAGGCTGTCTCCCATTGGCAGAATGATCACAGGACACCTGAGTTAAGTTTGCCTTCTTAGCTTATTGATCTCGAGCAAGGGATCTTCCAACTCTCAGTCTCAGTGACTCTGATTTGAAAAATGAGGACAGTGATGCTCAGTTAAAAGAATGGATGGGAGGAAGTGGGAGAAGAGTGTAAAGAAAGTTTTAAAAAGTCTAACAAATAGTGATAATAGTAATAATAATAATTTTAAGAATTATGTGATGCTTGCTGTGGTCAGTTATGTAACTTACATATTAAGTTTTTTAGTTGTAATAATCAGTCCATCATAAATCATAGCAAGAGCTTAGCAAGTGTCAGATTCTTTCTTAACTCTTTCAGTCTGTTGTAAAGAGAATCTTCTTTTAATTAAGAGCTTTGTCTCTGCTCTCAGTGGGGGATGAAGGAATGTAAATGGTAGGGATGGGCAAGACAAAGCAGAGAGTGTGGTCAGAGGCAGTCCCAGTCTAGGGGAGAAATGAGACTTGCTCAGAACAGAGGCAGAGGTGGGGAGACAGGTCAGGATCTATTTTGAAGGTGAAAACGCAAGATTGCTGAGGAGTTGCACTTGGGTTGCATAAAAGAAAGCAAAGAATAAAGAAGGACTTACAAAGTTTTATACTGAGCAGCGGGAACACTGAAGTAGGAAGACTGGGAGAGGAGCAGATTTGGAGGGATTGGGGAAGGGAATCAGATTAAGTTTGAGAGTCTTTTTAAATATCCCAGGTGGAGACGTTGACTAGGCAGTGGACCAAGAGCTTAGAGGAGAGAGCTGGAGATTTGAATTTGAATGAGATTTAAACTTGGGAAGCCAGTAGTGGACATAAATGGTGATTAAAGCCATGAGATGGGATGAGATGTGGGAGAGGAGACAGATGGAGAAGAGACTAGGCTAGTGTTTAGAGGCTGGGCAAAGGAGAACGAAATAAAGAGTGTTCCAACAGGCAATGAAGAAAGTTTGGAGAGGAGAAGAGGGCTCAGTCGTGTTGACTGTCGCTGACAGGTCAAGAGCGGTAAGAACAGAGACTTGCTCAGCAAGTTGGGCAACATGGAGATCAGCGGTTTCAGTGGGTGGAGAAGAGAAAGCCAGATTAGGGTGGCGGACGAGAGGATGGGGAATGACATAGTAATGTTGTGTGAGAAAGGAGCTAGACACATCAGCATCCATACTGTACAGTCCCATTTGTGTAAGGCTCCAAAGCTGTAGAATTGAACTGCACCAACTGTTCAGGATTCACAGGCCACGGAACTGAAAGGAAAGCGAAGCGGCAGAATTTGGTGCCCCTCAGGATCAGGCTCCCATGAGCACAGGGAGAGGGTTATGATCGAGAAGGAAGGGATGGGGCCTCTGAGGAAGTGACTCATTCTGTGCTCAGGGGTGGGTGATGTGGGGGTTCATCAGGCATGTTTATGTTTTACATGTTTTGTGTGTGTGTTATAATTTATGGTCACAAAGAAGATGGTGTGAAGAGGTGGTGACAAAAAATAGGCAAGTCTTAAAGAGTTTTACTGTAAAGGGGAGAGAAAAATGGAGTTGTCAGAGGACAGTTGTCTCCCCAGCCCCTTTCGAGAGGAGGTATAATCAAGGAGCCCATGGCTATGGAGGGCTAACTGTACTGTTTCATTTTATATAAGGGACGAGCCTCCCTGGAGTTTGGTACCTGTGGATAGCAAGGACCGGCTGTGCGTGTGTTGTAAAGAAAGCACAGTCAGCACCAGGGTGCATTTTTGCCTGGCCTCAGTCAGCTGCTGACCGGGCAGAGTTGCATTTTACAAGGCTGGAGTTTTGCCATATGACTAAGAAGAAGGGGAGAGGCAGGGCCAGGGAGTTGAAGCTCCTTGAAAGGGACTGGCTGTCGCGCTGGACCGTGGAATCTAAGTTGAGTAAGAAGGGAGGTGAGGGCATGAGCCCATGTTGGTCAGGGTCAGAGGCTCATTGGAATAGAAGATCCAGAATAAGTGAGCTGGAAAAATGAGGTGTTGGGCAGAGAGAGAGGTGCTTGTAGGTGGGATTTGGAAGGTGTGAAGTGACAGGCCCAGGGTAAGACCACAGAGGGGTGGAGGAAACCTCTGGGAGATCCTGGCACTGGGAGGCCAGAGCCTGGTTTGTAATTTTTGACGTTGTACCGCGTCTGTCCTTTCTTTCTGCGGCTTAGTTGCCGGTTCATCTATAGCTACAGCACCGTGTCCTACCTGTCAGAGTAAGGATCTGTCAGTGTTAATTTTCCTTGTCTTCCTTAGGTTTCCCCAATGTGGGCAAGTCCTCGCTGATCAACGGGCTGGTAGGCCGGAAGGTTGTGAGTGTCTCCAGAACTCCGGGCCACACACGATACTTTCAGACCTACTTTCTCACTCCCTCCGTGAAGCTCTGTGACTGTCCCGGCCTCATATTCCCCTCACTTCTGCCCAGGCAGTTGCAGGTACGAGGGCAGAGGGCCAGCAGTGGGGAGAAGGCAAGAGAGAGAGGCAGGTGCTGAGTGCTCTTACTTCCCCTCAGGTCCTGGCAGGGATCTACCCTATCGCCCAGATCCAGGAGCCGTACACCGCTGTGGGCTACCTGGCCTCCCGCATCCCCGTGCAGGCTCTGCTCCATCTGCGCCACCCAGAGGCTGAGGACCCCTCTGCAGAGCACCCCTGGTGTGCCTGGGACATCTGTGAAGGTGGGCTCCACGTGCCTGGCTTTCCTCCCCTGGCCCTGTCTCCTGTCTGTCCTTCCTCAGAGGTCCTGCCATCCTGATGGGGCAGCTGGCTGGTCACCTACAGACCTTGTCTCAGGGCCAGCAAGATCTTGGGTCTGGAATATTCTGGGAGAAACTGGAAGGACTGTATTAGGGGTGTGGGATGATGGTGACTGGGCCCAGTTGATGGTCTTCCATCCCCATCCTCTCCCTCCAGCCTGGGCAGAGAAACGTGGTTACAAGACAGCAAAGGCCGCCCGAAACGATGTGTACAGAGCAGCCAACAGCCTCCTGCGGCTGGCACTGGACGGCCGCCTCAGCCTGTGTTTTCACCCCCCGGGCTACAATGAGCAGAAAGGTCAGTCAGCTGGTGATCCTCCCCAGCCCCTGCTGTAGGAGAGGCAGAAGGGTGTGGGCTTTGTGGCCACACTGTGTGAGGATTCGGATTCTGCCCCCATCGGCCAGCTCTGTGTGACTAAGCAAGTATGAGATGACTTTCCGATCTACAAAACCAGGGTGCTTAGTTGCCCCTGGCAAGGAGGTGGTCAAGATGGGAGTTAATGTGTGCAAAGCTTCTGTTCTGTGCCCAGCACAGGAGAGGGTGAATGAATGAGTGAACAAATGAATGCCAGCAGCTATAAAAATGGTTGTTATTCTTAGTCTTTGCCTCTTCCCCATCTTTGCCTGGTGTTAGTTTCTTGCTCAAAACTCTCCCCCATTCTTTTTCTGTTTTGGTTCCCCAGGCACCTGGGAGTCCCATCCAGAGACCATGGAGCTGGTGGTTTTGCAGGGCAGGGTGGGGCCAGCGGGTGACGAGGAGGAGGAGGAAGAGGAAGAGCTGAGCAGCTCCTGTGAGGAGGAGGGAGAGGAGGACCGGGATGCGGATGAGGAGGGGGAAGGGGATGAGGACACCCCAACCTCGGCTCCAGGGTCCAGCCTGGCCGCCCGAAACCCTTATGCCCTGCTGGGCGAGGACGAGTGCTGAGTCCCTGCCCTACTCCATCTCCCCACCTCCCCAATATCTTTGCTTTTGGACTGACCCGGGGGTCTCTCCCGTCTGCCGCCCCAGTTGTGAATAAAGATTGTCTGCTTTGTAGCCCCTTCCCTAGATGGACTGAGGTGAGAGCAGCTGTCTCAGGCTGACAGCTGTGGGAGGCTGGCTGCTCTTCTCCCTTCTCTTTTTGTGCATTCTCTTTGCAAAAGAAGAGTTCTCTTAGGAGTTAATTCAGTGGGTTCTGAGGCCCAAAACCGCTCCCTCTGCTCACTCTCCCACTTTTACCTTAGGAACTGTGTCATCAGCATGGGGAGGGGAGGTCACTTCAGGCTTCTGAGGCCTGGTCAAAATCCAGCCCCCTTTGGGAGTTTGTGCTGGTCCCTCTGGTGTTGGAACAACCCCTGTGCGCCCCCTGCTGTCAGTCCTGGGTTATACCAGGAACTTCTGGGAGAAGCAGCAGTAAGAGATGTCACAGCTGATGTCTCCAAGTGAGATTTTTTTAACAGGATTTATTCAAATTCAGCAAATATTTATTGAGGTCCAACTGTGTGTTTAGACTTATGCTAAGCACTGAGCATATAAAGCTGCACAAACAGGCCTGACCTAAATATACAGCCTGGCCATGATCAAGACCTCATTAATCAGGTACCCAACTTTTTGGATTAAGATGGGTGTATAATGTTCTCCAAATCCTTAGGGCTCATACGGTATAATTCTAGAACTTCCTGTTGGTGGTGATACTTAGCTAAGACTTGATGCTTGTGAAAATGTTAATTAAATGTGTACGAGTAGTGTTAATTACTGGCAAACAAGTGGGGTGCACATTTATGATCTGAGCAGAAGAGCCCTGTAAGTGCAGTTTTAAGTCTCATTATAGAGCTTTAACACTAAGGGTCTACTAGATTCAAATGGGAGGGCACACACCCAGCCTCCTGAGTCCCACTTACCCTGGTTTGGGATGGAGCCAAGGAGACCCAGTGCATGGTCTCGGCTATCTTATGATATCAGGTGCAGTTCAGCAGAGGTCAGCTCTTCTGTGAGTCAGGGCGCTTTAGGGCTTGCTGTACATCCCCCTTGATAAGCAAGCAGCTGGACTCCTAGATTTCATTCTTGGAGAAAAGGAAGAATGAGCTTTGGTTCATTGGCTGCCACAATGTTGTCTGGGTTGGGTGGTAGCAAAAAGTGTTGTTTGATAGGTTAGCCGTCAGGGGTAGGGGTGAGGAGAAGAGGGCGTATGATTCCTCTCTCTAAAGCGTTCTGTTCAGGTTCTGGGTCTCAGGCTACTTTTCATTCTAGCAGAGACCCAGTCACCCCAGAAGCAAAAGAGGCTGAGGTGAAGTGGCCCATATTTGGGTCATTTCTTCCAGCTCCCTCCTCCTCTGGTCCCAGTGAGGACATAAGCTCTGGAATTTGAATTCCAGTGCAGAGTTTAAATACAGCATGTGAATGTGTGCGAAAGTTGCCCACAATTTGCTGTAAAAGAGAAAAAGTTTCAGTGGAGAGAAAAACCCACCTGTCTCCCATCTTGCACTTTGTACCCTCAGGGCTAGGTCTGTTGACAAAAAAAGGGGGACCCTTACTGAGCATCCTGTGAAGGTTCGTAATAGTCAGGGAAGCTCAGGGGACTTCTCTACTGCTGGAGGTGGGATGGGGACATTGGAATTGTCTCAAAAAGTAGAGAAAAGTGAGAAAAATCAGAATTCTATTTATACCCTTGTCTCTGTGCCACATCTCTTCACTTGTCTTTATCTTGTTCTGTCTTACGAGTTTCACCAGGAGCATTTGGGAGATCTGGGGGTGGAGATGAAAGTTGAGACCTGATGCTGGAGGGGAAGCCAAGGAAGAGGGTTTTTATGCTGAAGACCTGGATGGAAGCAGTGCTAACATCCCCAAGGGGCTAGAGATGGCAAGTGAGTCTTCCCAATCAGTACTCACTCTGTAGGAAAGTAACACTGGGAAAAGAACTATCTTAGCAACAAACTGATTTGGGAGGAGAAGGATAAATAATAACCCAACACCAGTGCCGGAGGTTGAAACTGACTAAAAGGGGACAAAGGAAACCAGGGGTCCAGTTCTGAAAGTCCCAGGATTCCTGTGCTCAACGCCCCTCCTGGGCCATATCCACTGTGGAGACACTTGACTGTGGAGGTCTCAGGCTCTGGGAGTTTGCACAGCTGGCCAGTCCCTTCTCTTGATGGCCAGAAACTAGTACTTACTCATGCTGTAATTCCATTTAGATGTTGAGCAACTTCTGAGCTTCTCTTTCTCTAGACTGAGTTCCAGTCATGGTTCTGGGACAAAGTAGCTGTGTGTGGTCCAGAGTAGTTCATTGATAACAATCAACAAAATTGGTTGAAAACAATGTGTGTCAGGCATGCTGAGTTCTGGGACAAAAACACTGAGTCAAGGCATAGACCGCACCCTCCAAGAACAGAACAGCCAGATACTAATGATACTACTCCATGTCACCATGTAAATCATAAAAGAATTGCTGTACGTGAGTACTGAATTGTACCTAAGTAAGGTGTCTAGAATTATAATCACCCCAAGAATCCATTCACCAATTGAACATTTGTCCATTTGTCAACAATTACTCTTTGCCAGTCACTGCTAAGTGGTAAGTGATACAGAACTAGTCCTTTGTGGAGCTCACAATTTATTGGAATATGAAAACAATTTAATAATTACCCAAAAAGTGTGATAAGTGCTGTGAGAAGGGTGATACAGGGTTCTGTTGGATAGTGGTGGCTTCATGTAGAAGGGTCTTGTGATGTTGCTCAGAAAGAAGTGGAGGACAGAGCTGGAAACTGTGATTGTATAGCAAGTTATATGAGACTGGGGGGAAAAAAAAATTAGTGGTCTGTGGTAAAGAATTGCTGTGGGAACACCCAACGGGTCAGTCTTGGTGAGTCAGAAAAAGTCTCCTAGAGGTACAGAGGTCCAAGCTGAGGCCTGAAAAGTGAGCAGGAGTTAGCCAGGCATTGAGAGGGAAAGAGCATTCCAGAGGAGAAAGCAAAGGATAGGAACAAGCACGTGACAGTTTGGAAGACTTAACTGGTTCAGCATGGCTGGGGCAGGGGGTGCAAGGCGGGGAAGGTAAAGCTGGAGAGGTAGGCTTGGGTTAGCTCTTGCTGGGTCTCATCAGCCGTGCTAAAGATGAAGGCTTTATCCAGAGCGGCACTGAAGAACTTCAAGCCTAAGACCAAGGAGGAGAGATTTGTGCTTTAATGTCAGTTTGGTCGCACTGTGGAGACTGGTTTGGAAAAGGGGGAGAGATCAGAGACTTTTGCAGAGATCCCAGAGAAAGACTGGAAACCAAATTAAAGGGCTTGGGGGAAGAGAGGTGTGGCTGTAGACGGATTTGGGCATCAGAAGCATACAGATGGGAAGAGGGTAGCTGAGATCCTTGAGAGCTGAGGAAGAATGTGGAGAATATAAAAGGGAGGGCAGGGAAAGAGGAACCAGCAGACAGGATAAAACCTCGGAAGTGTGGTGCACTGAAAGCCAAGGAAGGAAGAAGGAAGGGCACAGTGAATGCTGCTGAGGGTTGATGACAAGAAGGAAGAATGTCCACTGGGTTTAATAAAAAGAAGCCTTGCTGGTCTTGGTGGGAGCAGCTGCATTGGACAGGTGAGATCAGAAGTCCCAGATGTCAAGGGATTGAGAATAATTTGGAGGAAGGAAGTGAAGGCAGTGGAGAAAAGGAGATAATTTTTAAAGAAGTTTGGTTGTGTTTGGAAGGAGAGAAAAATGGAGAGAGCAGAGTATATAAAATCGAGAAAAAAATTCGCTTTAAGTTTTGAACGTTTTAACATACTGTTTAGAAGAAGGGTTGAGTGGAGGAGGAAAGACTGAAAATGCAGGAAAGTGGGGATTAGTGATGGAACAAGCCCTGGAGAGCGGGCGGGGGCGGCACTGACAGTCCCGGCGCAGGGATTACCCTCCCACGGGAGCCTGGTGGCTTCTGTCCTAATTGGAGGAGACAGCGCTGACATTCAGCCGGTTTGCACTGGTACTCTTCAACCAGTTGTTAAAACACTTCTGTACCAGTTAGTAAGTAGTATAAGAGTAACTGCAATAAGCAGTAAAAATGATTAATAAAATACATTATAATACGAACTCATCAGTTCAAGTAATGAGACCGCGACAGCCATTGGCAAAATGGGCTTCCCGCTGTACCTGAGACGCTTTGCAGCGCCGTCTGCCGGTGGGGTAGCGTCACTGCAGGCTAAGCGTCTGCTTTGAGCCTTATTAAACTCTTTAAAATTGCCTGTTCAAATTATCTTTGAATTATGGAGTTGCTATTGCTTCGAAATAGTTTAGCTTCTGCTTTGATTTTCTTGCTAGTACACTGTCATTCTTGCATCAGTAGTAAATTTCAGTGTTTTAATATTTACAAATTTAAGAGTTTTTAATAAACTATTAAAGCCAAACTTGAATAAAGAGATAACGTTTGAATATGTCTCTTAATATGCCTTCAGAAATATCATAAATGGGAATGCTTTGGTTCCACGGGAGAACAAAGAAGAAATATTCATGAGCTGCTGCTCATGATGTCTTCTGTTACTATGTTAAAAAAAAAAAAGATCAAAATTCTTTCTTTTAAAAAAATAAGATCAAAATTCTTTCCAACGTTTTGTTTTGAAAACTGTCTAACACACAAACTGAAAAAAAGGACAATAAACACCCAAACACCTAAACAAGGATTTGACAAATCTAACATTTTGCCACTAGTCTCTATCTTGTTTATCCTGTCTACTTATCTTTTATTTATTTTTCCCCTAGACTGGTTGGAAGCAAGTTGCAGACATGCTCATTCATTCCTAAGTCATCAGTATATGTCTTGCACAACCACACTAGACTTACCGTGTCTAATGAGTTAGTAATTCCTCATCTAACCTAGTATCATACTCAAGCTTTCCCAATTTAAATGTCTTTTACAGCATTAAAGGAACAAACCAGGAATCAAGTTCCACACACTGTTCTTTGCTGTGATTATGTCCTCTTCTTTCCCCTCTTCTTTCTTTCTTTTTTTGACCGCACCACATAGCATGTGGGATCTTAGTTCCCTGACCAGGGATCGAATCCTCAACTCCTACATCCCTGCACTGGGAGAGAGCTTTAACCACTGGACTGCCAGGAGGTCCCTCCCCTTTTCTTTTTAATCCAGAACAGTCCAGTCTTCATAAAACTGACTCTTTGAAGAGACTAGGCCAGTCTCTTCTATAGAATATACTACATTCTGGATTTATCTTATTGTTCCTGTGTTGTCATTTAACCATTCCTCTAGCTCATATTTTTTAACTTAAAAATTTAGGTCCTAGTTACCCAATTTGGGGACTGATTCTTCAAAAGTGCTGCATTTGTCACACTGTTTCACACTGGAATGCACATAATACGAGGTCATCCCATAGCTAGTGATGTGAAGTGTAATCAACTGTCCTATGAAAGTAAAGTGTTCCCCTTTGCAGTTAGCAAGTTATATGCATGGTTCTTTCACACTGTGATTTTTTTTTTTTTTTTGGCTGCATCTTGCAGCCTGTGGGATCTTAGTTCCCTGAGCAGGGATTGAACCCAGTCCCCTGGCAGTGAGAGCCTGGAGTTCTAACCAGTAGGCTGCTGGGAAGTTCCTGACACTGTAAATATTCTAAAAAACTTTCACCCAATAATTGGCATCCATAGTGACCCTCACCTGAATGAGTTATTTCATCAAGGGTTACAAACTGGTGCTTTTCTACTTCTCCCACTACTCCATTTATAAGGAGATATTTATCTAGAGGGGAGCTTTCCCTCATCAACTGGAAAGTTAGCCTATTTTTAAAAAACCTATAGGTTTCTGGGTTTTATCCATTAAGTATTTTCCAATCACAGTCATTATTCCTTCTGTTCTCAAACTGTACCAAATGTGTACAGTAGGCACCCTTTTAAGATGACTCCTGTGTCCTTTCGACATGCTCCAAAGTTGTCTGTGACTACTTTCTTGCTTCTGGCATGATGATGTCCCAGGCTCAGTTTTTACTTTCCCAAGCTCCAAACATGGAATTAGCCATTTCTCCAGGGAGTACTGGTTCTTTTCATGAAAAATGGTATATAGAAACCACTATTTAGATGCTGGGAGAACTCATTACTGCAGGAGTATCACTTTTAATGTTAAGAAAAATCATGAATTCATATTGATATTTCCAATTCAAATTTTATATTGTAATTTAACTTTTTTCATGTTGTATTTTATGTCTTTCATCAGGATAATTTAAAATTTTAATAAGCTTGACATCTATTTGCTTTATCCTAAAATATTCTTAAAAGTTTCAAAATTAGTGTTTAATACTACTGACAATAAAATAACTAAGTGCAATTTAATATTTTTATTCGCTGTTCTTTTAGTCTTTAGAATATTTACCATGAAGGATGTACAGTGTACTGTATTCACCTGAGGGACTTCTCTGGCAGTCCAGTGGCTAAGACTCCATGGTTCCAAAGCAGGGGGTACCATTTAGATCCCTGGTGGGAGAACTAAGATCCCACATGCAGGCAGGGTCTGCAGTCCAGGTCTTCCCCCCTCCCCCGCCACTCCCTTGCTTTTCTTGCTAGACTGCCAAAGCACCCGTTCCCTTACTCCACCGTAGTCTAGGTGTCCATGCCAAGGTCACTGTTCCTCGCCTCTCACCTCCATCCCCCGTTATATGGAAAGTCCAGGCAGCCTCAAACTCACCAGCCGATAGCCTCTCCTGCCTTCCTTGGGCAGTCCTGCTCCAAAATGGGCCTGTGAGGCGTTGCAGGACAGTCTGCGGCAGCCGGTCCCTGGGAACCCAATACTTGTCTGTGCCCTCTGCACTCCCAGCCCTGCAGCACAGTTTAGGGCTTTTCGAGCTACAATCCCGGCTAGGTGTGGTTCTCCACTTTTGGGCAGTGTGGCGGGTGCGGGGCATGCCAAGGCTGAATTGGAGGCCTGGGGCCTGAGATCCCTGGGGGCTGGGGTAGGGTGGGGTGGGGTGGGGAGGGGGATGGTCACTTATTCCCAAGAAGAGGCGGGGAGACCCGGCTTTATGAGAGGCACTGGATGGAAACACAGAAGCTCAGTTTTAGTCCAGGCACTGTCTCCCTTGGGTTAATAGGTAAGCTGTAGTTAATAGGGCAAAGAAAAATGAATTTCATTTTTTTCTCTGTATAACTATTTTCAAAGGCTTCGTTGTCTGGGTACAGAGCAGTCTGTCCCACACCTTGTTCTTCCAGGGAAATAAAGTATCAGGTAGAGCTCCCCCCAGAGCAGCCAGAACTTACTGAGGACAGAGCTGCTGATCCTTGGATGCTCGGATACAGAATAAAACTGTGCCTCTGAGGCTCCAACTGGGCCCTGGTGTTCCTGTGCTTGTGGTGCCCATAGTCTGGTCACTCCCCCTGGAGTCGGGGGAGGTTTCTCATCTCTTCCGAGAGCCCAACCCTTCAGTCCCAAGTTTCCCCATTCTTCATGTCTAGTCTCACTTGTCCCCATAGATGTTTTTTGGACATTCAAAGGACTCATTGCAGGTGCCCCAGCCAGTCAGACCCCTATTTGCAAAGCTAGGAGGTATAGGAAGAGTGGAAGGGGGCTCTCATGGGTGAACTAAACATTTTTTGTCTTTGAACTGATCTTTGAGAAATATAAATTTAGCTTATGCAGTCCATCTTGACTACATGGTCAAGAGTATTTATTTTTGTCGCTGGGGACAATCCCCAGCTCTGAGCTCCATGCTATCCCCTGAAACCTCACCTCCACCCAGGCCTGCCCCAAGTGACACCCTCATGTTCAGGTAAAAGGGGAAAGGGGCCTGCATTGGACAGAAACAGCAGAATCCCAGTCCTTTTGAGGTCGCTATTTTGAAAGGCCAGGAGATAGGAAACAGAATGGCCAGGACCTGTGGCCAGAGCCCTGTTCCACCCACGCCACCCCAGACCCCTGCCCCATCTGTTTCCCCTGTCACAGCGCTGACTCTCCCAGGGAAGCTGGGTGTGGACCCTCAAAGCGTAGAGTGTTTCTCCAGCCTGCTGAACGCAGATCCTGTCCTCACAGCACCCAGCTGGCCCAGTCCCGCCCCAAGCCATGGAGGGAGGGTAGACTGGGTAGATGGGCATGGAAGGCTCCACCCAGTGATTGCAACCAACATGGTCCAGGCCCTTCCAGGCTGGGCTTACCTGGTTCCTGAGCACCTTGGCTCTACCTACCCACGTTCATTGTCAATCTGGTCTGGCTGAGTTGCGGGGCTTCCAGGATTGGCTAGCCTGGATTTGGAGCCATAAGAATGTCCTGGAGCCCAAGGTCAGGCTTGCTCATGCTGCAGTCTCCTCCACTGGAGAGAGAAGGAACAGGAACCCTGTTCCCTGAGCCCCTGGGATCCTGGATAGCCATGGTCTCACCTGCTCTTTCCCTAGTGCTAGCCCCTGAAACCAGTTAAACAGCTTTAAAGTATCTGGGGTTTTGGTTTGTGGTGGCTGAGTTTTTCACTGTGACTTGATAAACCCAGAGGTTTTTCCTTTGTTCAGAGCCAAGTAAGGCTGCAGTGGGGAGATTTTATAACAGCAGCCCTTTCTGTCCCAACCCAGTCTCCTCCCTTGTGTGCTGTGCTCAGTTGTTCAGTCGTGTCCAACTCTGAGACCCCATGGACTGTAGCCCACCAGGCTCCTCTGTCTGTGGAGATTCTCCAAGCAAGAATACTGGAGTGGACTGCTATGTCCTCCTCCAGGGGATCTTCCCAATCTAGGGATCGAACCCAGGTCTCCTGCATTGCAGGCGGATTCTTTACTGTCTGAGCCACCAGGGAAGGCTGTTCCCTCCCTTAGTCCCAGCAAGTCAGCCAAGAGCAAGGTGGGTGCCCTCCACAGGAGGCTGGACCAAAAGTTCCCCCACATCAGCAGTACCCACGCTGATCCTAAACTTGGTATCATGGATCTGGGGGTCTGAAGTAAGAAGGGGGAAAGCTGAGGTCCCAGAGCCAAGGAAAAGGATTCTCATGATGACATTCCAACTGGTCTTGGCCCTCAGCACTTGGGGATTTGAGGTAAAAATTTGGGGAGTTTGGGTAAAAATTTTATTTTTCTGGAGATCGAGACCCTCTACCTGGCTAGGCTGGGGTTTCACATCTATAGGCACTGACCTGGCTTCACCTGGGGCCCTTCCATCATCCACCTCTTGTCCTAGCCATTGCTAGTCTCATTACAGGAGAAGGAACTGCAAGTGAAAAGGTTAGGCATCTACCAGGTCACAGCGGCAGTGCCTGAGTGGACATGAGTTTGAGCAAACTCTGAAAGGTAGTGAAGGACAGAGAAGCCTGGCGTGCTGTAGCCCATGGAGTCGCTCAGACACAACTGAGCAACTAAACAACAGCAGAAACATATATGTAATCTTCATTTAGTAATTCTATTAAATCTATCTCCTAGTCAAGATTTATAACCTCTGTCAGTGCCCGGAAGTTTCGAGTACCCCTCCCCCATTGAAACCTCACTATCAAAACAAGGTTCCAGGATTCCCCTGGTGGCCCAGTGGCAAGAATCCGCCTTGCAATGCAAGGGACAACAGTTCAATCCCTGGTCCATGAGGATCCCATAATCCACAGAGTAGTTAAGCCTGGGCACTGCAACTACTGAGTCCACAAGCTGTAACTAGTGAAGCTCATGTGCCTAGATCCAGAGCTCCAAAACAAGAGAGGCCACTGCAATGAGGAGCCTGTACACTGAAATGAAGAGTAGCCTTCACTTGCCACGACTAGAAAAAGCCTGCATGCAGCAACTAGAGAAAGCCCGTGTGCAGCAACAAAGATCCACCACAGCCAAAAATATTCTTTTTTTCCTAAGATTTATTTATTTAATAATTTATTTAATAATAATTTATTTAATAAATAAATAAATCTTAAATAAATAAATAATTTAATAAATAAATCTTAAATAAATAATTTATTTAATAATTAAATAAATAAATCTTTAAAAAAAGAATCTGCCTGCCAGCGCAGGGGACGTGGGTTTCATCCCTAATCTGGGAAGATTCCACATTTGGGGCAGGGAAGGGGAGGCAACTAAGCTCACGTGCCACAACTACCGAGCTCATGCTCTAGATAGAGCCCATGTCCTGCAACAAGAGAAAGCCACCGAAATCAGAAGCCTGTGCACCACTGCTAGACAGTAGCTCCACTAGAGAAAGCCTGTGTGCAGGAATGAAGACCCAGCACAGCTGAAAATAAATAAATATTTTAAAAAGTTAAAAAGAAACGTGGTTCCATCTTCTGTGGTAATCTCTTTGCTTTTCTCTATGCTTTCTCATTGGTTTGCACTCTCTGTGAAATAAAGACCTGCAGGAGATGTCTTCCCTAGAGCTGAAAAATCTCACTGTGCATCTCAAGTAGGTCCTTGGAGCTACTAGAGAAAGTCCGTGTGCAGCAACGAAGATCCACCACCGCCAAAAACAATCTTTTTTTCTAAGATTTATTTAATTTATTTAATAATAAAATAAATAAATCTTAAAAAAAAAGAATCTGCCTGCCAATGCAGGGGTTTGCTGGGTGGGCTTCCCTTCTATCCTTTCTCTCTCCAGCTGGCAAAAACAAATCAGTGAACAATGTGTAGAACAACCCTTCTAGGAAATGGTGGTGGTAAGGGGTATACAAAGTGTATGTGGGGGGAATCCACTCAAGTAGATGAATTTTGAAGCCATTTGTTACATTAACTCCAGTATTGGAGCCACGAGGGGCACTAGAGTGTACCAACCCACTCAGGTCAGAAGGTTAGAGTCTCCTCTTGGTTCCTTTGACATTGCAGCAGCCTCAGGGCCCTTGCTTGCCCTGGGAATGGCTGGGAGGAAGTGGAGGAAAGATCATATTTTACTACCAGCAAGGTACTGTGCATTCTTTATCTTTTTCCTCCATAACAATACTGAATTTCTTTATAGTCTGATAAAAATTTAGAGATAAACTCACTCATTATGTCATCTATTTTTCTTTTGTTCTGTACATTTCAGTATAGGGCATAAGAGAATCTTTTGTGGATCTTTCTGTATGTTGTCCTCTCAACTTATTGCTGGGTTGTTCAGTAACTCAGGTAATCTAAACCTATAAATTATGAATTATAAATTCAATTTTAGAGCAGTTTTCCACAGTAAGAAGACTATTCATGGAGTTGGTGGAACCTGCCAATTTAAGAGTTCCAGCACCCTGGACAGATCTATATGTCTATGGACTCTGTGCTCTATATGCAGTGTATTTGGAGCTGGAGTTCTCTCTCAATTGGACGCAATGGCATACCAGAGAGGAAAGTTTAAGGAAAACCTTAATGGTCATCAAATTGTGATTTTTAAACACAGTCATTAATCACAATCTCAAATTCTGACTCTCTCCCACTTTTAACATGGCATTAACCATGATGTCACTATAACAGAAGACCCTGTTTGTGCAGAAGAGGAAGTGAATCACAGGGGCAGTAAATCACTTGAGTTTCTTTCTTCTGCCAGGCAGCCTATCTACAGTGAGCCCACAGTAACAGCATTTAGACCAAAGTAAGCACTTCAAGAAGGACAACTGTATCCTGTAAAAAACCCTAGAGAGGCTGAGGGAAATGAAGGCAGAAAAGTCCATTACATTTGAAAGCAGAGGTCACTGCTAACTCTTGAGAATTGATAAGAAGGTTGGAAAGAGCAAAGGTCCAGAAGCACGTATAATTAAGGAATGGGGAGTGGGGAATACCAAGGAGACTGGTCTGGCAGGAACATATTCTTAAGGTAGGAGGTGGACTGGATTGGTAGGGTGTGAGGAGCTCAGGGGGCTTTCCAAATGGTGCTAATGGTAAAGAACCTGCTGGCCAATGCAGGAGACTTAAGAGATGCGTGTTCAATCTCTGGATCAGAAAGATCTCCTAAAGGAGGGCATGGCAACCCGCTCCAGTGTTCTTGCCTAGAGAATCCCATGGACAGAGGAGCCTGGCGGGCTACAGTCCATGGATTCGCAGAGTTGGACACACTGAAGTGACTTAGCATGCATGCCCAGGAATTTACCCTATCTGGACAATGGTTACAAATCTTTGAGTAGGTCTAAGGTATGAAAAAGTATATAATTATGGGTGTAGTGGCAAGAGAAAAACAAACATGTTTTCAGTTCAACTTGTGTGAGCTACTTTTGATATTGAGATTTGATAACCAGATTTGAAGTGAATGCAGATAAAAATCCTTATTTCCCGTCTCCGGCAATGTAAGTAAACTAACAAGTGGTAGAACAAGGACTAGAGGGGCAGACCACTCCTTGGACTGCAGAACAAGGGAGGTTCCAGGGACAGAGAAGTAGGCAGACAGGGAAACTCTGAGACTAGGAAAGATCAAGTGTAGCTGGGCGTAGAGAACCTGAGTTCCAGATGTAGTTACTGTTTTTTAAAAATAACTAATTTTGACTGTGCTGGGTCTTTGCTGTTGTGCTCGAGCTTTCTCTAGCTGCAGTGAGCAGGGGCTGCTCTTCATTGCAGTGCATGGGCTTCTCACTGTGCTGGCCTCTCGCTGCACAGCATGGGCTCTAGGTGCATGGGCTTCAGCAGTTGTGGCTCAAGGGCTTATCTGCACTGCAGCATGTGGGGTCTTCTTGGACCGGGGATCAAACCCGTGTCCCCTGCAATGGCAGGAAGATTCTTTACCACTGGACCACCAGGGAAGTCATGCAGTTATTATTTTTATGTTACACACAGCAGAAATGGGATTTCAGTCAGTCGTCAGTCATATCATCAGTTTAACTACCACAGTCTCAGTTCAGTTCAGTTCAGTCGCTCAGTCGTGTCCGACTCTGTGACCCCCATGGATTGCAGCACGCCAGGCCTCCCTGTCCATCACCAACTCCCGGAGTTCACTCAGACTCACGCTCATCGAGTCAGTGATGCCATCCAGCCATCTCATCCTCTGTCGTCCCCTTCTCCTCCTGACCCCAATCCCTCCCAGCATCAGAGTCTTAATGAATCAACCCTTTGCATGAGGTGGCCAAAGTACTGGAATTTCAGCTTTAGCATCATTCCTTCCAAAGAAATCCCAGGGCTGATCTCCTTCAGAATGGACTGGTTGGATCTCCATGCAGTCCAAGGGACTCTCAAGAGTCTTCTCCAACACCACAGTTCAAAAGGATCAATTCTTTGGTACTCAGCTTTCTTCACAGTCCAACTCTCACATCCATACATGACCACTGGAAAAACCATAGCCTTGACTAGATGGACCTTTGTTGGCAAAGTAATGTCTCTGCTTTTCAATATGCTATCTAGGTTGGTCATAACCACAGTCTAGTATTATATAAAATCAAAAGATTTTGGGACGGCTGTGTAAGGATATATGTGTAAGAATATATGTACAGAACATATATGATGATGTACTGTATATCAACAGTAGTGATAAATAAAGGAAACCTCCTAAATATTTATTGATAGGGTAGTAGTTCCAAACATAATGTGATAAAAGTGTTAGTTGCTCAGTTATGTTCAACTCTTTGTGACTCCATGGACTGCAGCCTGCTGGGCTCCTCTGTCCACGGAATTCTCCAGGCAAGAATACTGGAGTGGGTTGACATTCCTTTCTCCAGGGGATCTTCCCGACCCAGGGATTGAACCCACGGCTCCTGCATTGCAGGTGGACTCTTCACCATCCGAGCCACTAGGGAAGCTATAATACTACAGAATAGTATTAAAAATGACGTATTAAAGTTTACTTTGTGACACTGGCACAATGGCCAATTTGAAATGTAAGTCAAACTTATGAGATACCACTGGCAGGATGATATTGTACATGTAAAACAGCAAAGAGCAGGGCATTTTGAATAGAATGATTTCATTTTCAAAAAGCTACAGCAATGGGAATTCCCTGCCAGTCCAGTTACAACAAAGTGCTTTCATTGCTGAGGGCCCAGGTTTGATCCCTGACTGGGTAACTAAGATCTCACAAGCAGTGAGGCATGGCAACAAAACAAATCAAATAAACAACCCCACCAAACAAAACCAATAAAACAAAACAAAAACTACCACAAGCAAGACAATTAAAGTTATCAATATCTGAAAGAAAGATTAACTATCTCCATGTGCAGATGATATGATTTCATGCATAGGAATCCAAAAGAATACACTAAAAAATCATTGGAACTAAAAACAAGTTCAGCAAATTGTCAGGATGCAAGATCAACATACAAAAATCTATTGTATTTCTATATAGTATCAATGAATAAACCAAAAATGTATTAAGAACACAATTTATAATACCATCACCAAGAATAAAATAGGAGTAGAATTGAGAGTCTAAAAATAACCTTCACAGTTATGATCAATTGATTTTTTGAAGAGGATAAGACAATTAAATGGGGTAAAGCAGGAGTCTTTTCATCAAATGGTGCTGGAACCACTAGCAAATGAATGATGCTGGATCCCTATTCCACACTACATGCAAAAATTAACTCACAATGGATCAAAGACTTAAAACTCTTAGAAGAAGACATAGATGCAAACTTTATGACTTTGGATTAGGCACTGATTTCTTAAATGTGGCACTAAAATCACAAGCAGCCATGGCGAGAACTGGGTGCTCACTCAGTTGATGACCAGAAGGTTTACGACCACTAGACTCTGAGAAGGGCATTACTCAAGGTGAGCTTTGGTCAGTACCCGGAGAGGCAGAATGGAATGATTTCTCTGATACTTTCTAGTGTTAAGTCAACAAGAATTGAAATGTGATTTGTTTGGAGAGGTCAATGAAATAGGAAACAAAGGTTCAATTTTTCTTTTTTTTTCTGACAGTGCCTAACCTACAGTGTTTTAGGAAAACCTTTTACTTTCATTTGTTCAGCTATAAACTGGGAAGAGGGATGTGTTCTTTAGGCATGCTAAGGGAATTTAGACCAAAAAAAAAAAAAAAACCAAAAACCCACTCCTATGCTTACACCATATGCATAACATAGCTGTTGAAAATATGTAAATCTGTGACCCTAGGGTTTCTTTTAAAAAATGTATACATAGGAGAAAAAGTTGCTTGCTCCTTGGAAGAAAAGCTATGACAAACCTAGACAAAGTATTAAAACAGAAACCTCATTTTGTCGACAAAAGTTCGTGTAAGTCAAAGCTATGGTTTTTCCAGTACTCATGTACGGATGTGAGCGTTGGATCATAAAGAAGGCTGAGCACCAAAGAACTGATGCTTTCAAATTGTGGTGCTGGAAAAGACTCTTCAGAGTTCCTTGGACTGCAAGGAGATCAAAGCAGTCAATCCTAAAGGAAATCAACCCTGAATATTCATTAGAAGGACTGATGCTGAAGCTGAAGCTCAAATACTTTGGCCACCTGATGTAAATAACTGACTCATTGAAAAAGACCCTGATGCTGGGAAAGACTAAAGGCAGGAGGAGAAGGGGACGACAGAGGATGAAATGGTTGGATGGCATCACTGGCTCAATGGACATGAATCTGAGCAAACTCTGGGAGATAGTGAAGGACAGGAAGTCCTGGTGTGTTGCAGTCCATGGGGTCACAAAAAGTTAGACATGATTTAGTGGCTGAACAACAGGAAAAAAAGAAGGGTCTTCCATTCAATTCCAACAGCCAGAAAAAGTGTTGAGTGAGGGAATTCCGATTTCTGAGAAGTGGAGAAAGCACAGCTGCACAAGAACAAAAACTTAAAATATTTTTGCTGCAGTAGCTTTTCTGCCTTTAATCCCTTTAATTGACTGCTCCCAGCTACAGTGAAACACATGGTCTGTTTGAAATAAATTGTGCTGAACAGTCTGGGGAAGAAAAAGATCCTGGAAGACCATTGTTCCAGTCAGAACAGAACCACGTTTGAATTGGAAAAGTTGTGTTGGGTCTTCCAAATCTTAGGGGCAAACACACTTGTTGTCTGGAGGTTTTGAGGTCAGAAGTCCACAATCAGTTTCAGGGGGCTAAAGTCAAGGTGTGAGCTGGGCTGGTGCCCGCTGGAGGCTCTAAGGAAAACCCCATTCCCTTACCTTTTAGAGCTTCTAGAGGCTGCCTATGTCTCTTGGTTTGTAGGCCCTTCCTCCACCTTCAAACAACATCCCTTCAATCTCTTCTTTCATCATCACATTGCCTTCTCCTCTGACTCCTCCTTCCTTAGCTGATAAGGACCGTTAAGATTACATTTGACCCACCCTGAAAATTCATGATACCCTCCCCCAAGGGCCTCAACTTCATCACATCTGTGAAGTCCCTTTTACCATTTAAGGCATTATTTACAGTTTTCACGGATTAAGATATGATTAGGGGCCTTTGTCTGGCTCTAGGTGAGTGATCACACCATCGTGATTATCTTGGTTGTGAAGATCTTTTTTGTACAGTTCTTTTGTGTATTCTTGCCACCTCTTCTTAATATCTTCTGCTTCTGTTAGGTCCATACCATTTCTGTCCTTTATTGAGCCCATCTTTGCATGAAATGTTCCCTTGGTATCTCTAACTTTCTTGAAGAGATCTCTAGTCTTTCCAATTCTGTTGTTTTCCTCTATTTCTTTGCATTGATCACTGAGGAAGGCTTTCTTATCTCTTCTTGCTATTCTTTGGAACTCTGCATTCAGATGCTTATATCTTTTCTTTTCTCCTTTGCTTTTCACTTCTCTTCTTTTCACAGCTATTTGTAAGGCCTCCCCAGACAGCCATTTTGCTCTTTTGCATTTCTTTTCCATAGGGATGGTCTTGATCCCTGTCTCCTGTACAATGTCAGGAACCTCAGTCCAGAGTTCATCAGGCACTCTATGAGATCTAGTCCCTTAAATCTATTTCTCACTTCCACTGTATAATCATAAGGGATTTGATTTAGGTCATACCTGAATGGTCTAGTGGTTTTCCCTACTTTCTTCAATTTCAGTCTGAATTTGGCAATAAGGAGTTCATGATCTGTTTTCATTCCAATCCCAAAGAAAGACAATGCCAAAGAATGCTCAAACTACTGCACAATTGCACTCATCTCACAAAGTAATGCTCAAAATTCTCCAAGCCAGGCTTCAGCAATATGTGAACCGTGAACTTCCAGATGTTCAAGTTGGTTTTGGAAAAGGCAGAGGAACCAGAGATCAAATTGCCAGCATCCCCTGTATCATGGAAAAAGCAAGAGAATTCCAGAAAAACATCTATTTCTGCTTTATTGACTATGCCAAAGCCTTTGACTGTGTGGATCACAATAAACTGTGGAAAATTCTGAAAGAGATGGGAATACCAGACCACCTGACCCACCTCTTGAGAAACCTATATGCAGGTCAGGAAGCAACACTTAGAACTGGACATGGAACAACAGACTGGTTCCAAATAGGAAAAAGAGTACATCAAGGCTGTATATTGTCACCCTGCTTATTTAACTTCTATGCAGAGTACATCATGAGAAATGCTGGGCTGGAAGAAGCGCAAGCTGGAATCAAGATTGCCGGAAGTAATAGCAATAACCTCAGATATGCAGATGACACCATCCTTACGGCAGAAAGTGAAGAGGAACTAAAGAGCCTCTTGATGAAAGTGAAAGTGGAGAGTGAAAAAGTTGGCTTAAATCTCAACATTCAGAAAATGAAGATCATGGCCTCTGGTCCCATCACTTCATGGGAAATAGATGGGGAAACAGTGGAAACAGTGTCAGACTTTATTTTTTTGGGCTCCAAAATCACTGCAGATGGTGATTGCAGCCATGAAATTAAAAGACGCTTACTCCTTGGAAGAAAAGTTATGACCAACCTAGATAGCATATTAAAAAGCAGAGACATTACTTTGCCAACTGAGGTCCATCTAGTCAAGGCTATGGTTTTTCCAGTGGTCATGTATGGATGTGAGAGTTGGATTGTGAAGAAAGCTGAACGCCGAAGAATTGATGCTTTTGAACTGTGGTGTTGGAGAAGACTCTTGAGAGTCCCTTGGACTGCATGGAGATCCAACCAGTCCATTCTGAAGGAGATCAGCCCTGGGATTTCTTTGGAAGGAATGATGCTGAAGCTGAAACTCCAGTACTTTGGCCACCTCATGTGAAGAGTTGACTCACTGGAAAAGACTCTGATGCTGGGAGGGATTGGGGGGCAGGAGGAGAAGGGGACGACAGAGGATGAGATGGCTGGATGGCATCACTGACTCGATGAGCGTGAGTTTGAGTGAACTCTGGGAGTTGGTGATGGACAGGGAGGCCTGGTGTGCTGCAATTTCTGGGGTCGCAGAGTTGGGCAGGACTGAGTGACTGAACTGAACTGAACATACCAATAGCTTTTGCTATATATGTATTCAAGACTATGCAACTTGGAGCTATGTTTTCTAGAAATGGTTGTGGGGGTCACTGAAAATTACAAGAGGAAGGACCAAATAACATTTTGCTTTACAAATATCTCTCTGGGTGTTGGCAGTGCCTTTGGAGGAGAGGAAGACTGGAAGCAAAGAAATATGTTAGGAAAATTGGGCAGAATCTCAGGGACAGATAATGACGGTTTCAGCTAGGGCAGTGGCCATACACTGTGACTGGCATCCCTGCCAGGGTCAAACGCCTGGGACCAAGCAGCCACAAAAGGTTGGAGGGAAGGCCGAACCAGAGACAAGGAAGGGCAGCACTGGGTAGAAGCCTGCCCACGCTGAGTCACAGGTTCCAAGGGACATGGATCTCCTGAGTTGAGGCACTGTTAGGTATATTGGGTTTAAGTGCTAAGTATTTGTGGACTTGGAATGAGTGGTGCTAGTGGAATGAGGGCAGGGATGCAACATCAGCTGAGAATGAGCATAATCGGGGGATGGAGCTGCCACAAGGTGGCGCTAAAGGAGCGGACTCTGGGCGAGCGATGTTGACACTGTGACCAACGCAACTGCAGAGGAACTTCAGGAAAGCCACTTCTTGTTTTTATTTTTCTTTTTTCAATTGTATTAGGTTTCTTGTGAACCATTTTCTAGCATCGGAGCCCATTATCCTCTCTTCTTCCTCCTGGTTCTTTCTACAATTTGACTTTTCCTCTTATATTGTGGAAAAATCTTCCTATTGAGATATTGCAAATTTCCAATAAGGGACAATTGTTCAGTCGCTAAGTCGTGTCTGATTCTTTGCGACCCCATGCACGCCAGGATGCTCTGTCCTCCACCATCTCCTGGAATTAAGGGACAATAAGCGTAGAGAATCCTGTCCCTTTTATCTCCACGTTTCTCACTAACCCACAGCTTCCCACACTTCCCAGACACAAAAGGCTCAAAGGATAAAATGGAATTTCTTCTTTTACACCCACATCTCTGGGAAGCAAAGGGCACACCCAAGTTTGGGGAACACATCTGAGCTGGGAGAACCAAGAAACCTGCAAAACATGGGATCCCAAATCCGTGCATGTGGCGGGGATGGTACAGGGGTCTATGAAGTATGACAATAGGGAGAAACCCGTGGAAGCTCTCAAGTGGGAGTCAGCCGGACCTCCAAGAGAAAGTGAAGTGAAATGGAAAGAATGAATCTCAGCAGCTGGGCAAGAGCCAGACCCTGACGTGGGCCGGGAGTGTTTGTGGCTTCCCTGCTGTGCAGCTCAGACGCGTTGCTGTGTCGCTTATTCAATGGTTATTTTAATAAATCCTTAAATCAATGGTTATTTTACATCCTCTACCTACCAGCCACAATGCTGGGCTGTGCAGGTACAGAACTCCAGGAATTCTTGCAGAGACATTGATCTGGTGACATGGATTTGGCACCAGGGCCAGCTGCAAGCAGAACCACGTGCCTTGGGGCTCTGTTGCTACTTGCCTGGGGCGGGGGGTCAGGGGTCGCTCCCAGTCCCTAGCCCTGGCCTGCTTTGGCAAGGTTCTGCTAAGTGGAAGCCCCAACAATGGCAGAAGAAGAAAGAAATGGATGGTGTCTGAGACAAGTTCAGGCCGCTGCCCAAGAAAGAAACCTGTAAATGCCTAAGTCATAGTTCCTGGTGATCTTTCGTGCAAGAATATTAAGAGATCAGGACTCCTGCAGTCAGTATGGAATTCATGTTGGCTATATGCTTATCAGAACTTAAAACAGTTCAGGATCATTCACTCTGGCAAAAACACATCTCTGGAATGGATGTTATCAGCTCCTCCTGCACACTGGAGGAAATTGGACACTGTGGTTTAGATAACCTTGGAGAGCTTGCAAGTTTAAGAGGCTTGGTTGCACAACACCCAAGATGTTAACAGCAGTTCATATTCGGTCCTGATGACAGAAAATTCTTGTATTCAGGGAATGCTTCCTAATTCTTGTATAATACGACAGAAAGAGCAGAACCCAAGACGTAGCAGCTGAGACAGAAATTCAAGCATCAATCAAATGCTTACTAAACTAGATGCAATGAGAAAAGTGCTGAAATGACAAACAAAACTCAAGAGAGAACTTTGAGATCTTGAGTGCTTCTTATATGAGGAATTGTGTTTTAAAAAATAGTTTATTTATTTATTTGGCTGTGTAAGATCTTAGTTGCAGCGGCATGCCAACTCTCAGTTTCAGCATGTGGAATCTAGTACCCTCACCAGGGAAACCCAGGTCCCCTGCATTAGGAGCGTGGTGTCTTAGCCACTGGGCTACCAGGGAGGTCCCAGCAATTGTTTTAAGAGGCCAGAACACTGATTGATTGTGAGGAACTGAAATCGTGCAACTCAGACTGGGACTTGAAACCATGATCTTTTGACGGAGATCACACACCTGGTCTGAGGACGTAATGAAGCTCAGGTTCTTGATGTCTCATCACAGAAAAGAATTCAGCAATTGACAAAGTGGTAGCAAAGAAGAGGATTTATTAAGAGGAAAACACACTCCCCAGAGTGTGGGCCATCTTGGAAGGCAAGAAACCTTGAGAGAAACAAGTGGATATGAAACAGGACGGAAGGGGGCAGGGCACAACCTTTAAAAAAATGACACAGCAATAGGACATGACAAAAACTGGTTAGAACCAACTAGGTCCAAGATGGCAGACAAGTCAACCTCAGTAGACCTTAAGCCTCAGTATACACTCACTGTAACATATTAGCATGCTAAATGACATACCCATCAGTGTTATGACAGATCTCGCAAGCCGAGTAGTTGTGGCGCACAGGCCTAAGTTGCCCAGCGACATAAGCAGCAGGGATCAACCCATGTCCCCTGCATTGGCAGGCAAATTCTTAACCACTGGACCACCAGGGAAGTCCTCCCCTGTCCTTCAAGTGTGAGTTTCTGCCCACCGTTCCCACAGTGGGAGCTGTTCCGAGGACATAGCTTTGAGAGAGCAAGGTGTAGTTGAGATCATCTGGACTAAAGGCATGACTGAAGCCTGTCAAGGCCTCTATATAATAAAGATTCTTATGGGTGAGTAGGGAGATCTACTTGTCTTGTTGCTGTCCAGAATAAGCTTCAATTGTTATAAGTTCCCTTGCTTATTTTAAACCTATCACCTACCAACCTGGAGCAGTCTACCTCTTTCATCTCTCCCTGCCCTCCGTGAATGGGGGCTGCTTTCAGAGTTTACTTAGGAAGCCCTAGAGGTTTTGAACCAACAACTAGATCCTTTACCTCCCTCAAGTCTTTTTATTTTCTTTTGGCCGCAGCTGGTAGCATGTGGGATCTTCGTTCCCCAACTAGATATGGAACTCTGGCCCTGTGCAGTGGAAGCATGGAGTCTTAATAACTGGACCACTTGGGAAGTCCCAAATCTTTTTTTTCAAATGGCACTCTTAGTTGGGATTTCTTCAAAGCAAACTCAGTGACAAAGACTTGGGTGCAGGTAGTTTATCTGCAAGATGATCCTAGGAACTATGGTGAGGGAATGGGGAGTAAAACAAGGAGAAAGGGAGCAAAGTATATAGAGGGCACATCTAAATAATAGTGCCACCAGGGCTCCACTCTGCTGGAGGCCCTGAGACTATGTGGAACATTTACCCACCGATACTCATCCCTCACTGTTTGGGGTGGCTCCCAGGAATATTACTCCCTGGCAGTTTGGGCCTACCTTGCATGGCTTGTTTCCAGGTAACAGTCTCGGCCTGAGACAGGAGCTGCTGTCATAGGTGGGAAGGATCTGCTGGAGGTAACCTTCTGAGGTTGTCTGAGGGGGTATGGAAGAGGCACCCTCAGAGTCTGCTGGACACCTTCTCAGTGTTGCCTGCCTGGGCTGCTCTAACTGAACCTGGAACCTATATTCCACAGCTTCTTTGCTCTCTTGGCCTTTTCTGTTGCACATATCCCTTTAGAATACATAATTTACTGTCATACGTTGCTTTTTTTTTCTTGTCTTACTTCTGACTCTTGTTCATTGATTTATATCCTAATTCCTAACCAAATGGCCTGGCATAGAGTAGGCCCTCACAAAGTAGTTATTAAATAAATGCATGAAATCCTGGCTTTCTGATACCTAGTGGGAAAACTGGATAACTTCATTTGTTGGTCTTCAGTGTTGGAAGAAGCTTTAGGAAAAGAACACAGTCAAACTGCCTCATGTACAAATGTGTACTATGGGGACAATAACTCAGATTCACTGATGTCCAGGACCTGTCTTTTCTAAAATACTTTGCTGCTTGTTATTATAATCATAGTATAATTTTGATTACTAATTAAACTCTACTGCAGTCCTCTTAATACTCAGTTTTCAAGGTGTCACCACATATATTATCTCATCTGATAGTTAAAGCAACTTTGTCACATAAAGCTAAAATTATTTACTATTCTCTTTGTTGAGAATCTAAGTAATTTTTGCATTCCCTTCCAAATTCAGAACAGTCTCTCAAATCCTCTCTGTCCCCTGACAATAACTATACTCTTTTTTTTTTTTTTTTTACTAGTTTTAAAAAGTGCTAAGCATATCTAAGGTTCAGGAATAATTAAGGCTCAGTTTCTATGGCTTTTGGAAGACCTTGTTTACTTATTTATTTTTTGGCTGTGCTGCATAGCATATAGGATCTTAGTTTCTGACCAGGGATCAAACCTGTGCCCCTGCAGTGGAAGCGCTGAGTCCTAACCACTGGATTGCCAAGGAATTCTCAGACCTTGTTTTCTTGAACCAATTGTGATGACATAAGTTTCTTCTCCTCTAATTTTATCTAACGAGTCCTAAAAGAGCACAGATTTTGGACTACTAAATTGCTTAGAAACATTAAAGAAAGTTGACTACTGCATAGGACTTTGATTTCCTCTTTGTTACAGGAAATCCATTTTTGCACATATTGACTATTGTGTCATAATAAGTAAACATGAAAAAGGATAGAGTTTTGGCTATGATGTCTAGTGAGAGGAACCTCTATCTTACTGTGGACATGTTCAGTCATGTGTCCTCATAAATCACACTTGAAACCACTTGGCCAGGAGTCAGATTTAGTGTGCGAGAACCAACCAGCTCAGAAATGACGAGGGAGCCAAGGAAGGCTGAGCTGAGGCCACAAAGGGTCCAGGCCTACACAGAGTGTACCTTCAGGCTACACATTTGTGTTGGCTGCTACAGTTGACTCCTTGGGCACTATCTCCAGAAACAAATGTTGCACTGAGATTAGTATTTTCCAAACAAATAATGTATCCACATGTGAGGGAATCGGTGGAGAGAATGAGTTAGGCCCAAAGGCAAAATGAGGATGTGGTAGATTGCTACACTGGTAGTTGTTAGGGAATCAGTGAACCTCCCAATATTCACACCCCAGCGTAGCCCCTTCCACACTGAACCTGGACTTGGCCATGTGATTTACTCTCATCTAGGGGACATTAGCAAGCTTGATGAGAACAGAGGCTTGACAAGCACTCATACCTTGGAGCTTGTCTTCTTGGATTACTCTCTGTGGAAGTCAGAGCCATGTAAGAAGTCCAGCCACCCAGAGACAGCCATGCTGTGAGGATGTCAAAGCCAGCTACATAGCAAGGCCACACGGAGAAGCAATGAGGTATCATATACGCAAATGAAGCTTCTTGAGTCTTCCAGACCAGGTACCAGCCACCAGCTAAATGCAGCTGAGTGATTCCAGCTGATGCTGTACAGAATGGAATAACCACCCAGCCAAGGCCTCAGTCAGTCTAGCCTACAGAATCAGGGGAAATAACATACTGTTTTAAGCTACAACATCATGCAGTGATTTTTATGCAGCAATGAATAACTGCAACCAAGATTTACAAGAGAAAGGGAAGAAAGAAAACTGCATTCTGGAAATAATGAATCTTATTTGTCTACTTTTGGAGTAAGCTGAGTAGCTGGCACCCAGCAAAGAAGTCAGTCTGATATTCTGTCCTCAAGTAAACTGTCCAGGGATATCAAATAAAACAATTTTTGTTGTTTACTGATTCTCAAGAAAACCTTGAAGGTTTACCTACAGAATTTATTGTATAATATCTGCCAATGTCCTTCTGTCAGTACTTTTGACTTTAATTAGTTCAAGTTGAACAGTGTCTCTTGTTAGAATTTTATAGAAGAAAACAGAGATTGGGAAAAGACCCAACACAAAGTGGCCTGCAGAATCTGAACCCTCCCTCTGCCAACCCCACCCTAACTTCTTTTCTTCTGTTAAAACAGCATCAATGACATATATACACTACAGTGTGTAAAATAGCTAGCTAGTAGGAAGCTTCCGTATAGCATAGGAAGCTCAGCTGGGTACTCTATGATAACCTACAGGGATGGGATAAGGGGGTGGGAGGGAGGTTCCAGAGGGAGGGGATACATGTACACACATAGCTGATTCATTTTGTTGTACAGCAGAAACAAACACAGCACTGTAAAGTACTTATACTCCATAATAACATTTAAAAAAGAATAAAATAAAAACAGCATCAGGGACTTCCCTGGTAGTCCAGTGGTTAACAATCTGACTAGCAATGCAGGGGATGCAGGTTCTACCCCTGGTGGGGGAACTAAGACCCCACATGCCACGAAGAAACCATGCCACTGCTGAGCCTTGCATGCCACAGCTAAAGAGTTCAAGTGCTGCCAAATAAATAGATATTAAACAAAATAAAACAAAAACAGCATCAGTGGCATCAGCAGTTTGTCTGTCCAGCCCTTTAGTCAACAGTCAGAGCTACCTAAAAATGGACTATCTTAAGGCTCAGGGCTTTGCAAACATCCCTGGAGCCTGAGTTCCAACCATGGTACTGTACCAAGGAGGCAAGGGTAGAGGGGCACTTCGGAGGCAGGGTCCTGGAAATGAGAGCTACTTCCCAGGGCCAAGTGGAAACGGATCTATCTCCCTGAATGGTGGGACTAAGAGGATGACAACAACAAAAGACAAAAAGGACAAAGGAGAGGTTAACTGGTGACAGAGAAATGCAGACAGAAACAGAGGAAAGAGCTGAAACATTCACAGAACGGAATTACACAAAGTTAAGCAGAATTAAAATTTATTTGGAAGACAGAGTGAGTCCATCACTGGTGACTGGAGCTCTGAGGCTGCACTTTCTCCTCAGGAAGCTGGGCTGGAATGGGGTGGGCTGTGTTTGGCAAGGGCTGTGGTGGTTTGGGATCTAAGTAGATGAGCAGAATTAGTTTTTGAAGACTGGCACTTTCCACACCAACCCAAAACTCACCCATTTGTCTTCTGCAGCTCTCTGTTACCCATTGTCTCTACTCCCTGGGTTAACCCCCATTTTCTCAACCACCTCTCACCTGCCTGGTTCCCCAGCTGGGCCTCGGGCCGGTCTCCCCAGAGCACATGCCTCGGGTCGTTGAGGAACCGCTGGCTGCGCTGGCATGTCAGGCAGGTCTGTACAGTCCAGCGCTGACCCTTGCAGCCTGGAATGCATGTGGGAGAAAGAGAGTGCCCAGGTTTAGGAGAAGAAAAGGTCTCCTGAACCCAGTGTTGCCTCCACTGTTTTCCAGTAGGGATTCTCCTCCCTCCCCACCTTGAACGCAAATTTGATGGTGTCAGGTCCCTGAACAAAGTCTATCATTTTCTTCGCACCCTTTAAGACAAAGTCCAAACTCCTTAACAAGACTCTTCAAGATCTGCCCTGCTTCCCTCTCCCACCTCAGGTCTTGCCCTTGCCCACCTCAAAGCCTGCCTCCTGAACTCTCAGTTCCTTGACAGCACCACAGGCTTTCTTTCCTGAGGCCTCACAAATGGCAAGGATTTCCATCTCCTACTCCCCTGCCCTTATAAAGAACCTCACCACCACTGGTTTAAGTAACTTCGTATTCTACTCCCCTAACTGAAGCATTTTTCTAGGCTATTCTAATCGTTCCTCTTAGTCCATCCCATGAGACCATATTTCAATGAGAATGTTGATTCTAGAGCAATCCTTGACACATCTCAGAAAAATAATTCTTGAGTGAACGAATGAAGATGGGAATCATCCTCTATGATGTCAAATAACATCTATTATCATGGCCGGGCGAGGCTGCCTCTCAGGGCAACATCATTTTTCTACTGCCCAGATCTGTCTGTCCAAGTGGAGTTAACAACTCAGAGAAAGCCACCGACTCCAAATCCCACACCTGGCACGCGTCTGCCTCGAGAAAGGGATCACTGCCCGTCCCCTCCCCAGCCCACAGGTGTTCCTCATACATCCCACCTCAGCAAGAGGGTACTTACGTCTCTGCCGCTGGGTGCAGGTCAGACCCGGGACGAGGAGGGAAGAGCAGCCACGGCAGAGAGTTCGCTTCACCGAGGGGTCCCTGGGGGCGGAGGCAGGTGGTGGTCCGGACGCCCGCTCTCCCTCTCCAGTCCTTCCCCCGTCCCGCCCGCTGCCGGGCTCCATAACCTCTCTTACCGCCGTAATACGAGCCGCTTCGCTATGGTCCTCTCCGTGTGGCAGTAAAACCTCGCTAGCGCCTGGTTCTCTGGGTCCTGTGCGAGGACGCAGTGGGCGGCCTGGGGAAGTGAGCCGTCACTGGGGGCCCTCCGCATTGGGTTCCCCGCCGTGCGTGCGCCGCGGACTCACCTGGTACAAGAAGCTGAGCCTCTGGAGGGCCTCGCGGTCCTTCACCGGCCCCGCCATCCGCGCCGCGCGAGCTCTCCACACGCGACCGTCCACAGGCCCCGCCCCAGGATAGCCACGCCCCCGGCGTCCGCGCGAGACCTCCTGGGAATTGTAGTTCCGGGAGCGATGCGCACTCCTTTCTTTCTGGCCTTCCTTTCTCTGGCGCCACCCTATAGCCTCACAGACCCAACTGTTCGCAAATCCACCCCGCCCCTGCAATGAGAGTCCAGGGGCCTCCTCCTAGTCTTTCTCAAACTAATAATTACATTAGGCAGAGACTGGAGAAGTTAGTTGAGCAGAAGAGTCTTAAACCCCTAAACATCGTCAGGACAGAAGACTCTTCTTTTTAGGCAGATAGGTTGGGAGATGGTTAGGTGCAGTTTATACCCAGCTAGACTTTCTGCCCTATGCTCCTGAAGACAAAGGCAGATGCCTGGAAAACCTACAGACAGAAGCAGCAGGTCTCCCTTTTTTAAAAAAAGGCACTGGTGCCAGTGGGAGTGACGCTGGAAAGGATCATGAGGGTAGTGGAGGGAGGGAAGAGGGCTCCTGGCCCTTAGAAAGCACAGCTTCCTCCCAATCTTTTCCACTTAGCAAATGCAGTGCTGGCCACAGTAGGGGATCCTCACTAACCCCTAGTCTCAGGAACTGAGCACAGAAACCTTTCAACAGCATCCCCCTGAAGAAACATCCCCTGTAGTACTTCACATCCCTCCCTTCAATCTCTGCCTCTCCTTTCCTGTTTGACCTGCTGCTTCTGCTTCATAATACCACTCCTTCCTGAGGTTAGAAGTAGAGGGACAGAATATGCATAAACCCTGAGACGGGGAGAGGGTAGCAATGTCAGGAGAGCATGAGAATTCTCTCCTCTCTCAACCACCACCCCCCACACCTTGCCCCAATCAGGACTCCTGTTTGAAAGAAATGGCTGAAATTTCCTCTCAGATTACTTTCACAAAGGCCTCCAGACTCAAATGAGGCGTATGATTAAAAGGCAGATATGCCCAGGCCCACTCCAGACCTCAATCAATTACTGAGGGCAGGCACCAGGAATACGCTTTTTTTTTTTTGAGGCCAAACTACAAGGCTTGCGGGATCTAAAGTTCTCCCACCAGGGATCAAACCCAGGCCCCCAACAGTGAAAGTGTGGAGTCCTGACGCTGGACTGCCAGAGAATTCCAAGGAACATGCATTTTTAACATTTAAGTTTCTAACACATCAACAGAGGTTATTGTCAAATTACCACAGGACACAAGGATTACTTCAGTGGATCCTTTGTTCCATATTATGTTTTACCAACCAAAGCATCTTGCCACAAAGAACCACAGTCAAGGCACAAAGGTAAGAGGAGAGTCTGGACGAAGTCCTGTTGAGGTGGTAGGAGGAGCTGAAATGCCCTCAATAAACTGCAGTTTCTTGTCCCAGTCTTCTGTGAACCCGATTAGCCAGTAGCAGATAATCCAGTCATTTTAGTTTGGTTTGGCATGCATTGCGTTACCTTTTCTGTAACATATGTACCATATAGGTTGTTTATTTTGGCCTAACATTAAAATGATTTACATTCTCTGATAGGAGAAATGGCAAAACGTGAACAATGGCAACAAACAAACAAAAAACCGGCTCTTATGAACACTAGTTTCAGGCCAGATGCACACAGGCCAAAGGAAGTTGCCTGTATGGCTCTTCCCTAAACATACTACCCTCTTCTACCCTGTCCCCAAGGTAAGGAAGACACCAGTTTCTTTCTCCCTGTCTGGCTTGGATACCTTAGCCAGGTAACAAGGCTGACAACTTGGGAGCAGCTACTTGGAGGCATTCTTTAAGGCCCGGGCTTTGGATAGGAATGCTTTTCTCTTTCCTCTAATACCTGACTCTCTCCTTTCCAAGTTCCCTTGGGGAAGCAGTGAGAGGGTAGACATGTCTTGCATGATCTCTTGCATCTTGCCCCTCCAGATGAGCAAGGTAACAGCTCCTGGAGACAAACAACTACAAGAAGGGAGATGATAAGCCAGGCCTGCTGAAGATGGAGGCAGGGACCTGGGTTCTCTTTCTTCCTACTCCCTCCTCCTCACATTCCTACCTCTGGCCAATCCTACTCATAATGGAACCGAAGAAACCCTTCTCTCTTTCTTTAGCCCTCTTTCCTGACCTTCGTTCTAAACTTCTTGATGCGCAATCTCTGCCCTGAAAATAACTCCTCAACTTCTAGACCCGTGAGAACAACTGTCATTCACCTTTATTTCAATTAGAGGTACAAAGACCCCTGTGATCTTCCGAAAAAAGAAAAAAAAAAAAAGTCTATTCTGGGTCAAAGAACCCCCTGAAAGGCTGTACAGGGGTTTCTGTTTCCTCCTCTGGTTTGAGCGAGTCAGACCCTTCCACAGACTTTTTTCTGGAAAAGTCTCTCCTTCCTTCCCAACCGGTCCTTGTGCAATAGCAAACCCGATGGACTTCAGGGGAGACCACCCCCTGAGAAGCAGCTCTCCACTCTGTCAGGAGGGAGACATTGCAGTGCTCTCGACCTAGTCCAGTCCTACCTACTCCTCCATATAAACCATTCGGGAAACCACATGGTTCTCCCCCATGGTTCAGAACCAGAACCAGGCAGACACGAAGACATTCCAGCAGGTCACAGGAAGGAAGGCCCGTAGCTCTTGACCCTGCCTCACCCTGATGATTCCCATGCCCCGACCTGTCACTCCCAGTCTGTCGGGGGCCTGATGGTGAGTGGTGCAGCATTCTTCCGACCGGCCCGGATGCCTGGATAGAAGAGGGGCCAAAGTTTCTCAGTAAAAGTATCAGTGAAGGTGTAGATATGAGAGCGGTCTGTGACGTTGTAAAAAGACAGTGTGCCAGCCTCATAGTCTAGGAATATGCCCACCCGCTTAGGTTTCACCTTGATGTGCAAAGGGGTAAAAGGCGTGGTGGTGGCTGCATACTTGTCCCCATTCCATAGCCGCACCCGCCAGTAGCCAGTCTCAGGAAGCGGGGTCAGTTCACCCTTTCGGCTCACGGAGTCCCGGCACACGCCCACTGCCCAGTGGGTCTTGTCGCCCACCTCCACCTCCCAGTAGTGTCGACCTGAGGTGAAACCCTCAGTAGCCAGGACGCAAGGGTAGAAGGTGAAACGCCGTGGTGTATCAGGGAGATCCCGGAGTCTTGTCTCCACGAACTTGACGCTCTTACGATCTTCCGACAGGACTAGGTTAGGATGAGCAGTTTCAGGGTCCAGGGTCACATCCGCTGGCGGGAGAAGCCACAGTGGGGAGCTAGATGAGGATGGGAATAGCTAAACGCCCCCGCCTCACTCTTCCAGCCTGCCTTTACAGAGCCTGCCCTGTGAAAGCCCCCAGAACCGTGTGGTTTGGTTAACCTTCTCAATCCTCAGGGTCACCTAAGGGAGGGGAGGGGTGGAGGGAAGGGAACAATGGCTTCTGATCCTGGCCCTAAAATAAACAGGTAATGATCTCTTGACTCTGCAAGGGCTGGTGCTTGAGGCTCCTGCCTGGTCCTCCCTCTGTTCCTCTGAGATCATCATGCATCTCACTGGGTGGAGAAGTACAAGGCACAGACCAGGGGCCAGAAACGATGAAAAATGTTAAGAAGGATACAGAGCAAGAGAGCATTACAGTCTGGTGATAGGGTGACAATGTGTCTGTTTTCCTGTAACAGTCTGGCTTATGCCTGTTTTCTGAGTAAGTATTAATGAGACTCCCTTTCATTCTCAAGAGGAGACCAGTTTTCGGCAAATTATTTAACCTCTCTGGGTCCCTATTTAGAAAAATGTGGGACTAAGAGGAGACCAGTTTTTGGCAAATTATTTAACCTCTCTGGGTCCCTATTTATAGAGCAGATGACACCTGAGGCTCCTCACTTTGAGTTCTGCGACTCAGAGTGAGATTAGAAGCCAGGTAAAGGAGTGGATGTGGATACAGGCATGAAGAGTGACAACAGGGATAACTGAAGTCCAGATAAAGTAGGACCTAAAGACTGCCTTCTCTCTGTTGATTCCCTTTGCTAGTTTCCTTTTGGGAACAACTCACCAATTAGCTGTTTAAGGATTTTCCTTAGTGCAAAGTACTGTCGGGGGAAATTGCTGAAGTTCTTTTCCAGCTCTATGGATACTGAAGTCACCTCCATGGTCTTCACCTTCTCACATCTAGGAGGGATGGGGAGATAGGGGAAGAAAGGGCAGGGTCAGGGGAAGCTCCAGCTTAGTCACTATTCAGATGCTGTCATCTTTAGGGAGAAACTAACATTATTCATCCTCGTACTTTCTCCTCTCTCAAGACAAGTACTCACTGCTTTCTTTTGCCTATCTATGGAAAGAGACATGGTCCCCTGGACAAATCCTTAAGAATGCGTTTTAGAACTTTCTGGAGGTACTGTTATATTTCATGCAGAGATACCACCCCTACTCCCCAACCCATTCCTCCTTCCGTCTTGTTTGGACATGATTCCACCCACAGGCCCAGGCAGAATCTGGATCTATTACATTATGTTGGTATCTGCCCTACCAAGGAAGTCCTGATGCTCAAAGGGTAAAGGGGAACAGACTAGTACTCCCAATCATTTGTTCTGTAATTGGCTTCATGGATGCAAAAACCCTTCTCCCTTTTTCTACCCAAACACTGCATGACTTTCCCATTCTTACTCCCCCAGCTCCCTACTGCAGCCCTAGTCTTTAAGCCAAGACCTAACTCACTCGAAGAGATACAAGAATCACTTACTTTTCCAGGGTACTTTTGACATCCTAGAGGAAGGAGAAAAGAAAGCAATATTGGTCCTGGTAGTCAAGGGCCCTATAGGCAAAAGGTTCCCCTCCTCCCCAAAGTTCTAGAACTATTAAACAGGCACAGGACAAACTAAGGGTCACAGTGCAAAGGGGACTAACTCCAGAGGGATCTGAGTACATCTTTCCCAACCTAACCCCCACCTTCAGCTCTCAGTCGTCATGAAACTTGGTAATTGATGTCACTTCCAAATAGTTTCCTGTGTGTTTGTCTTTGTTCCTCAAGAACACCGGGACCTCAATGCCAGGGATAGGATTGTGTCTGCTCTTTGCTCTGTCCCCCAAGTACCAACCACACACCTGCCTCCTCGAGAATCAGTAGAGGTAGTTCTAGACTGCTGGCATAGGAATGAATCACTCTCTCCCATTGTGGTTTGGTATCCCTTGTCTAGTATTGGTTAATAAATATTTATAAGTGCGTGCCAATCCTGATTTGTGAATACTTGGGGTCCAGAAGACAAAGAAGACAAATCTCTGCCCCGCCAAGGATTTCCCAGTTTAATGTGGAAGGCAGAACACACATACATGAAAGGACATGAGAATAAATACCAAGCAATATATAACATGCAGATAAATATACAACAAAGCCTCGCTGATTCAAATGCTGGTAATGTGATCTCTAAGATAAGAAATATGTTTCCTGGAATCTTGCTAACACCATTCATTTGCTTAAGAAAACAGACTATTTCAAACATTTTAGAGGCACTATTTACATATCAAAAGCAGCATGTTACTATACATTATTTCAAGTGTCATCACACTATATTTCTATTCTTTTTGAGCACTAGGTAAGTCAAGTTCCAGGACTTAAAAGTAACGGTTACTGCTTACACAATTTTTAATGCATAGATTTTTCACTAATTTAGACTAGACTGCCCTCTTCTCAAAAAATTGAGTTTTTTCTTTGGTACAAATTAAGCACATAATTGTTGACAAGACATAAGAACACAGAAGTGATCAAAAGGGATGTGAGAAATCAGAGAAGGCTTTCTGTAGAGAAAGATCCTTTGAGCATGCCTGGAAGAAAGAACTGGGCTTAGAGAGGCAGAGTGGAGGAGTGAGCATTGCAGGCTGACAGAATGACCTGTGCAAAGCTAGACTGCGCTCGGCCTGAGTGGCTATGCAGGGGCAAAGGTCGAACCTTAAGCATCTCGAAGCCCGACTGTAAGCACTTGCCCTCCACCTCAGCAGCCAAGTGGGCGAGGTCCCGGCGCTTGTCTCCAAGGTGAGCAGCATTTTCTCGGAGGCGCTGTAGAATGTCCTGTTCCTCCTCCTCCAGCCGTGAAAGTAACACCTGCTGCTCTTCATCCAGGCGCCGGTGAAGCTCTTCAAATTCCTTTAGGATCTGCTGTCGGCGACTCTCCACTAGTCTCTGAGAACAGAGGGTGGGTGTTATGTTTAACAGGGTCAGTGGGGCATAGGATACCTTTCCTCATGCACCACGTGTATGAATTCAGACTTCAAGTGCCATTGGAAAGAGTTTAAAAGGACACTCATGTTTCTCTCCATTGATATTTCCCTCTGTAAAGAATGGCTCCATCCCCATTAGCACCCTTACTGATAACTTGGGATGAAGATCATTGAGATAAAAAAATAAACCAATGCTGAAAAAATTATTTCATTTACTAAATTAACTTCTAAAAAAGCTATACTTTTATGTTTTAGAAAAAAAAATTCAAGACATAAGAACTCAATAATATGACAAGTACTATTACAGAGAAATGGCTGTAATAATAGGACAAGTACTGATAGCAGAGATACCTCTGCTATTTCCTACTCTAAGTTCTAGCTAACGCAAATTGTGAAGAAAAGGAAAGCACAGATACTCGAAAGTTAGAGATTGTCATCATTTGTACACTGCAAGACATCTACCTGATAAAAACCAGAGATGGAAAAACTGGAAAAATATCAGAATCAGTAAGATTTTAGTAATGGACTGTTATAAAATATAAATTTAGATTTTGGGGCTGAGCCTGCTAAACAGTTTCAAGTCACTTCAGAGACTGACAGTTTACACCCCAGGAATGGGTTATAGATGTGAAAAAATAAAAGGGGCATTGGGCCTGGAGGTGGGGATGAGGGAGAGGGAGGAAAGAGAATTCAAAAGGTCACTGAAGGAAAGTTGGTGATTGGTGACAGTTTCTGAGACCACTGAAATGATAATTTACATTAAAAAAAAAAAACCCACACCACAGTTCTATTCAAGCATTTAGCAGGTTTTTAAACTTTTTATTTCCTTCTCTGTCCTTTATCCTTAAGAATGTGATCAATAGGGAGAGGAAAGCTAATGATTAGGAATAAGCTTCATTTTCACAGATTTTTAGTGTTTCAGGACAATAACTTTTTTAAGTTTACCTTTGCAATCAAAATTAGTTCAACTTTTTAAAAATTCAAATGTTTCTTTTTAAAATGCATAAAGGACTAAGGTAATAATACTTGCTTCCTATTGAAATGTTGTCATTGTTAAAAAACAAACAAACAAACAAACTAACTTCCACTAATTTCAAACCTGTGCTTAGTTCTTGGTAATCCCTAAATCTCATTTATTTCTTCTGGAAGGCTTTAATGACATTGAGTTTCTCTGTCATATTCTTGGGAATTTGCAACTGTACTTTTTGTGTCTGTTGTTTCTATTTTCTCTACCTGACAGTAAGCTCAAGGAGGGCAAGGACCATGTTTTTGGTCATCAATGGCCCGGTGTCAAAGACAGGGTGTGGCCTATACTGGAAGCTTAATAAATATTTATTGATTCCTGCAGAATTAGTATCTCTGGTTTTGCCACATACTGGCTGTATGATCTTGGACTAGACACTGATCCAAGTTCTGTTTCCTTCTGTGTAAACTGGGGATAATAAGACTTATCTTACAGGGTATCTAAGTTCACTCTTGCCTAATAAGCTTTGCTGGACTCCCTTCTCCTTTTCTTGTACCTTCTCTATGTTCCACTGGGGCCAAGTCTAGCCTGATCTCTTAGAACTTAAAACTGGGCAGAACCAAGCCTAAGACCTAATACAATACTTTAACTTTGGAATGTCATGAACACCTAATGAATTAATGCCCTATTATTACTGTTACAATTAATACATGTTTCACTGTCCAATAGAAGAAATAAGGCAGGTATCAAAATACCAGTCTACAAATATGATAATACTATAAAAAAGATGTGAAATTGTATGAAAATTAAGAAAGCGAATTTCTGAAGGGTCAGGAAAGGCTACATAGTAAATGGTTTTCATTTTAGGATGGACAGGATACTATAGGTAGAGATGGGAAGGGAAAGAACATTCTAGGAAACCATACTACCTAGCATACTCGAGCTTATGCGAATTAAGAGAATGTGGTTCTAATGTGACTGGGGGGTTCTGGGAGCTCTTGGGCAGCTTCTTCATCCTTCCTCCCCAATGCACCTTCCACATTCTCCAGCAGAGAGCCTCCTTCCTGCTCTACAAAGAAAAGGAGACCAGCGGCCATGAACTCCCTCAGCTCGCCAAATCCTTCACCCCTTATATCCTTCTCCTCAATTCTTAATCAATTAAGAATGTACTTAAACATTCTTAAGTACAATGTTTAATGACAATCAAGCTTAATAAAATATCATTGTTTTTGAAAGAGCATTTTTTAATAAACCAAAAATGTTGGATTAAATAATGCATCATTAATGTTTAGTTAAATAATGTACAGCTAATGTTCAGGGATTCCCTGGTGGCTAAGACGGTAAAGAATCTGCCTGCAATGCAGGAGACCTGGGTTTGATCCCTGGGTCGGGAAGATCCCCTGGAGAAGGGAATGGCAACCCACTCCAGTATTTCTGCCTGGAGAATTCTATGGACAGAAGGAATCTGGTGGGCTACAGTCCACAGGGTCACAAACAGTTGGACACGACTGAGTGACTGACAATGTTCAGTTAATTGCCTGTAGGGCAGGCCTAATGGGACTGCCTGCCTTTACCTTGAGTTCGCCAGGCTTCTTCTCCTCAGCGGACTTACAGCGGCTGATCTCCTGCAGCTTCTGCTCCAGGGGCTCCAGGCACTTCTGCAGTTTTTCCTGAGAGGTGTGAAGTAGGAGAACAACACTTGTGGTTGGCTGGTACAGCCTATGTTCAGAGCCTAACCCAATTGTTTTAAACTACTTGCTTCCTATTCATCTCAGTTCAGTTCAGTCATTCAGTCGTGTCCAACTCTTTGCGACCCCATGAATCGCAGCACGCCAGGCCTCCCTGTCCATCACCAACTCCCGGAGTTCACTCAGACTCATGTCCATCAAGTCGGTGATGCCATCCAGCTATCTCATCCTCTGTCATCCCCTTTTCCTCCTGCCCCCAATCCCTCCCAGCATCAGGGGCTTTTCCAATGAGTCAGTTCTTCTCATGAGGTGGCCAAAGTATTGGAGTTTCAGCTTCAGCATCAGTCCTTCCAATGAACACCCAGGACTGATCGCCTTTAGAATGGACTGGTTGGATCTCCTTGCAGTCCAAGGGACTCTCAAGAGTCTTCTCCAACACCACAGTTCAAAAGCATCAATTCTTTGGCACTCAGCTTTCTTCACAGTCCAACTCTCACATCCATACATGACCACTGGAAAAACCATAGCCTTGGCCAGACGGACCTTTGTTGGTAATGTCTCTGCTTTTCAATATGCTATCTAGGTTGGTCATAACTTTCCTTCCAAGGAGTAGGCGTCTTTTAATTTCATGGCTGCAATCACCATCTGCAGTGATTTTTGGAGCCCCCCAAAATAAACTCTGACACTGTTCCCATTATTTTCCCATCTATTTGTCATGAAGTAATGGGACCAAATGCCATTCAGTTTTCTGAATGTTGAGCTTTAGGCCAACTTTTTCACTCTCCTCTTTCATCTGACCACCTCTTAATCCAACTCCGTTCCTTGCTCATGAAGTGTCAACTTCCTACAGGTCCCTCCTCCTGCCTCCAGCCTGTCTCCATGCCTTCCTTGCTTGCAAAACTTTAATTGAATCTCACTGTGTCCAGCTGTCACCAACTCTCTGTTCTTCCCTAGCCCTATTCATTTTCTAACAAGGAACTGCCTGTACTGACAGGCAGTTATGTACCCTTATGTACCCTGATATCCTTCTTCTTTTTTTGGCCACATGGCATGCAGGATCTTAGTTCCCTGACAAAGGATTGAATCCCTGCAGCACTGGAAGCATGGAGTCTTAACAACTGGACTGCCAAGGAAGTCCCTGATATCCTTTTTAAAATTTGTTTTCCTATACAACTCTAACCACTTGCAAATAAAATAAAATCTTGATTATTCTGTGAACTACCATAAAGTCTTGTTTGTAAGACTTCATTAATATAATTAGGCAAACTACGTGATAAAGTGCTAAGACAGTAAAATCTCTAGTTCCTATTACTCAAACATTTACCCTGTGTCTCAGCAGTAAGTTAAACCAGATGCCATGTTACCCATTATCTGGGGAAGATGAAAACAGGCTGGTTTAGCTGTTTTCATCTAAATGGTTGGGATGGTTTAGAATGGTTGGGATCATTCTAAAATGATGTTACCTGTTCCCAATACCAGTGGGTAAAAAAGCGGTGTGCTGAGCAGGGGGGACAGAATGAAGGAACCAGACTATTTTTTAGTTCTTAAGTCTGAGATTCTCTGTGTGGTTTCATTCATTTATGAAAAATAGGATACATTCTAAGACCACACATACTCAAATGTGTTACAAATTTGGGCCGTACTTCTTACTGCTCTTCTTCATGCGTGAGGACAACCAATCAGACGGGACTGCACCCCCTGACCTTCACCCCAGTACGTAGCTCTGTACCTCCAAGGGGACTACAGAGTGAGCACCAGAGACTGTCTTGCCCTCAGGAGCTTATGATTCTCTACCCAGGGAGTCGCCCATCCTCTGGGCTCCTCCCTCTTGCCCTGCATTGACATCAAGTGTCTGGTTCCCTACCTTATACTCCTGTGTGGCATCGTCCAGTGGCACGACGGTGTGGGCCCGGTGGGTGTGGGAAATTGCACATATCAAACACACAGCCTCCTGGTCCTCATAGCAGAAGAGGCTGAGGGCCTCATGGTGCTGGGGGCAGAGGCTCTCATCTCGGATCTTCCGCTTCACGGCCTGCAGCTGCTTAGCAATTTCCACCATACTGCCCAGCTGTCGATTAGGCCGGAGACTGCGGTATCGGGATGTCTTTCGACATACAGGACAAGGGAAGTCCCTCTCTAGGTCCTCCCACCAGCGAGTGATGCAAGCTTTGCAGAAGTTATGCCCACACTCAATGATGACAGGCTCCTTCAGATACTCCAGGCACACAGAGCAACTTGCCTCCACCTGTAGGTTCTCCAGAGCTGCAGCTGTGGAGGCTGCAGAGGCCCCGGCCTCTAAGAGACTTGTCTCTGCCATTATTTAACTTGAGGTTAAGAAGAGAGAAGAGAAAAAAAAAAGTTAGTTGGGGGGGGGTTAATTTTTTTGCATCCCTGGCCTGACATTTACCCCCAGGTTAAATCCTAACTCCAGACTTAGCACTGTCATGGTATTTTTAAATCTTCTCTTCCCCCAGTCAATCTCTTTGGTTTTTCCATTTCCCAAAATTGTGACTCCCACCTATGAGCAAACTGACACACAACCCTCAGTCTCGTCTTTCACCACTGCCTTTTCTTGTTAGAAGCAGACGCTTCTTTCAAGTCTAGCCCAGAGTATTCATCCTGATCCAGGTTCATTCCACTAGTATCGTACAGTTTCAGAAAAATGTATTCTTAGTTTGACATCTTTTTCTAATAGATGAAAAAAGAGTATGGGAAAGTGAAAAGTGCCTTAAGAGTCAAAGCATTAAGACTGCTTAAATCAAGAATATTTTAAAGTTTAATGCTACAGAAGAGTTCTACTACAATAGCCCACTGAAGCCTAAGCTTGATTCTTTGCCACTGTTCCCTCAGTCTTTCAAATGGTAAATATTGGAATGAGTTAGGCAAGGGTAACAACCTCTTCTTTTCAGAAAAGTGTGACATTATGCTTCCCTTTACCAGGCCTAGAGGAAGGGTGCACTCATCATGGAATGAAATGATTCACACAACAACTGTTTCCTATTTGTGTGCATTTGGATGTTTGGAGCTGCTGTAAAAGTGATAAATTTATAGCAGCTATAACAAAGAGTTTATTACTGAGCCCAGGGCAATAATTTCTTGAAAAGAAGAGTTGACAAATTTATTCCAAGTATTCAGTGCTGACAGGAGTCTTTTGAAATAGTTGTTGATAACTAATTCCTTGGATATACTGTACTTCCAACTAACAGGTTCTGGGTGGTCGGGAATTAAGAGAGAAAAGTAAACTGGCAATCAAAAACTCTAATGAAGCCTCAAAAGAACTGGAAATGCCCCTAAGAGATGTATAAAGCAGAAGGCTGGTCTTCCGTTCCATCCTTAAAACATAACCACTATTATCCATGAAATATTTCATTTCTCTACCCCTTAACCTCTCTCTCTAAGGAACCCAACAGAAGAAAATGTAGTAAGTCTATTTATGTGTTTAGAGAGAAGTGGCCATGTAGTGAGTTGGGTTAACAATGATTATTTCTGTATATACTGATGGCAAACGTGAAAAGTGTTTAATTTGGAGTAGGAACTGATAACATATTTGGACCTGAATTTCTCCCTCAACCACGAGAGAAGTTCAATTAGATGATTTTTCTTTACCTACAGGAATCCAACTTCGACCACTAACACTTCCCTTTTCCTAATCTAGAAATTAGGTGGTGGCCTCACCCGAGATGAGTTGAACTGTATGCTGAGTTAGGGACCAGGATGGATCTAGACTGGCGAAAAAGTAGCGTTAGAGAAAGATGGGGAAAAGGTTAGGGAAGTATGGGGAGAGGGCTTGGAGCTACAGCATTAGTGAGGCCTTGGGTCATTTCCCCCCTATTCCTCGTGTCTCAGTAGAAGGGCACACTTCAGAGAGGTCCTCATTGTGTTTCTACCACTGTTGGGGGGTCCCACCTTGCGCCCCTTTCCTGAGCGTGGTCCACAACTCGGTCCCACCCCCGTCTCCATCTTCTCCCGCCTGATCTGGCGCAGGGGGGCTGGAGAGGGGGGAGAGGAAACGTCGTTGTTGGCAGGGAGGGAGGGATGCGTGTCCAGGTGAGAAGGTGTGACGTGAAGATGGGATGCCCGCCGCTATGACGCAGCCGAGACCCGCGGTGACGGCGTCAGAGTTTCACCCGGGGAGGCGAGCGGCAGCGGGACGGGGTAACGGCGGGGTAGCCAAGCAACGCCGGACGCGCTGACGTCGCCGGGGCGGCAAAACGTCCGCCCGGGCCTGAAACGGGCGGAGGCAGCTGTGGTTACGTGCGGGGGGCCGGTGACGCAGTCGCGGGGCGCTAGGACGCGGCGTGCGGAGCCGGCGGGCGGGGGCAGGCCCCAGGGTCCCGGCGCGGCGGCGGGACAGCACCTACCTTCCCGGCTTCGGGTCCGGGAGTGCGGGGCGCGGAGCCGCCGGAGCGCTGCCTCCCTCCTTCCTCCTCCCCCCGCCCCCGCCCCGCAGCGCGACACACAATACTCGCCGGAAGCGGAAGCCGCGCCGAGAGGCTCGTGTCAGTGGAAGCTGGGGTGTCGGCGGGCGACCGCGGGAGGGCCTAGCGGCGCCTGCCGAGCAAGAAGGCGGGGGGGCGGAGGTGAGGACCAGCTGGAGGAGTCAGGGGCAGGTGGCTGGAATGCGGTCGTCCAGGTGACCCGCGGAATCCGCTGGAGAAAGAGGGCCGCGCATGCGCGTGGCGGAGCGCTGAAGCCCATTGCCCTCAGGGCGCCTACGGGCGCCGGGGCAAGCGGTACTGTCCCGCCCAGGGTCCGCGCCCGGACTCTGGTCTGGCTCGGTTGGTTCCAGGTGGCGCTGGGAGCTGTCGAGGGCGGAGCAGGGGCGGGTTGCGGACTTTGAGCTACACTTCTCCTCTCTCCTGGCCAGTCTCGGGAGAAGGTGGCTCGCCGAGTCGGCGGCCAATAATGTGGCGGTCCTGCTGATCTCAGCTGGCACGTCACTTCCGACTAGTTGCGTTTTAGGCTTTTAACATTCAAGGATTAGCTCAGTCCTGCCTTGGGATATTCCTTACCTTGTCCCTTCTGGGCGGGCTTTATGGAAATTATCTGCTGTCTCCGCTGGAGTGGGAGCCTCAAAAGAGCTGATACTGCGACTCTGCTGCTCACCTTTGCATCCTCGGCTGCTTGCTCGGGGCCCGACTGCAGTGAGCGCGCCTTGAACTCGGGTTCTGAATGCGAGAGAATCCCGTCTTTTTCCAGTTTGGGAGCTGTGACTTGAGTTTCTCCGCAGGAGTAGATAGTGCTTGTATGGAGACTCCAGACTCCTGCGTTATTACCTCCTTACTTTCCTCTCCTGTTGCTGGAATCTTCGCAGGTCTGTGACTGGAGGACGAGGGTGAGGTGATGAGGCTGGAAGAGTCTGCTGATGGAGGTGTGATGAGACTGGGAGGAGGTGCGGAGTTGATGGAGCTGGGGAGGGTGGGTGCTGGGTAAATGGGTGATGCGGCTGGGTAGGAGTTAGTGCTCTAAGCGCAGACACGGCTGGGAGAAAAGGCAGCCCACCTCCCCTCTTCCCCCAATATTTGGCATACAGAATGCTGACTGGAAGAAATAAGCTAATTTTGGTGTTCCCTTCGAGGGGAAATGGCCATATGGCCCTTGTTCCTGTGTAAGTTGTGATGCTGTTTACAAACACTGTGCAGTGTTTAACCTCGAGCATCCTGGGAGCCAGGAACTATTTACTTGCAGAAAATATCTAATATGGGAGGTATAAAGATTTAGAGTCAGACATGCGAAGGACAGTTGATCTGCTTTTTCTTCACTGTTCTTTGCTTTTTGTTCGCTTTTCTTTTTTCGCTAGCCAGTGGTTGAAGATTAAATTCGATAAAATTACGTTAACTCTTCTCCATCCCATTATTTGATTGTTAGGAATTTTAGGAGCAGTACGTTTTCTATTTTACGGACTGCCTCAATTCGAAGGTAGTGAAAGCCATTAACTAGGTGGTCAGCCTCTTTGGCCTTGCTTTATGGGGAGAGTGGTGAGGTTTGGTTCTGGCTTGTGAATTGTAACTTTTAAGGTGTTGCCTAGCACTTTACTCTGGCTTTCTGTTTGTAAAAACAGATGTGGTACTAAGGAAATGATCAGGAGCAAGAACATTGCCTAGGAATATGAAGAATGTGTTGGCCTCGAGTAATAGATTTTTAAGTGGACTTCATGCCCAATAGGGCTTCCCTGGGGTCTCAGAGGTTAAAGCGTCTGCCTGCAATGCAGGAGACCCAGGTTCCATCCCTGGATTGGGAAGATCCCCTGGAGAAGGAAATGGCAAACCACTCCAGTATTCTTGCCTGGAGAATCCCATGGAGGGAGGAGCCTGGTAGGCTACAATCCACCGGTAGCAAAGAGTCAGACGCGACTGAGCTACTTAACTTTCATGCTCAATATGGAAGAAAAGGGGGGGAAGAATAGGTAAAACTATAAAATTATAGTTTAGAAGTTTACTATACTATACAGTTTATACAGTATATACTATACTATACTATACAGTTTAGAAGGGCATAGTCCAATGTCATAGGCCAGGGGTAGATATTTTTGCTTTATTGGCCATACTGTCTTTGTGGTATGAAAATTGCATCAGATTATACTAAACGGTGAGCATTACTGAAGTTTGAATTTCATATAAATTCTCCACTTGTTTTGAAATTTTATTCTCTTTTTAATTTTACCCCCAATCATTTAAAAATGTAAACATATTTCTTAGCTTGTGGGCTGTACAAACACAGGTGGCAGACCATAGTTTGCTGACCCCTTACATAGAACAATAAAGAAGTACTCGGTATTTTTCAAGAGAGAATAATTGAGAAAGAGGGTGATCACAATGCTATGATCTCTTATTTTCATCTGCCTATATGATAACACACAAAATAATAAAGGAAATTTGAGATCTTAACACAAATTTGTATTTGTTATGACCTGTGAAACTTGATCACGTGAGAATTATGAATATACTAATAAGATACAAATACATTCTTTAAGGTATTTCTTTAAGAAAAGGTATTCCTTGTCTAAAAAAGGGATTATAGTTCAGGAGAGGTGGAATAACACCGAGTTGTGGTGTTGATTTAGACCAAAGGATTTCCAGCACAGGAATATGCAAAAATAAATAATAGTAATGTGAAGGATAACTCAAAAATTTTAAATATACACTTTAATATTGTTTTTATATCAGGAAAGGATATATCTGATATATCTTTTATATAGAGGATCTTGTGGAACCATTGAGTCATCTAGAGGAAAAGGGGGTTAATACTGCAGGTAGGAAACTGGTCAAGGCCGGATATAGGATATGGTAGGTTGAGGAGGGGAAAGGGTTCAGCTGTCTGTACTGCTGAAATTCTTACTCAGAAAAAGGGAAAGCATCTAATTTTCCCCCACCTTTTTTTTTTTAAGTTATGAAAAATTTAAATTAACAGTCTTTTTATACTTTACATTGGCTTTTCTGTTTCCAGTTCAATAACACTGGAGTTACTTTGTTCTTTTTTAAGTCTACATTATTTCTTCATTGTGTAGACGTATGATTTATTCAGCCATTTGTTTAAATAAGACATTTAGAGCCTTTCCGGGTGTTTATTTTTTGGCCACACGGCTTGCGGATCTTAGTTCCCCACCCGGAAATGAAACCCGGGCCTTGACAGTGAAGGCGCTAAGTCTTAACCTCTGGACTGGCAGGGAATATCCCCCAAGTCTTATTAAAGGCTATAGTGGACATACTTGTAATATATGTTTCCCTCATTTTTTCTCTGATAATACTTGACGTATAAACACTGTATTAGTTTAGGTTGTACAACATAATTATTCGACATATTTGCACATGTATCTTTATATTGTCATAACCTCTGTACTAGTAGGACAAACTCCTGAAAACTGAGCTTCTTTGTGAAAACGCATGGAAATTTAAAATCCTAATCATTTCAGTTTCCTTGCCATAAGGTTGTACCTATTTATGACCACACCAGCATGTTATGAGATGACCTCTTTGCTTATGGTGGAGCCAGTGTTGATGTTTTCATATTTTAAATTGTTTGCTAATATTTTTCATTAAAAGTTTTTAATGATTGCATAACAGATCTTGTTCTGTAGGTAATGTACATTTTCCAGCCTTTTTTCAGCAGATGGGCATTTACTTAATTTCCTTTATAAAATTTTTTTTAAATTTTGCTGCTGCATAAACAGTGTTAAAAGATTCTCTGAACATTTGTCCTTAGGTGCTAGTGGATTTATTACTGTGAAAAAGGTTGGGTTGAAGGATATAATTTACATCAGCCCTCTGTATCTGTGGGCTCCTCATCTGTGGATATGGAGAGCTGCCGTTCTTCAGAAAGGACTTGAGCATCAGTGGATTTTGGTATCCATGGGGAATAGCTGTAGTACTAATTTTAATGAATATTTCTGTACTGATTTTTAAGAAGGCTGTTATTATTTACATTTACATTGACAGCAGTGTTTGAGCTTTCCTGTTTCCCACATCCCCAAGAAGAGATGGTTATTATCTATTTTTTATTTCTTTCTGGCCAGAAAAGAGATGTTTGGTTATTTGAATCCCATTTTTTTCTTCCTTAGTAATTTTGAGTATCTTTCTGTTGTTGTTTGTTTGTTACTGGGATTTGTTTTCTGTGCATTTCCAATCTTTGGCCGTTTTTCCTGTTGCATTGTCTGTCTTTTGCTTATCAACATATACATACATACCACACATGACATACTGTCCTCATTAAGAAATCCAGTCTGACCCCAGATTTTAATTTACTTTTCTACATTTTCCTGCAGTGTTTTTTATTTTTTACATTTAGATCTTTATTTTTAAAAATATGATGTAGCTTGAAATTTTCCATGAATAAAAAGTTGTAGAAATTAAATAAATTAAAAAATATATATGATGTAAAAGGAAGATCTTTTTTTTCTAGAGCAATGCTGTCCCATAGAAATGGAATGCAAGATACTTATGTAATTTTAAGTTTTCAGTCAAGCCACATGAAAAAAAAGTAAACACAAGTGAAATTAATCTTAATAGTATACTTCACCAACTTAACCCATTATATAAAAATATTATTTTTACATGTAATTTATTTTGAACAATTATTAAACTAAGTCTTTGAAATCCAGTGTGTATTTTACACTTACATCAAATCTCAGTTCAGACTAGGTGCGTTTAGTTGATCGGAGGCCGCATGTGGCTGGTGGCGTTTGTTGAACAGCATGTGTTACATGGATTGGATGATTGGCTCATGCTAGCTTCATTATTAAATAATCATCCTGTTTTTGTTGAGTTAAATTTCACACTTGTCATACCTGAAGTTGTTTCATAGTGAGATCTGCTTCTGGATTTTTGATTCTGTATTCTAATCTATTTATCTCTTACACCAACACCACAGATTTTATTTCATTGAATTTTCTTAGATGTTCTTGGACATGTATTCCATATATAAACTCTAAATCAGTTTTTTTTTTTTTTTTTTTTTTTACTGTTCTCTCCCCTCACAGGAATTTAAAAAACCTGTTGTGATTCTAAACAGAAAAGGGTTTAATGTATAATTTAATTTGGGTATAGTTGGCATTTTTTATATTGTCTTCCAGTCAGGGATTTGGTTTGCCTTCCATTTATTCAGGTCTCATTTTATTTCTTCAATAAGATCCTCATTTTAAAAAACAGATTCTTTTACCTTTTTTTTTGGGGGGGGGTGTTATGCATGGAGATTTCTCCCCCAATTTCTGATAAGCAAACCACGTGCTTCATTGCTTGGATAAAGAAGAAATAATTGATATTTGACTATT